>NW_027207379.1:0-300000 GCF_963455315.2 Globicephala melas
AACCCTAACCCTTCCCCGAAGCCTGACCCTCAGCCGTCCCCTAATCCTAACCCGTACGCTGACACTAACCCGCGCCCTCACACGTACGCTCCCCCTAGAGCGTTGTCGTACCCTCACCTGGACCCTAAACCGTCCCCGTCCCCTAACCCTAACCCTAGCCCGAACCCGTTAACCCTAACCCTTCCCCGAAGCCTGACCCTCAGCCGTCCCCTAATCCTAACCCGTACGCTGACACTAACCCGCGCCCTCACACGTACGCTCCCCCTAGAGCGTTGTCGTACCCTCACCTGGACCCTAAACCGTCCCCGTCCCCTAACCCTAACCCTAGCCCGAACCCTAACCCTAACCCTTCCCCGAAGCCTGACCCTCAGCCGTCCCCTAATCCTAACCCGTACGCTGACACTAACCCGCGCCCTCACACGTACGCTCCCCCTAGAGCGTTGTCGTACCCTCACCTGGACCCTAAACCGTCCCCGTCCCCTAACCCTAACCCTAGCCCGAACCCTAACCCTAACCCTTCCCCGAAGCCTGACCCTCAGCCGTCCCCTAATCCTAACCCGTACGCTGACACTAACCCGCGCCCTCACACGTACGCTCCCCCTAGAGCGTTGTCGTACACTCACCTGGACCCTGAACCGTCCCCGTCCCCTAACCCTAACCCTAGCCCGAACCCTAACCCTAACCCTTCCCCGAAGCCTGACCCTCAGCCGTCCCCTAATCCTAACCCGTACGCTGACACTAACCCGCGCCCTCACACGTACGCTCCCCCTAGAGCGTTGTCGTACCCTCACCTGGACCCTAAACCGTCCCCGTCCCCTAACCCTAACCCTAGCCCGAACCCTAACCCTAACCCTTCCCCGAAGCCTGACCCTCAGCCGTCCCCTAATCCTAACCCGTACGCTGACACTAACCCGCGCCCTCACACGTACGCTCCCCCTAGAGCGTTGTCGTACCCTCACCTGGACCCTGAACCGTCCCCGTCCCCTAACCCTAACCCTAGCCCGAAGCCTAACCCTAACCCTTCCCCGAAGCCTGACCCTCAGCCGTCCCCTAATCCTAACCCGTACGCTGACACTAACCCGCGCCCTCACACGTACGCTCCCCCTAGAGCGTTGTCGTACCCTCACCTGGACCCTAAACCGTCCCCGTCCCCTAACCCTAACCCTAGCCCGAAGCCTAACCCTAACCCTTCCCCGAAGCCTGACCCTCAGCCGTCCCCTAATCCTAACCCGTACGCTGACACTAACCCGCTGCCCTCACACGTACGCTCCCCCTAGAGCGTTGTCGTACCCTCACCTGGACCCTAAACCGTCCCCGTCCCCTAACCCTAACCCTAGCCCGAAGCCTAACCCTAACCCTTCCCCGAAGCCTGACCCTCAGCCGTCCCCTAATCCTAACCCGTACGCTGACACTAACCCGCGCCCTCACACGTACGCTCCCCCTAGAGCGTTGTCGTACCCTCACCTGGACCCTAAACCGTCCCCGTCCCCTAACCCTAACCCTAGCCCGAAGCCTAACCCTAACCCTTCCCCGAAGCCTGACCCTCAGCCGTCCCCTAATCCTAACCCGTACGCTGACACTAACCCGCGCCCTCACACGTACGCTCCCCCTAGAGCGTTGTCGTACCCTCACCTGGACCCTGAACCGTCCCCGTCCCCTAACCCTAACCCTAGCCCGAACCCTAACCCTAACCCTTCCCCGAAGCCTGACCCTCAGCCGTCCCCTAATCCTAACCCGTACGCTGACACTAACCCGCGCCCTCACACGTACGCTCCCCCTAGAGCGTTGTCGTACCCTCACCTGGACCCTAAACCGTCCCCGTCCCCTAACCCTAACCCTAGCCCGAACCCTAACCCTAACCCTTCCCCGAAGCCTGACCCTCAGCCGTCCCCTAATCCTAACCCGTACGCTGACACTAACCCGCGCCCTCACACGTACGCTCCCCCTAGAGCGTTGTCGTACCCTCACCTGGACCCTAAACCGTCCCCGTCCCCTAACCCTAACCCTAGCCCGAAGCCTAACCCTAACCCTTCCCCGAAGCCTGACCCTCAGCCGTCCCCTAATCCTAACCCGTACGCTGACACTAACCCGCGCCCTCACACGTACGCTCCCCCTAGAGCGTTGTCGTACCCTCACCTGGACCCTAAACCGTCCCCGTCCCCTAACCCTAACCCTAGCCCGAACCCTAACCCTAACCCTTCCCCGAAGCCTGACCCTCAGCCGTCCCCTAATCCTAACCCGTACGCTGACACTAACCCGCGCCCTCACACGTACGCTCCCCCTAGAGCGTTGTCGTACCCTCACCTGGACCCTAAACCGTCCCCGTCCCCTAACCCTAACCCTAGCCCGAACCCTAACCCTAACCCTTCCCCGAAGCCTGACCCTCAGCCGTCCCCTAATCCTAACCCGTACGCTGACACTAACCCGCGCCCTCACACGTACGCTCCCCCTAGAGCGTTGTCGTACCCTCACCTGGACCCTAAACCGTCCCCGTCCCCTAACCCTAACCCTAGCCCGAACCCTAACCCTAACCCTTCCCCGAAGCCTGACCCTCAGCCGTCCCCTAATCCTAACCCGTACGCTGACACTAACCCGGGCCCTCACACGTACGCTCCCCCTAGAGCGTTGTCGTACCCTCACCTGGACCCTGAACCGTCCCCGTCCCCTAACCCTAACCCTAGCCCGAACCCTAACCCTAACCCTTCCCCGAAGCCTGACCCTCAGCCGTCCCCTAATCCTAACCCGTACGCTGACACTAACCCGCGCCCTCACACGTACGCTCCCCCTAGAGCGTTGTCGTACCCTCACCTGGACCCTAAACCGTCCCCGTCCCCTAACCCTAACCCTAGCCCGAACCCTAACCCTAACCCTTCCCCGAAGCCTGACCCTCAGCCGTCCCCTAATCCTAACCCGTACGCTGACACTAACCCGCGCCCTCACACGTACGCTCCCCCTAGAGCGTTGTCGTACCCTCACCTGGACCCTAAACCGTCCCCGTCCCCTAACCCTAACCCTAGTCCGAACCCTAACCCTAACCCTTCCCCGAAGCCTGACCCTCAGCCGTCCCCTAATCCTAACCCGTACGCTGACACTAACCCGCGCCCTCACACGTACGCTCCCCCTAGAGCGTTGTCGTACCCTCACCTGGACCCTGAACCGTCCCCGTCCCCTAACCCTAACCCTAGCCCGAAGCCTAACCCTAACCCTTCCCCGAAGCCTGACCCTCAGCCGTCCCCTAATCCTAACCCGTACGCTGACACTAACCCGCGCCCTCACACGTACGCTCCCCCTAGAGCGTTGTCGTACCCTCACCTGGACCCTGAACCGTCCCCATCCCCTAACCCTAACCCTAGCCCGAACCCTAACCCTAACCCTTCCCCGAAGCCTGACCCTCAGCCGTCCCCTAATCCTAACCCGTACGCTGACACTAACCCGCGCCCTCACACGTACGCTCCCCCTAGAGCGTTGTCGTACCCTCACCTGGACCCTAAACCGTCCCCGTCCCCTAACCCTAACCCTAGCCCGAACCCTAACCCTAACCCTTCCCCGAAGCCTGACCCTCAGCCGTCCCCTAATCCTAACCCGTACGCTGACACTAACCCGCGCCCTCACACGTACGCTCCCCCTAGAGCGTTGTCGTACCCTCACCTGGACCCTAAACCGTCCCCGTCCCCTAACCCTAACCCTAGCCCGAAGCCTAACCCTAACCCTTCCCCGAAGCCTGACCCTCAGCCGTCCCCTAATCCTAACCCGTACGCTGACACTAACCCGCGCCCTCACACGTACGCTCCCCCTAGAGCGTTGTCGTACCCTCACCTGGACCCTAAACCGTCCCCGTCCCCTAACCCTAACCCTAGCCCGAACCCTAACCCTAACCCTTCCCCGAAGCCTGACCCTCAGCCGTCCCCTAATCCTAACCCGTACGCTGACACTAACCCGCGCCCTCACACGTACGCTCCCCCTAGAGCGTTGTCGTTCCCTCACCTGGACCCTAAACCGTCCCCGTCCCCTAACCCTAACCCTAGCCCGAAGCCTAACCCTAACCCTTCCCCGAAGCCTGACCCTCAGCCGTCCCCTAATCCTAACCCGTACGCTGACACTAACCCGCGCCCTCACACGTACGCTCCCCCTAGAGCGTTGTCGTACCCTCACCTGGACCCTAAACCGTCCCCGTCCCCTAACCCTAACCCTAGCCCGAAGCCTAACCCTAACCCTTCCCCGAAGCCTGACCCTCAGCCGTCCCCTAATCCTAACCCGTACGCTGACACTAACCCGCGCCCTCACACGTACGCTCCCCCTAGAGCGTTGTCGTACCCTCACCTGGACCCTAAACCGTCCCCGTCCCCTAACCCTAACCCTAGCCCGAACCCTAACCCTAACCCTTCCCCGAAGCCTGACCCTCAGCCGTCCCCTAATCCTAACCCGTACGCTGACACTAACCCGCGCCCTCACACGTACGCTCCCCCTAGAGCGTTGTCGTACCCTCACCTGGACCCTAAACCATCCCCGTCCCCTAACCCTAACCCTAGCCCGAACCCTAACCCTAACCCTTCCCCGAAGCCTGACCCTCAGCCGTCCCCTAATCCTAACCCGTACGCTGACACTAACCCGCGCCCTCACACGTACGCTCCCCCTAGAGCGTTGTCGTACCCTCACCTGGACCCTAAACCGTCCCCGTCCCCTAACCCTAACCCTAGCCCGAACCCTAACCCTAACCCTTCCCCGAAGCCTGACCCTCAGCCGTCCCCTAATCCTAACCCGTACGCTGACACTAACCCGCGCCCTCACACGTAGGCTCACCCTAGAGCGTTGTCGTACCCTCACCTGGACCCTAAACCGTCCCCGTCCCCTAACCCTAACCCTAGCCCGAAGCCTAACCCTAACCCTTCCCCGAAGCCTGACCCTCAGCCGTCCCCTAATCCTAACCCGTACGCTGACACTAACCCGCGCCCTCACACGTACGCTCCCCCTAGAGCGTTGTCGTACCCTCACCTGGACCCTAAACCGTCCCCGTCCCCTAACCCTAACCCTAGCCCGAAGCCTAACCCTAACCCTTCCCCGAAGCCTGACCCTCAGCCGTCCCCTAATCCTAACCCGTACGCTGACACTAACCCGCGCCCTCACACGTACGCTCCCCCTAGAGCGTTGTCGTACCCTCACCTGGACCCTGAACCGTCCCCGTCCCCTAACCCTAACCCTAGCCCGAACCCTAACCCTAACCCTTCCCCGAAGCCTGACCCTCAGCCGTCCCCTAATCCTAACCCGTACGCTGACACTAACCCGCGCCCTCACACGTACGCTCCCCCTAGAGCGTTGTCGTACCCTCACCTGGACCCTAAACCGTCCCCGTCCCCTAACCCTAACCCTAGCCCGAAGCCTAACCCTAACCCTTCCCCGAAGCCTGACCCTCAGCCGTCCCCTAATCCTAACCCGTACGCTGACACTAACCCGCGCCCTCACACGTACGCTCCCCCTAGAGCGTTGTCGTACCCTCACCTGGACCCTAAACCGTCCCCGTCCCCTAACCCTAACCCTAGCCCGAAGCCTAACCCTAACACTTCCCCGAAGCCTGACACTCAGCCGTCCCCTAATCCTAACCCGTACGCTGACACTAACCCGCGCCCTCACACGTACGCTCCCCCTAGAGCGTTGTCGTACCCTCACCTGGACCCTAAACCGTCCCCGTCCCCTAACCCTAACCCTAGCCCGAACCCTAACCCTAACCCTTCCCCGAAGCCTGACCCTCAGCCGTCCCCTAATCCTAACCCGTACGCTGACACTAACCCGCGCCCTCACACGTACGCTCCCCCTAGAGCGTTGTCGTACCCTCACCTGGACCCTAAACCGTCCCCGTCCCCTAACCCTAACCCTAGCCCGAACCCTAACCCTAACCCTTCCCCGAAGCCTGACCCTCAGCCGTCCCCTAATCCTAACCCGTACGCTGACACTAACCCGCGCCCTCACACGTACGCTCCCCCTAGAGCGTTGTCGTACCCTCACCTGGACCCTGAACCGTCCCCGTCCCCTAACCCTAACCCTAGCCCGAACCCTAACCCTAACCCTTCCCCGAAGCCTGACCCTCAGCCGTCCCCTAATCCTAACCCGTACGCTGACACTAACCCGCGCCCTCACACGTACGCTCCCCCTAGAGCGTTGTCGTACCCTCACCTGGACCCTAAACCGTCCCCGTCCCCTAACCCTAACCCTAGCCCGAACCCTAACCCTAAACATTCCCCGAAGCCTGACCCTCAGCCGTCCCCTAATCCTAACCCGTACGCTGACACTAACCCGCGCCCTCACACGTACGCTCCCCCTAGAGCGTTGTCGTACCCTCACCTGGACCCTAAACCGTCCCCGTCCCCTAACCCTAACCCTAGCCCGAAGCCTAACCCTAACCCTTCCCCGAAGCCTGACCCTCAGCCGTCCCCTAATCCTAACCCGTACGCTGACACTAACCCGCGCCCTCACACGTACGCTCCCCCTAGAGCGTTGTCGTACCCTCACCTGGACCCTAAACCGTCCCCGTCCCCTAACCCTAACCCTAGCCCGAACCCTAACCCTAACCCTTCCCCGAAGCCTGACCCTCAGCCGTCCCCTAATCCTAACCCGTACGCTGACACTAACCCGCGGCCTCACACGTACGATCCCCCTAGAGCGTTGTCGTACCCTCACCTGGACCCTAAACCGTCCCCGTCCCCTAACCCTAACCCTAGCCCGAAGCCTAACCCTAACCCTTCCCCGAAGCCTGACCCTCACCGTCCCCTAATCCTAACCCGTACGCTGACACTAACCCGCGCCCTCACACGTACGCTCCCCCTAGAGCGTTGTCGTACCCTCACCTGGACCCTAAACCGTCCCCGTCCCCTAACCCTAACCCTAGCCCGAACCCTAACCCTAACCCTTCCCCGAAGCCTGACCCTCAGCCGTCCCCTAATCCTAACCCGTACGCTGACACTAACCCGCGCCCTCACACGTACGCTCCCCCTAGAGCGTTATCGTACCCTCACCTGGACCCTAAACCGTCCCCGTCCCCTAACCCTAACCCTAGCCCGAACCCTAACCCTAACCCTTCCCCGAAGCCTGACCCTCAGCCGTCCCCTAATCCTAACCCGTACGCTGACACTAACCCGCGCCCTCACACGTACGCTCCCCCTAGAGCGTTGTCGTACCCTCACCTGGACCCTAAACCGTCCCCGTCCCCTAACCCTAACCCTAGCCCGAACCCTAACCCTAACCCTTCCCCGAAGCCTGACCCTCAGCCGTCCCCTAATCCTAACCCGTACGCTGACACTAACCCGCGCCCTCACACGTACGCTCCCCCTAGAGCGTTGTCGTACCCTCACCTGGACCCTGAACCGTCCCCGTCCCCTAACCCTAACCCTAGCCCGAACCCTAACCCTAACCCTTCCCCGAAGCCTGACCCTCAGCCGTCCCCTAATCCTAACCCGTACGCTGACACTAACCCGCGCCCTCACACGTACGCTCCCCCTAGAGCGTTGTCGTACCCTCACCTGGACCCTAAACCGTCCCCGTCCCCTAACCCTAACCATAGCCCGAACCCTAACCCTAACCCTTCCCCGAAGCCTGACCCTCAGCCGTCCCCTAATCCTAACCCGTACGCTGACACTAACCCGCGCCCTCACACGTACGCTCCCCCTAGAGCGTTGTCATACCCTCACCTGGACCCTAAACCGTCCCCGTCCCCTAACCCTAACCCTAGCCCGAAACCTAACCCTAACCCTTCCCCGAAGCCTGACCCTCAGCCGTCCCCTAATCCTAACCCGTACGCTGACACTAACCCGCGCCCTCACACGTAGGCTTCCCCTAGAGCGTTGTCGTACCCTCACCTGGACCCTAAACCGTCCCCGTCCCCTAACCCTAACCCTAGCCCGAAGCCTAACCCTAACCCTTCCCCGAAGCCTGACCCTCAGCCGTCCCCTAATCCTAACCCGTACGCTGACACTAACCCGCGCCCTCACACGTACGCTCCCCCTAGAGCGTTGTCGTACCCTCACCTGGACCCTAAACCGTCCCCGTCCCCTAACCCTAACCCTAGCCCGAAGCCTAACCCTAACCCTTCCCCGAAGCCTGACCCTCAGCCGTCCCCTAATCCTAACCCGTACGCTGACACTAACCCGCGCCCTCACACGTACGCTCCCCCTAGAGCGTTGTCGTACCCTCACCTGGACCCTGAACCGTCCCCGTCCCCTAACCCTAACCCTAGCCCGAACCCTAACCCTAACCCTTCCCCGAAGCCTGACCCTCAGCCGTCCCCTAATCCTAACCCGTACGCTGACACTAACCCGCGCCCTCACACGTACGCTCCCCCTAGAGCGTTGTCGTACCCTCACCTGGACCCTAAACCGTCCCCGTCCCCTAACCCTAACCCTAGCCCGAAGCCTAACCCTAACCCTTCCCCGAAGCCTGACCCTCAGCCGTCCCCTAATCCTAACCCGTACGCTGACACTAACCCGCGCCCTCACACGTACGCTCCCCCTAGAGCGTTGTCGTACCCTCACCTGGACCCTAAACCGTCCCCGTCCCCTAACCCTAACCCTAGCCCGAAGCCTAACCCTAACCCTTCCCCGAAGCCTGACCCTCAGCCGTCCCCTAATCCTAACCCGTACGCTGACACTAACCCGCGCCCTCACACGTACGCTCCCCCTAGAGCGTTGTCGTACCCTCACCTGGACCCTAAACCGTCCCCGTCCCCTAACCCTAACCCTAGCCCGAACCCTAACCCTAACCCTTCCCCGAAGCCTGACCCTCAGCCGTCCCCTAATCCTAACCCGTACGCTGACACTAACCCGCGCCCTCACACGTACGCTCCCCCTAGAGCGTTGTCGTACCCTCACCTGGACCCTAAACCGTCCCCGTCCCCTAACCCTATCCCTAGCCCGAACCCTAACCCTAACCCTTCCCCGAAGCCTGACCCTCAGCCGTCCCCTAATCCTAACCCGTACGCTGACACTAACCCGCGCCCTCACACGTACGCTCCCCCTAGAGCGTTGTCGTACCCTCACCTGGACCCTGAACCGTCCCCGTCCCCTAACCCTAACCCTAGCCCGAACCCTAACCCTAACCCTTCCCCGAAGCCTGACCCTCAGCCGTCCCCTAATCCTAACCCGTACGCTGACACTAACCCGCGCCCTCACACGTACGCTCCCCCTAGAGCGTTGTCGTACCCTCACCTGGACCCTAAACCGTCCCCGTCCCCTAACCCTAACCCTAGCCCGAACCCTAACCCTAACCCTTCCCCGAAGCCTGACCCTCAGCCGTCCCCTAATCCTAACCCGTACGCTGACACTAACCCGCGCCCTCACACGTACGCTCCCCCTAGAGCGTTGTCGTACCCTCACCTGGACCCTAAACCGTCCCCGTCCCCTAACCCTAACCCTAGTCCGAACCCTAACCCTAACCCTTCCCCGAAGCCTGACCCTCAGCCGTCCCCTAATCCTAACCCGTACGCTGACACTAACCCGCGCCCTCACCCGTACGCTCCCCCTAGAGCGTTGTCGTACCCTCACCTGGACCCTGAACCGTCCCCGTCCCCTAACCCTAACCCTAGCCCGAAGCCTAACCCTAACCCTTCCCCGAAGCCTGACCCTCAGCCGTCCCCTAATCCTAACCCGTACGCTGACACTAACCCGCGCCCTCACACGTACGCTCCCCCTAGAGCGTTGTCGTACCCTCACCTGGACCCTAAACCGTCCCCGTCCCCTAACCCTAACCCTAGCCCGAAGCCTAACCCTAACCCTTCCCCGAAGCCTGACCCTCAGCCGTCCCCTAATCCTAACCCGTACGCTGACACTAACCCGCGCCCTCACACGTACGCTCCCCCTAGAGCGTTGTCGTACCCTCACCTGGACCCTAAACCGTCCCCGTCCCCTAACCCTAACCCTAGCCCGAAGCCTAACCCTAACCCTTCCCCGAAGCCTGACCCTCAGCCGTCCCCTAATCCTAACCCGTACGCTGACACTAACCCGCGCCCTCACACGTACGCTCCCCCTAGAGCGTTGTCGTACCCTCACCTGGACCCTAAACCGTCCCCGTCCCCTAACCCTAACCCTAGCCCGAACCCTAACCCTAACCCTTCCCCGAAGCCTGACCCTCAGCCGTCCCCTAATCCTAACCCGTACGCTGACACTAACCCGCGGCCTCACACGTACGCTCCCCCTAGAGCGTTGTCGTACCCTCACCTGGACCCTAAACCGTCCCCGTCCCCTAACCCTAACCCTAGCCCGAAGCCTAACCCTAACCCTTCCCCGAAGCCTGACCCTCAGCCGTCTCCTAATCCTAACCCGTACGCTGACACTAACCCGCGCCCTCACACGTACGCTCCCCCTAGAGCGTTGTCGTACCCTCACCTGGACCCTAAACCGTCCCCGTCCCCTAACCCTAACCCTAGCCCGACCCCTAACCCTAACCCTTCCCCGAAGCCTGACCCTCAGCCGTCCCCTAATCCTAACCCGTACGCTGACACTAACCCGCGCCCTCACACGTACGCTCCCCCTAGAGCGTTGTCGTACCCTCACCTGGACCCTAAACCGTCCCCGTCCCCTAACCCTAACCCTAGCCCGAACCCTAACCCTAACCCTTCCCCGAAGCCTGACCCTCAGCCGTCCCCTAATCCTAACCCGTACGCTGACACTAACCCGCGCCCTCACACGTACGCTCCCCCTAGAGCGTTGTCGTACCCTCACCTGGACCCTAAACCGTCCCCGTCCCCTAACCCTAACCCTAGCCCGAACCCTAACCCTAACCCTTCCCCGAAGCCTGACCCTCAGCCGTCCCCTAATCCTAACCCGTACGCTGACACTAACCCGCGCCCTCACACGTACGCTCCCCCTAGAGCGTTGTCGTACCCTCACCTGGACCCTAAACCGTCCCCGTCCCCTAACCCTAACCCTAGCCCGAACCCTAACCCTAACCCTTCCCCGAAGCCTGACCCTCAGCCGTCCCCTAATCCTAACCCGTACGCTGACACTAACCCGCGCCCTCACACGTACGCTCCCCCTAGAGCGTTGTCGTACCCTCACCTGGACCCTGAACCGTCCCCGTCCCCTAACCCTAACCCTAGCCCGAACCCTAACCCTAACCCTTCCCCGAAGCCTGACCCTCAGCCGTCCCCTAATCCTAACCCGTACGCTGACACTAACCCGCGCCTCACACGTACGCTCCCCCTAGAGCGTTGTCGTACCCTCACCTGGACCCTAAACCGTCCCCGTCCCCTAACCCTAACCATAGCCCGAACCCTAACCCTAACCCTTCCCCGAAGCCTGACCCTCAGCCGTCCCCTAATCCTAACCCGTACGCTGACACTAACCCGCGCCCTCACACGTACGCTCCCCCTAGAGCGTTGTCGTACCCTCACCTGGACCCTAAACCGTCCCCGTCCCCTAACCCTAACCCTAGCCCGAAACCTAACCCTAACCCTTCCCCGAAGCCTGACCCTCAGCCGTCCCCTAATCCTAACCCGTACGCTGACACTAACCCGCGCCCTCACACGTAGGCTCCCCCTAGAGCGTTGTCGTACCCTCACCTGGACCCTAAACCGTCCCCGTCCCCTAACCCTAACCCTAGCCCGAAGCCTAACCCTAACCCTTCCCCGAAGCCTGACCCTCAGCCGTCCCCTAATCCTAACCCGTACGCTGACACTAACCCGCGCCCTCACACGTACGCTCCCCCTAGAGCGTTGTCGTACCCTCACCTGGACCCTAAACCGTCCCCGTCCCCTAACCCTAACCCTAGCCCGAAGCCTAACCCTAACCCTTCCCCGAAGCCTGACCCTCAGCCGTCCCCTAATCCTAACCCGTACGCTGACACTAACCCGCGCCCTCACACGTACGCTCCCCCTAGAGCGTTGTCGTACCCTCACCTGGACCCTGAACCGTCCCCGTCCCCTAACCCTAACCCTAGCCCGAACCCTAACCCTAACCCTTCCCCGAAGCCTGACCCTCAGCCGTCCCCTAATCCTAACCCGTACGCTGACACTAACCCGCGCCCTCACACGTACGCTCCCCCTAGAGCATTGTCGTACCCTCACCTGGACCCTAAACCGTCCCCGTCCCCTAACCCTAACCCTAGCCCGAACCCTAACCCTAACCCTTCCCCGAAGCCTGACCCTCAGCCGTCCCCTAATCCTAACCCGTACGCTGACACTAACCCGCGCCCTCACACGTACGCTCCCCCTAGAGCGTTGTCGTACCCTCACCTGGACCCTAAACCGTCCCCGTCCCCTAACCCTAACCCTAGCCCGAAGCCTAACCCTAACCCTTCCCCGAAGCCTGACCCTCAGCCGTCCCCTAATCCTAACCCGTACGCTGACACTAACCCGCGCCCTCACACGTATGCTCCCCCTAGAGCGTTGTCGTACCCTCACCTGGACCCTAAACCGTCCCCGTCCCCTAACCCTAACCCTAGCCCGAAGCCTAACCCTAACCCTTCCCCGAAGCCTGACCCTCAGCCGTCCCCTAATCCTAACCCGTACGCTGACACTAACCCGCGCCCTCACACGTACGCTCCCCCTAGAGCGTTGTCGTACCCTCACCTGGACCCTAAACCGTCCCCGTCCCCTAACCCTAACCCTAGCCCGAACCCTAACCCTAACCCTTCCCCGAAGCCTGACCCTCAGCCGTCCCCTAATCCTAACCCGTACGCTGACACTAACCCGCGCCCTCACACGTACGCTCCCCCTAGAGCGTTGTCGTACCCTCACCTGGACCCTAAACCGTCCCCGTCCCCTAACCCTAACCCTAGCCCGAAACCTAACCCTAACCCTTCCCCGAAGCCTGACCCTCAGCCGTCCCCTAATCCTAACCCGTACGCTGACACTAACCCGGGCCCTCACACGTACGCTCCCCCTAGAGCGTTGTCGTACCCTCACCTGGACCCTGAACCGTCCCCGTCCCCTAACCCTAACCCTAGCCCGAACCCTAACCCTAACCCTTCCCCGAAGCCTGACCCTCAGCCGTCCCCTAATCCTAACCCGTACGCTGACACTAACCCGCGCCCTCACACGTACGCTCCCCCTAGAGCGTTGTCGTACCCTCACCTGGACCCTAAACCGTCCCCGTCCCCTAACCCTAACCCTAGCCCGAACCCTAACCCTAACCCTTCCCCGAAGCCTGACCCTCAGCCGTCCCCTAATCCTAACCCGTACGCTGACACTAACCCGCGCCCTCACACGTACGCTCCCCCTAGAGCGTTGTCGTACCCTCACCTGGACCCTAAACCGTCCCCGTCCCCTAACCCTAACCCTAGTCCGAACCCTAACCCTAACCCTTCCCCGAAGCCTGACCCTCAGCCGTCCCCTAATCCTAACCCGTACGCTGACACTAACCCGCGCCCTCACACGTACGCTCCCCCTAGAGCGTTGTCGTACCCTCACCTGGACCCTGAACCGTCCCCGTCCCCTAACCCTAACCCTAGCCCGAAGCCTAACCCTAACCCTTCCCCGAAGCCTGACCCTCAGCCGTCCCCTAATCCTAACCCGTACGCTGACACTAACCCGCGCCCTCACACGTACGCTCCCCCTAGAGCGTTGTCGTACCCTCACCTGGACCCTGAACCGTCCCCGTCCCCTAACCCTAACCCTAGCCCGAACCCTAACCCTAACCCTTCCCCGAAGCCTGACCCTCAGCCGTCCCCTAATCCTAACCCGTACGCTGACACTAACCCGCGCCCTCACACGTACGCTCCCCCTAGAGCGTTGTCGTACCCTCACCTGGACCCTAAACCGTCCCCGTCCCCTAACCCTAACCCTAGCCCGAACCCTAACCCTAACCCTTCCCCGAAGCCTGACCCTCAGCCGTCCCCTAATCCTAACCCGTACGCTGACACTAACCCGCGCCCTCACACGTACGCTCCCCCTAGAGCGTTGTCGTACCCTCACCTGGACCCTAAACCGTCCCCGTCCCCTAACCCTAACCCTAGCCCGAAGCCTAACCCTAACCCTTCCCCGAAGCCTGACCCTCAGCCGTCCCCTAATCCTAACCCGTACGCTGACACTAACCCGCGCCCTCACACGTACGCTCCCCCTAGAGCGTTGTCGTACCCTCACCTGGACCCTAAACCGTCCCCGTCCCCTAACCCTAACCCTAGCCCGAAGCCTAACCCTAACCCTTCCCCGAAGCCTGACCCTCAGCCGTCCCCTAATCCTAACCCGTACGCTGACACTAACCCGCGCCCTCACACGTACGCTCCCCCTAGAGCGTTGTCGTACCCTCACCTGGACCCTAAACCGTCCCCGTCCCCTAACCCTAACCCTAGCCCGAACCCTAACCCTAACCCTTCCCCGAAGCCTGACCCTCAGCCGTCCCCTAATCCTAACCCGTACGCTGACACTAACCCGCGCCCTCACACGTACGCTCCCCCTAGAGCGTTGTCGTACCCTCACCTGGACCCTAAACCGTCCCCGTCCCCTAACCCTAACCCTAGCCCGAACCCTAACCCTAACCCTTCCCCGAAGCCTGACCCTCAGCCGTCCCCTAATCCTAACCCGTACGCTGACACTAACCCGGGCCCTCACACGTACGCTCCCCCTAGAGCGTTGTCGTACCCTCACCTGGACCCTGAACCGTCCCCGTCCCCTAACCCTAACCCTAGCCCGAACCCTAACCCTAACCCTTCCCCGAAGCCTGACCCTCAGCCGTCCCCTAATCCTAACCCGTACGCTGACACTAACCCGCGCCCTCACACGTACGCTCCCCCTAGAGCGTTGTCGTACCCTCACCTGGACCCTAAACCGTCCCCGTCCCCTAACCCTAACCCTAGCCCGAACCCTAACCCTAACCCTTCCCCGAAGCCTGACCCTCAGCCGTCCCCTAATCCTAACCCGTACGCTGACACTAACCCGCGCCCTCACACGTACGCTCCCCCTAGAGCGTTGTCGTACCCTCACCTGGACCCTAAACCGTCCCCGTCCCCTAACCCTAACCCTAGTCCGAACCCTAACCCTAACCCTTCCCCGAAGCCTGACCCTCAGCCGTCCCCTAATCCTAACCCGTACGCTGACACTAACCCGCGCCCTCACACGTACGCTCCCCCTAGAGCGTTGTCGTACCCTCACCTGGACCCTGAACCGTCCCCGTCCCCTAACCCTAACCCTAGCCCGAAGCCTAACCCTAACCCTTCCCCGAAGCCTGACCCTCAGCCGTCCCCTAATCCTAACCCGTACGCTGACACTAACCCGCGCCCTCACACGTACGCTCCCCCTAGAGCGTTGTCGTACCCTCACCTGGACCCTGAACCGTCCCCGTCCCCTAACCCTAACCCTAGCCCGAACCCTAACCCTAACCCTTCCCCGAAGCCTGACCCTCAGCCGTCCCCTAATCCTAACCCGTACGCTGACACTAACCCGCGCCCTCACACGTACGCTCTCCCTAGAGCGTTGTCGTACCCTCACCTGGACCCTAAACCGTCCCCGTCCCCTAACCCTAACCCTAGCCCGAACCCTAACCCTAACCCTTCCCCGAAGCCTGACCCTCAGCCGTCCCCTAATCCTAACCCGTACGCTGACACTAACCCGCGCCCTCACACGTACGCTCCCCCTAGAGCGTTGTCGTACCCTCACCTGGACCCTAAACCGTCCCCGTCCCCTAACCCTAACCCTAGCCCGAAGCCTAACCCTAACCCTTCCCCGAAGCCTGACCCTCAGCCGTCCCCTAATCCTAACCCGTACGCTGACACTAACCCGCGCCCTCACACGTACGCTCCCCCTAGAGCGTTGTCGTACCCTCACCTGGACCCTAAACCGTCCCCGTCCCCTAACCCTAACCCTAGCCCGAACCCTAACCCTAACCCTTCCCCGAAGCCTGACCCTCAGCCGTCCCCTAATCCTAACCCGTACGCTGACACTAACCCGCGCCCTCACACGTACGCTCCCCCTAGAGCGTTGTCGTTCCCTCACCTGGACCCTAAACCGTCCCCGTCCCCTAACCCTAACCCTAGCCCGAAGCCTAACCCTAACCCTTCCCCGAAGCCTGACCCTCAGCCGTCCCCTAATCCTAACCCGTACGCTGACACTAACCCGCGCCCTCACACGTACGCTCCCCCTAGAGCGTTGTCGTACCCTCACCTGGACCCTAAACCGTCCCCGTCCCCTAACCCTAACCCTAGCCCGAAGCCTAACCCTAACCCTTCCCCGAAGCCTGACCCTCAGCCGTCCCCTAATCCTAACCCGTACGCTGACACTAACCCGCGCCCTCACACGTACGCTCCCCCTAGAGCGTTGTCGTACCCTCACCTGGACCCTAAACCGTCCCCGTCCCCTAACCCTAACCCTAGCCCGAAGCCTAACCCTAACCCTTCCCCGAAGCCTGACCCTCAGCCGTCCCCTAATCCTAACCCGTACGCTGACACTAACCCGCGCCCTCACACGTACGCTCCCCCTAGAGCGTTGTCGTACCCTCACCTGGACCCTGAACCGTCCCCGTCCCCTAACCCTAACCCTAGCCCGAACCCTAACCCTAACCCTTCCCCGAAGCCTGACCCTCAGCCGTCCCCTAATCCTAACCCGTACGCTGACACTAACCCGTGCCCTCACACGTACGCTCCCCCTAGAGCGTTGTCGTACCCTCACCTGGACCCTAAACCGTCCCCGTCCCCTAACCCTAACCCTAGCCCGAAGCCTAACCCTAACCCTTCCCCGAAGCCTGACCCTCAGCCGTCCCCTAATCCTAACCCGTACGCTGACACTAACCCGCGCCCTCACACGTACGCTCCCCCTAGAGCGTTGTCGTACCCTCACCTGGACCCTAAACCGTCCCCGTCCCCTAACCCTAACCCTAGCCCGAAGCCTAACCCTAACCCTTCCCCGAAGCCTGACCCTCAGCCGTCCCCTAATCCTAACCCGTACGCTGACACTAACCCGCGCCCTCACACGTACGCTCCCCGTAGAGCGTTGTCGTACCCTCACCTGGACCCTAAACCGTCCCTGTCCCCTAACCCTAACCCTAGCCCGAACCCTAACCCTAACCCTTCCCCGAAGCCTGACCCTCAGCCGTCCCCTAATCCTAACCCGTACGCTGACACTAACCCGCGCCCTCACACGTACGCTCCCCCTAGAGCGTTGTCGTACCCTCACCTGGACCCTAAACCGTCCCCGTCCCCTAACCCTAACCCTAGCCCGAACCCTAACCCTAACCCTTCCCCGAAGCCTGACCCTCAGCCGTCCCCTAATCCTAACCCGTACGCTGACACTAACCCGCGCCCTCACACGTACGCTCCCCCTAGAGCGTTGTCGTACCCTCACCTGGACCCTGAACCGTCCCCGTCCCCTAACCCTAACCCTAGCCCGAACCCTAACACTAACCCTTCCCCGAAGCCTGACCCTCAGCCGTCCCCTAATCCTAACCCGTACGCTGACACTAACCCGCGCCCTCACACGTACGCTCCCCCTAGAGCGTTGTCGTACCCTCACCTGGACCCTAAACCGTCCCCGTCCCCTAACCCTAACCCTAGCCCGAACCCTAACCCTAAACCTTCCCCGAAGCCTGACCCTCAGCCGTCCCCTAATCCTAACCCGTACGCTGACACTAACCCGCGCCCTCACACGTACGCTCCCCCTAGAGCGTTGTCGTACCCTCACCTGGACCCTAAACCGTCCCCGTCCCCTAACCCTAACCCTAGCCCGAAGCCTAACCCTAACCCTTCCCCGAAGCCTGACCCTCAGCCGTCCCCTAATCCTAACCCGTACGCTGACACTAACCCGCGCCCTCACACGTACGCTCCCCCTAGAGCGTTGTCGTACCCTCACCTGGACCCTGAACCGTCCCCGTCCCCTAACCCTAACCCTAGCCCGAACCCTAACCCTAACCCTTCCCCGAAGCCTGACCCTCAGCCGTCCCCTAATCCTAACCCGTACGCTGACACTAACCCGCGGCCTCACACGTACGCTCCCCCTAGAGCGTTGTCGTACCCTCACCTGGACCCTAAACCGTCCCCGTCCCCTAACCCTAACCCTAGCCCGAAGCCTAACCCTAACCCTTCCCCGAAGCCTGACCCTCAGCCGTCCCCTAATCCTAACCCGTACGCTGACACTAACCCGCGCCCTCACACGTACGCTCCCCCTAGAGCGTTGTCGTACCCTCACCTGGACCCTAAACCGTCCCCGTCCCCTAACCCTAACCCTAGCCCGACCCCTAACCCTAACCCTTCCCCGAAGCCTGACCCTCAGCCGTCCCCTAATCCTAACCCGTACGCTGACACTAACCCGCGCCCTCACACGTACGCTCCCCCTAGAGCGTTGTCGTACCCTCACCTGGACCCTAAACCGTCCCCGTCCCCTAACCCTAACCCTAGCCCGAACCCTAACCCTAACCCTTCCCCGAAGCCTGACCCTCAGCCGTCCCCTAATCCTAACCCGTACGCTGACACTAACCCGCGCCCTCACACGTACGCTCCCCCTAGAGCGTTGTCGTACCCTCACCTGGACCCTAAACCGTCCCCGTCCCCTAACCCTAACCCTAGCCCGAACCCTAACCCTAACCCTTCCCCGAAGCCTGACCCTCAGCCGTCCCCTAATCCTAACCCGTACGCTGACACTAACCCGCGCCCTCACACGTACGCTCCCCCTAGAGCGTTGTCGTACCCTCACCTGGACCCTAAACCGTCCCCGTCCCCTAACCCTAACCCTAGCCCGAACCCTAACCCTAACCCTTCCCCGAAGCCTGACCCTCAGCCGTCCCCTAATCCTAACCCGTACGCTGACACTAACCCGCGCCCTCACACGTACGCTCCCCCTAGAGCGTTGTCGTACCCTCACCTGGACCCTGAACCGTCCCCGTCCCCTAACCCTAACCCTAGCCCGAACCCTAACCCTAACCCTTCCCCGAAGCCTGACCCTCAGCCGTCCCCTAATCCTAACCCGTACGCTGACACTAACCCGCGCCCTCACACGTACGCTCCCCCTAGAGCGTTGTCGTACCCTCACCTGGACCCTAAACCGTCCCCGTCCCCTAACCCTAACCATAGCCCGAACCCTAACCCTAACCCTTCCCCGAAGCCTGACCCTCAGCCGTCCCCTAATCCTAACCCGTACGCTGACACTAACCCGCGCCCTCACACGTACGCTCCCCCTAGAGCGTTGTCATACCCTCACCTGGACCCTAAACCGTCCCCGTCCCCTAACCCTAACCCTAGCCCGAAACCTAACCCTAACCCTTCCCCGAAGCCTGACCCTCAGCCGTCCCCTAATCCTAACCCGTACGCTGACACTAACCCGCGCCCTCACACGTAGGCTCCCCCTAGAGCGTTGTCGTACCCTCACCTGGACCCTAAACCGTCCCCGTCCCCTAACCCTAACCCTAGCCCGAAGCCTAACCCTAACCCTTCCCCGAAGCCTGACCCTCAGCCGTCCCCTAATCCTAACCCGTACGCTGACACTAACCCGCGCCCTCACACGTACGCTCCCCCTAGAGCGTTGTCGTACCCTCACCTGGACCCTAAACCGTCCCCGTCCCCTAACCCTAACCCTAGCCCGAAGCCTAACCCTAACCCTTCCCCGAAGCCTGACCCTCAGCCGTCCCCTAATCCTAACCCGTACGCTGACACTAACCCGCGCCCTCACACGTACGCTCCCCCTAGAGCGTTGTCGTACCCTCACCTGGACCCTGAACCGTCCCCGTCCCCTAACCCTAACCCTAGCCCGAACCCTAACCCTAACCCTTCCCCGAAGCCTGACCCTCAGCCGTCCCCTAATCCTAACCCGTACGCTGACACTAACCCGCGCCCTCACACGTACGCTCCCCCTAGAGCGTTGTCGTACCCTCACCTGGACCCTAAACCGTCCCCGTCCCCTAACCCTAACCCTAGCCCGAAGCCTAACCCTAACCCTTCCCCGAAGCCTGACCCTCAGCCGTCCCCTAATCCTAACCCGTACGCTGACACTAACCCGCGCCCTCACACGTACGCTCCCCCTAGAGCGTTGTCGTACCCTCACCTGGACCCTAAACCGTCCCCGTCCCCTAACCCTAACCCTAGCCCGAAGCCTAACCCTAACCCTTCCCCGAAGCCTGACCCTCAGCCGTCCCCTAATCCTAACCCGTACGCTGACACTAACCCGCGCCCTCACACGTACGCTCCCCCTAGAGCGTTGTCGTACCCTCACCTGGACCCTAAACCGTCCCCGTCCCCTAACCCTAACCCTAGCCCGAACCCTAACCCTAACCCTTCCCCGAAGCCTGACCCTCAGCCGTCCCCTAATCCTAACCCGTACGCTGACACTAACCCGCGCCCTCACACGTACGCTCCCCCTAGAGCGTTGTCGTACCCTCACCTGGACCCTAAACCGTCCCCGTCCCCTAACCCTATCCCTAGCCCGAACCCTAACCCTAACCCTTCCCCGAAGCCTGACCCTCAGCCGTCCCCTAATCCTAACCCGTACGCTGACACTAACCCGCGCCCTCACACGTACGCTCCCCCTAGAGCGTTGTCGTACCCTCACCTGGACCCTGAACCGTCCCCGTCCCCTAACCCTAACCCTAGCCCGAACCCTAACCCTAACCCTTCCCCGAAGCCTGACCCTCAGCCGTCCCCTAATCCTAACCCGTACGCTGACACTAACCCGCGCCCTCACACGTACGCTCCCCCTAGAGCGTTGTCGTACCCTCACCTGGACCCTAAACCATCCCCGTCCCCTAACCCTAACCCTAGTCCGAACCCTAACCCTAACCCTTCCCCGAAGCCTGACCCTCAGCCGTCCCCTAATCCTAACCCGTACGCTGACACTAACCCGCGCCCTCACCCGTACGCTCCCCCTAGAGCGTTGTCGTACCCTCACCTGGACCCTGAACCGTCCCCGTCCCCTAACCCTAACCCTAGCCCGAAGCCTAACCCTAACCCTTCCCCGAAGCCTGACCCTCAGCCGTCCCCTAATCCTAACCCGTACGCTGACACTAACCCGCGCCCTCACACGTACGCTCCCCCTAGAGCGTTGTCGTACCCTCACCTGGACCCTAAACCGTCCCCGTCCCCTAACCCTAACCCTAGCCCAAACCCTAACCCTAACCCTTCCCCGAAGCCTGACCCTCAGCCGTCCCCTAATCCTAACCCGTACGCTGACACTAACCCGCGCCCTCACACGTACGCTCCCCCTAGAGCGTTGTCGTACCCTCACCTGGACCCTAAACCGTCCCCGTCCCCTAACCCTAACCCTAGCCCGAAGCCTAACCCTAACCCTTCCCCGAAGCCTGACCCTCAGCCGTCCCCTAATCCTAACCCGTACGCTGACACTAACCCGCGCCCTCACACGTACGCTCCCCCTAGAGCGTTGTCGTACCCTCACCTGGACCCTAAACCGTCCCCGTCCCCTAACCCTAACCCTAGCCCGAAGCCTAACCCTAACCCTTCCCCGAAGCCTGACCCTCAGCCGTCCCCTAATCCTAACCCGTACGCTGACACTAACCCGCGCCCTCACACGTACGCTCCCCCTAGAGCGTTGTCGTACCCTCACCTGGACCCTGAACCGTCCCCGTCCCCTAACCCTAACCCTAGCCCGAACCCTAACCCTAATCCTTCCCCGAAGCCTGACCCTCAGCCGTCCCCTAATCCTAACCCGTACGCTGACACTAACCCGCGCCCTCACACGTACGCTCCCCCTAGAGCGTTGTCGTACCCTCACCTGGACCCTAAACCGTCCCCGTCCCCTAACCCTAACCCTAGCCCGAACCCTAACCCTAAACCTTCCCCGAAGCCTGACCCTCAGCCGTCCCCTAATCCTAACCCGTACGCTGACACTAACCCGCGCCCTCACACGTACGCTCCCCCTAGAGCGTTGTCGTACCCTCACCTGGACCCTAAACCGTCCCCGTCCCCTAACCCTAACCCTAGCCCGAAGCCTAACCCTAACCCTTCCCCGAAGCCTGACCCTCAGCCGTCCCCTAATCCTAACCCGTACGCTGACACTAACCCGCGCCCTCACACGTACGCTCCCCCTAGAGCGTTGTCGTACCCTCACCTGGACCCTAAACCGTCCCCGTCCCCTAACCCTAACCCTAGCCCGAAGCCTAACCCTAACCCTTCCCCGAAGCCTGACCCTCAGCCGTCCCCTAATCCTAACCCGTACGCTGACACTAACCCGCGCCCTCACACGTACGCTCCCCCTAGAGCGTTGTCGTACCCTCACCTGGACCCTGAACCGTCCCCGTCCCCTAACCCTAACCCTAGCCCGAACCCTAACCCTAACCCTTCCCCGAAGCCTGACCCTCAGCCGTCCCCTAATCCTAACCCGTACGCTGACACTAACCCGCGCCCTCACACGTACGCTCCCCCTAGAGCGTTGTCGTACCCTCACCTGGACCCTAAACCGTCCCCGTCCCCTAACCCTAACCCTAGCCCGAACCCTAACCCTAACCCTTCCCCGAAGCCTGACCCTCAGACGTCCCCTAATCCTAACCCGTACGCTGACACTAACCCGTGCCCTCACACGTACGCTCCCCCTAGAGCGTTGTCGTACCCTCACCTGGACCCTAAACCGTCCCCGTCCCCTAACCCTAACCCTAGCCCGAAGCCTAACCCTAACCCTTCCCCGAAGCCTGACCCTCAGCCGTCCCCTAATCCTAACCCGTACGCTGACACTAACCCGCGCCCTCACACGTACGCTCCCCCTAGAGCGTTGTCGTACCCTCACCTGGACCCTAAACCGTCCCCGTCCCCTAACCCTAACCCTAGCCCGAACCCTAACCCTAACCCTTCCCCGAAGCCTGACCCTCAGCCGTCCCCTAATCCTAACCCGTACGCTGACACTAACCCGCGCCCTCACACGTACGCTCCCCCTAGAGCGTTGTCGTTCCCTCACCTGGACCCTAAACCGTCCCCGTCCCCTAACCCTAACCCTAGCCCGAAGCCTAACCCTAACCCTTCCCCGAAGCCTGACCCTCAGCCGTCCCCTAATCCTAACCCGTACGCTGACACTAACCCGCGCCCTCACACGTACGCTCCCCCTAGAGCGTTGTCGTACCCTCACCTGGACCCTAAACCGTCCCCGTCCCCTAACCCTAACCCTAGCCCGAAGCCTAACCCTAACCCTTCCCCGAAGCCTGACCCTCAGCCGTCCCCTAATCCTAACCCGTACGCTGACACTAACCCGCGCCCTCACACGTACGCTCCCCCTAGAGCGTTGTCGTACCCTCACCTGGACCCTAAACCGTCCCCGTCCCCTAACCCTAACCCTAGCCCGAACCCTAACCCTAAACCTTCCCCGAAGCCTGACCCTCAGCCGTCCCCTAATCCTAACCCGTACGCTGACACTAACCCGCGCCCTCACACGTACGCTCCCCCTAGAGCATTGTCGTACCCTCACCTGGACCCTAAACCGTCCCCGTCCCCTAACCCTAACCCTAGCCCGAACCCTAACCCTAACCCTTCCCCGAAGCCTGACCCTCAGCCGTCCCCTAATCCTAACCCGTACGCTGACACTAACCCGCGCCCTCACATGTACGCTCCCCCTAGAGCGTTGTCGTACCCTCACCTGGACCCTAAACCGTCCCCGTCCCCTAACCCTAACCCTAGCCCGAAGCCTAACCCTAACCCTTCCCCGAAGCCTGACCCTCAGCCGTCCCCTAATCCTAACCCGTACGCTGACACTAACCCGCGCCCTCACACGTACGCTCCCCCTAGAGCGTTGTCGTACCCTCACCTGGACCCTAAACCGTCCCCGTCCCCTAACCCTAACCCTAGCCCGAACCCTAACCCTAACCCTTCCCCGAAGCCTGACCCTCAGCCGTCCCCTAATCCTAACCCGTACGCTGACACTAACCCGCGCCCTCACACGTACGCTCCCCCTAGAGCGTTGTCGTACCCTCACCTGGACCCTAAACCGTCCCCGTCCCCTAACCCTAACCCTAGTCCGAACCCTAACCCTAACCCTTCCCCGAAGCCTGACCCTCAGCCGTCCCCTAATCCTAACCCGTACGCTGACACTAACCCGCGCCCTCACACGTACGCTCCCCCTAGAGCGTTGTCGTACCCTCACCTGGACCCTAAACCGTCCCCGTCCCCTAACCCTAACCCTAGCCCGAAGCCTAACCCTAACCCTTCCCCGAAGCCTGACCCTCAGCCGTCCCCTAATCCTAAACCGTACGCTGACACTAACCCGCGCCCTCACACGTACGCTCCCCCTAGAGCGTTGTCGTACCCTCACCTGGACCCTAAACCGTCCCCGTCCCCTAACCCTAACCCTAGCCCGAAGCCTAACCCTAACCCTTCCCCGAAGCCTGACCCTCAGCCGTCCCCTAATCCTAACCCGTACGCTGACACTAACCCGCACCCTCACACGTACGCTCCCCCTAGAGCGTTGTCGTACCCTCACCTGGACCCTAAACCGTCCCCGTCCCCTAACCCTAGCCCGAACCCTAACCCTAACCCTTCCCCGAAGCCTGACCCTCAGCCGTCCCCTAATCCTAACCCGTACGCTGACACTAACCCGCGCCCTCACACGTACGCTCCCCCTAGAGCGTTGTCGTACCCTCACCTGGACCCTAAACCGTCCCCGTCCCCTAACCCTAACCCTAGCCCGAACCCTAACCCTAACCCTTCCCCGAAGCCTGACCCTCAGCCGTCCCCTAATCCTAACCCGTACGCTGACACTAACCCGCGCCCTCACACGTACGCTCCCCCTAGAGCGTTGTCGTACCCTCACCTGGACCCTAAACCGTCCCCGTCCCCTAACCCTAACCCTAGCCCGAAGCCTAACCCTAACCCTTCCCCGAAGCCTGACCCTCAGCCGTCCCCTAATCCTAACCCGTACGCTGACACTAACCCGCGCCCTCACACGTACGCTCCCCCTAGAGCGTTGTCGTACCCTCACCTGGACCCTAAACCGTCCCCGTCCCCTAACCCTAACCCTAGCCCGAACCCTAACCCTAACCCTTCCCCGAAGCCTGACCCTCAGCCGTCCCCTAATCCTAACCCGTACGCTGACACTAACCCGCGCCCTCACACGTACGCTCCCCCTAGAGCGTTGTCGTACCCTCACCTGGACCCTAAACCGTCCCCGTCCCCTAACCCTAACCCTAGCCCGAACCCTAACCCTAACACTTCCCCGAAGCCTGACCCTCAGCCGTCCCCTAATCCTAACCCGTACGCTGACACTAACCCGCGCCCTCACACGTACGCTCCCCCTAGAGCGTTGTCGTACCCTCACCTGGACCCTAAACCGTCCCCGTCCCCTAACCCTAACCCTAGCCCGAACCCTAACCCTAACCCTTTCCCGAAGCCTGACCCTCAGCCGTCCCCTAATCCTAACCCGTACGCTGACACTAACCCGCGCCCTCACACGTACGCTCCCCCTAGAGCGTTGTCGTACCCTCACCTGGACCCTAAACCGTCCCCGTCCCCTAACCCTAACCCTAGCCCGAAGCCTAACCCTAACCCTTCCCCGAAGCCTGACCCTCAGCCGTCCCCTAATCCTAACCCGTACGCTGACACTAACCCGCGCCCTCACACGTACGCTCCCCCTAGAGCGTTGTCGTACCCTCACCTGGACCCTAAACCGTCCCCGTCCCCTAACCCTAACCCTAGCCCAAACCCTAACCCTAACCCTTCCTCGAAGCCTGACCCTCAGCCGTCCCCTAATCCTAACCCGTACGCTGACACTAACCCGCGCCCTCACACGTACGCTCCCCCTAGAGCGTTGTCGTACCCTCACCTGGACCCTAAACCGTCCCCGTCCCCTAACCCTAACCCTAGCCCGAACCCTAACCCTAACCCTTCCCCGAAGCCTGACCCTCAGCCGTCCCCTAATCCTAACCCGTACGCTGACACTAACCCGCGCCCTCACACGTACGCTCCCCCTAGAGCGTTGTCGTACCCTCACCTGGACCCTAAACCGTCCCCGTCCCCTAACCCTAACCCTAGCCCGAAGCCTAACCCTAACCCTTCCCCGAAGCCTGACCCTCAGCCGTCCCCTAATCCTAACCCGTACGCTGACACTAACATGCGCCCTCACACGTACGCTCCCCCTAGAGCGTTGTCGTACCCTCACCTGGACCCTGAACCGTCCCCGTCCCCTAACCCTAACCCTAGCCCGAACCCTAACCCTAACCCTTCCCCGAAGCCTGACCCTCAGCCATCCCCTAATCCTAACCCGTACGCTGACACTAACCCGCGCCCTCACACGTATGCTCCCCCTAGAGCGTTGTCGTACCCTCACCTGGACCCTAAACCGTCCCCGTCCCCTAACCCTAACCCTAGCCCGAACCCTAACCCTAACCCTTCCCCGAAGCCTGACCCTCAGCCGTCCCCTAATCCTAACCCGTACGCTGACACTAACCCGCGCCCTCACACGTACGCTCCCCCTAGAGCGTTGTCGTACCCTCACCTGGACCCTAAACCGTCCCCGTCCCCTAACCCTAACCCTAGCCAGAACCCTAACCCTAACCCTTCCCCGAAGCCTGACCCTCAGCCGTCCCCTAATCCTAACCCGTACGCTGACACTAACCCAGACCCTCACACGTACGCTCCCCCTAGAGCGTTGTCGTACCCTCACCTGGACCCTAAACCGTCCCCGTCCCTTAACCCTAACCCTAGCCCGAACCCTAACCCTAACCCTTCCCCGAAGCCTGACCCTCAGCCGTCCCCTAATCCTAACCCGTACGCTGACACTAACCCGCGCCCTCACACGTACGCTCCCCCTAGAGCGTTGTCGTACCCTCACCTGGACCGTAAACCGTCCCCGTCCCCTAACCCTAACCCTAGCCCGAACCCTAACCCTAACCCTTCCCCGAAGCCTGACCCTCAGCCGTCCCCTAATCCTAACCCGTACGCTGACACTAACCCGCGCCCTCACACGTACGCTCCCCCTAGAGCGTTGTCGTACCCTCACCTGGACCCTAAACCGTCCCCGTCCCCTAACCCTAACCCTAGCCCGAACCCTAACCCTAACCCTTCCCCGAAGCCTGACCCTCAGCCGTCCCCTAATCCTAACCCGTACGCTGACACTAACCCGCGCCCTCACACGTACGCTCCCCCTAGAGCGTTGTCGTACCCTCACCTGGACCCTAAACCGTCCCCGTCCCCTAACCCTAACCCTAGCCCGAACCCTAACCCTAACCCTTCCCCGAAGCCTGACCCTCAGCCGTCCCCTAATCCTAACCCGTACGCTGACACTAACCCGCGCCCTCACACGTACGCTCCCCCTAGAGCGTTGTCGTACCCTCACCTGGACCCTAAACCGTCCCCGTCCCCTAACCCTAACCCTAGCCCGAACCCTAACCCTAACCCTTCCCCGAAGCCTGACCCTCAGCCGTCCCCTAATCCTAACCCGTACGCTGACACTAACCCGCGCCCTCACACGTACGCTCCCCCTAGAGCGTTGTCGTACCCTCACCTGGACACTAAACCGTCCCCGTCCCCTAACCCTAACCCTAGCCCGAACCCTAACCCTAACCCTTCCCCGAAGCCTGACCCTCAGCCGTCCCCTAATCCTAACCCGTACGCTGACACTAACCCGCGCCCTCACACGTACGCTCCCCCTAGAGCGTTGTCGTACCCTCACCTGGACCCTAAACCGTCCCCGTCCCCTAACCCTAACCCTAGCCCGAACCCTAACCCTAACCCTTCCCCGAAGCCTGACCCTCAGCCGTCCCCTAATCCTAACCCGTACGCTGACACTAACCCGCGCCCTCACACGTACGCTCCCCCTAGAGCGTTGTCGTACCCTCACCTGGACCCTAAACCGTCCCCGTCCCCTAACCCTAACCCTAGCCCGAACCCTAACCCTAACCCTTCCCCGAAGCCTGACCCTCAGCCGTCCCCTAATCCTAAACCGTACGCTGACACTAACCCGCGCCCTCACACGTACGCTCCCCCTAGAGCGTTGTCGTACCCTCACCTGGACCCTAAACCGTCCCCGTCCCCTAACCCTAACCCTAGCCCGAAGCCTAACCCTAACCCTTCCCCGAAGCCTGACCCTCAGCCGTCCCCTAATCCTAACCCGTACGCTGACACTAACCCGCGCCCTCACACGTACGCTCCCCCTAGAGCGTTGTCGTACCCTCACCTGGACCCTAAACCGTCCCCGTCCCCTAACCCTAACCCTAGCCCGAACCCTAACCCTAACCCTTCCCCGAAGCCTGACCCTCAGCCGTCCCCTAATTCTAACCCGTACGCTGACACTAACCCGCGCCCTCACACGTACGCTCCCCCTAGAGCGTTGTCGTACCCTCACCTGGACCCTAAACCGTCCCCGTCCCCTAACCCTAACCCTAGCCCGAACCCTAACCCTAACCCTTCCCCGAAGCCTGACCCTCAGCCGTCCCCTAATCCTAACCTGTACGCTGACACTAACCCGCGCCCTCACACGTACGCTCCCCCTAGAGCGTTGTCGTACCCTCACCTGGACCCTAAACCGTCCCCGTCCCCTAACCCTAACCCTAGCCCGAACCCTAACCCTAACCCTTCCCCGAAGCCTGACCCTCAGCCGTCCCCTAATCCTAACCCGTACGCTGACACTAACCAGCGGCCTCACACGTACGCTCCCCCTAGAGCGTCGTCGTACCCTCACCTGGACCCTAAACCGTCCCCGTCCCCTAACCCTAACCTTAGCCCGAACCCTAACCCTAACACTTCCCCGAAGCCTGACCCTCAGCCGTCCCCTAATCCTAACCCGTACGCTGACACTAACCCGCGCCCTCACACGTACGCTCCCCCTAGAGCGTCGTCGTACCCTCACCTGGACCCTAAACCGTCCCCGTCCCCTAACCCTAACCCTAGCCCGAACCCTAACCCTAACCCTTTCCCGAAGCCTGACCCTCAGCCGTCCCCTAATCCTAACCCGTACGCTGACACTAACCCGCGCCCTCACACGTACGCTCCCCCTAGAGCGTCGTCGTACCCTCACCTGGACCCTAAACCGTCCCCGTCCCCTAACCCTAACCCTAGCCCGAACCCTAACCCTAACCCTTTCCCGAAGCCTGACCCTCAGCCGTCCCCTAATCCTAACCCGTACGCTGACACTAACCCGCGCCCTCACACATACGCTCCCCCTAGAGCGTTGTCGTACCCTCACCTGGACCCTAAACCGTCCCCGTCCCCTAACCCTAACCCTAGCCCGAAGCCTAACCCTAACCCTTCCCCGAAGCCTGACCCTCAGCCGTCCCCTAATCCTAACCCGTACGCTGACACTAACCCGCGCCCTCACACGTACGCTCCCCCTAGAGCGTTGTCGTACCCTCACCTGGACCCTAAACCGTCCCCGTCCCCTAACCCTAACCCTAGCCCGAAGCCTAACCCTAACCCTTCCCCGAAGCCTGACCCTCAGCCGTCCCCTAATCCTAACCCGTACGCTGACACTAACCCGCGCCCTCACACGTACGCTCCCCCTAGAGCGTTGTCGTACCCTCACCTGGACCCTAAACCGTCCCCGTCCCCTATCCCTAACCCTAGCCCGAACCCTAACCCTAACCCTTCCCCGAAGCCTGACCCTCAGCGGTCCCCTAATCCTAACCCGTACGCTGACACTAACCCGCGCCCTCACACGTACGCTCCCCCTAGAGCGTTGTCGTACCCTCACCTGGACCCTAAACCGTCCCCGTCCCCTAACCCTAACCCTAGCCCGAACCCTAACCCTAACCCTTCCCCGAAGCCTGACCCTCACCCGTCCCCTAATCCTAACCCGTACGCTGACACTAACCCGCGGCCTCACACGTACGCTCCCCCTAGAGCGTTGTCGTATCCTCACCTGGACCCTAAACCGTCCCCGTCCCCTAACCCTAACCCTAGCCCGAAGCCTAACCCTAACCCTTCCCCGAAGCCTGACCCTCAGCCGTCCCCTAATCCTAACCCGTACGCTGACACTAACCCGCGCCCTCACACGTACGCTCCCCCTAGAGCGTTGTCGTACCCTCACCTGGACCCTAAACCGTCCCCGTCCCCTAACCCTAACCCTAGCCCGAACCCTAACCCTAACCCTTCCCCGAAGCCTGACCCTCAGCCGTCCCCTAATCCTAACCCGTACGCTGACACTAACCCGCGCCCTCACACGTACGCTCCCCCTAGAGCGTTGTCGTACCCTCACCTGGACCCTAAACCGTCCCCGTCCCCTAACCCTAACCCTAGCCCGAACCCTAACCCTAACCCTTCCCCGAAGCCTGACCCTCAGCCGTCCCCTAATCCTAACCCGTACGCTGACACTAACCCGCGCCCTCACACGTACGCTCCCCCTAGAGCGTTGTCGTACCCTCACCTGGACCCTAAACCGTCCCCGTCCCCTAACCCTAACCCTAGCCCGAACCCTAACCCTAACCCTTCCCCGAAGCCTGACCCTCAGCCGTCCCCTAATCCTAACCCGTACGCTGACACTAACCCGCGCCCTCACACGTACGCTCCCCCTAGAGCGTTGTCGTACCCTCACCTGGACCCTAAACCGTCCCCGTCCCCTAACCCTAACCCTAGCCCGAACCCTAACCCTAACCCTTCCCCGAAGCCTGACCCTCAGCCGTCCCCTAATCCTAACCCGTACGCTGACACTAACCCGCGCCCTCACACGTATGCTCCCCCTAGAGCGTTGTCGTACCCTCACCTGGACCCTAAACCGTCCCCGTCCCCTAACCCTAACCCTAGCCCGAAGCCTAACCCTAACCCTTCCCCGAAGCCTGACCCTCAGCCGTCCCCTAATCCTAACCCGTACGCTGACACTAACCCGCGCCCTCACACGTACGCTCCCCCTAGAGCGTTGTCGTACCCTCACCTGGACCCTAAACCGTCCCCGTCCCCTAACCCTAACCCTAGCCCGAACACTAACCCTAACCCTTCCCCGAAGCCTGACCCTCAGCCGTCCCCTAATCCTAACCCGTACGCTGACACTAACCAGCGGCCTCACACGTACGCTCCCCCTAGAGCGTTGTCGTACCCTCACCTGGACCCTAAACCGTCCCCGTCCCCTAACCCTAACCCTAGCCCGAACCCTAACCCTAACCCTTCCCCGAAGCCTGACCCTCAGCCGTCCCCTAATCCTAACCCGTACGCTGACACTAACCCGCGCCCTCACACGTACGCTCCCCCTAGAGCGTCGTCGTACCCTCACCTGGACCCTAAACCGTCCCCGTCCCCTAACCCTAACCCTAGCCCGAACCCTAACCCTAACCCTTTCCCGAAGCCTGACCCTCAGCCGTCCCCTAATCCTAACCCGTACGCTGACACTAACCCGCGCCCTCACACGTACGCTCCCCCTAGAGCGTCGTCGTACGCTCACCTGGACCCTAAACCGTCCCCGTCCCCTAACCCTAACCCTAGCCCGAACCCTAACCCTAACCCTTCCCCGAAGCCTGACCCTCAGCCGTCCCCTAATCCTAACCCGTACGCTGACACTAACCAGCGGCCTCACACGTACGCTCCCCCTAGAGCGTTGTCGTACCCTCACCTGGACCCTAAACCGTCCCCGTCCCCTAACCCTAACCCTAGCCCGAACCCTAACCCTAAACCTTTCCCGAAGCCTGACCCTCAGCCGTCCCCTAATCCTAACCCGTACGCTGACACTAACCCGCGCCCTCACACGTACGCTCCCCCTAGAGCGTCGTCGTACCCTCACCTGGACCCTAAACCGTCCCCGTCCCCTAACCCTAACCCTAGCCCGAACCCTAACCCTAACCCTTCCCCGAAGCCTGACCCTCAGCCGTCCCATAATCCTAACCCGTACGCTGACACTAACCCGCGCCCTCACACGTACGCTCCCCCTAGAGCGTCGTCGTACCCTCACCTGGACCCTAAACCGTCCCCGTCCCCTAACCCTAACCCTAGCCCGAAGCCTAACCCTAACCCTTCCCCGAAGCCTGACCCTCAGCCGTCCCCTAATCCTAACCCGTACGCTGACACTAACCCGCGCCCTCACACGTACGCTCCCCCTAGAGCGTCGTCGTACCCTCACCTGGACCCTAAACCGTCCCCGTCCCCTAACCCTAACCCTAGCCCGAACCCTAACCCTAACCCTTCCCCGAAGCCTGACCCTCAGCCGTCCCCTAATCCTAACCCGTACGCTGACACTAACCCGCGCCCTCACACATACGCTCCCCCTAGAGCGTCGTCGTACCCTCACCTGGACCCTAAACCGTCCCCGTCCCCTAACCCTAACCCTAGCCCGAAGCCTAACCCTAACCCTTCCCCGAAGCCTGACCCTCAGCCGTCCCCTAATCCTAACCCGTACGCTGACACTAACCCGCGCCCTCACACGTACGCTCCCCCTAGAGCGTCGTCGTACCCTCACCTGGACCCTAAACCGTCCCCGTCCCCTAACCCTAACCCTAGCCCGAAGCCTAACCCTAACACTTCCCCGAAGCCTGACCCTCAGCCGTCCCCTAATCCTAACCCGTACGCTGACACTAACCCGCGCCCTCACACGTACGCTCCCCCTAGAGCGTTGTCGTACCCTCACCTGGACCCTAAACCGTCCCCGTCCCCTAACCCTAACCCTAGCCCGAAGCCTAACCCTAACCCTTCCCCGAAGCCTGACCCTCAGCCGTCCCCTAATCCTAACCCGTACGCTGACACTAACCCGCGCCCTCACACGTACGCTCCCCCTAGAGCGTTGTCGTACCCTCACCTGGACCCTAAACCGTCCCCGTCCCCTAACCCTAACCCTAGCCCGAAACCTAACCCTAACCCTTCCCCGAAGCCTGACCCTCAGCGGTCCCCTAATCCTAACCCGTACGCTGACACTAACCCGCGCCCTCACACGTACGCTCCCCCTAGAGCGTTGTCGTACCCTCACCTGGACCCTAAACCGTCCCCGTCCCCTAACCCTAACCCTAGCCCGAACCCTAACCCTAACCCTTCCCCGAAGCCTGACCCTCACCCGTCCCCTAATCCTAACCCGTACGCTGACACTAACCCGCGGCCTCACACGTACGCTCCCCCTAGAGCGTTGTCGTATCCTCACCTGGACCCTAAACCGTCCCCGTCCCCTAACCCTAACCCTAGCCCGAAGCCTAACCCTAACCCTTCCCCGAAGCCTGACCCTCAGCCGTCCCCTAATCCTAACCCGTACGCTGACACTAACCCGCGCCCTCACACGTACGCTCCCCCTAGAGCGTTGTCGTACACTCACCTGGACCCTAAACCGTCCCCGTCCCCTAACCCTAACCCTAGCCCGAACCCTAACCCTAACCCTTCCCCGAAGCCTGACCCTCAGCCGTCCCCTAATCCTAACCCGTACGCTGACACTAACCCGCGCCCTCACACGTACGCTCCCCCTAGAGCGTTGTCGTACCCTCACCTGGACCCTAAACCGTCCCCGTCCCCTAACCCTAACCCTAGCCCGAACCCTAACCCTAACCCTTCCCCGAAGCCTGACCCTCACCCGTCCCCTAATCCTAACCCGTACGCTGACACTAACCCGCGGCCTCACACGTACGCTCCCCCTAGAGCGTTGTCGTATCCTCACCTGGACCCTAAACCGTCCCCGTCCCCTAACCCTAACCCTAGCCCGAAGCCTAACCCTAACCCTTCCCCGAAGCCTGACCCTCAGCCGTCCCCTAATCCTAACCCGTACGCTGACACTAACCCGCGCCCTCACACGTACGCTCCCCCTAGAGCGTTGTCGTACCCTCACCTGGACCCTAAACCGTCCCCGTCCCCTAACCCTAACCCTAGCCCGAAGCCTAACCCTAACCCTTCCCCGAAGCCTGACCCTCAGCCGTCCCCTAATCCTAACCCGTACGCTGACACTAACCCGCGCCCTCACACGTACGCTCCCCCTAGAGCGTTGTCGTACCCTCACCTGGACCCTAAACCGTCCCCGTCCCCTAACCCTAACCCTAGCCCGAACCCTAACCCTAACCCTTCCCCGAAGCCTGACCCTCAGCCGTCCCCTAATCCTAACCCGTACGCTGACACTAACCCGCGCCCTCACACGTACGCTCCCCCTAGAGCGTTGTCGTACCCTCACCTGGACCCTAAACCGTCCCCGTCCCCTAACCCTAACCCTAGCCCGAACCCTAACCCTAACCCTTCCCCGAAGCCTGACCCTCAGCCGTCCCCTAATCCTAACCCGTACGCTGACACTAACCCGCGCCCTCACACGTACGCTCCCCCTAGAGCGTTGTCGTACCCTCACCTGGACCCTAAACCGTCCCCGTCCCCTAACCCTAACCCTAGCCCGAACCCTAACCCTAACCCTTCCCCGAAGCCTGACCCTCAGCCGTCCCCTAATCCTAACCCGTACGCTGACACTAACCCGCGCCCTCACACGTATGCTCCCCCTAGAGCGTTGTCGTACCCTCACCTGGACCCTAAACCGTCCCCGTCCCCTAACCCTAACCCTAGCCCGAACCCTAACCCTAACCCTTCCCCGAAGCCTGACCCTCAGCCGTCCCCTAATCCTAACCCGTACGCTGACACTAACCCGCGCCCTCACACGTACGCTCCCCCTAGAGCGTTGTCGTACCCTCACCTGGACCCTAAACCGTCCCCGTCCCCTAACCCTAACCCTAGCCCGAACACTAACCCTAACCCTTCCCCGAAGCCTGACCCTCAGCCGTCCCCTAATCCTAACCCGTACGCTGACACTAACCAGCGGCCTCACACGTACGCTCCCCCTAGAGCGTTGTCGTACCCTCACCTGGACCCTAAACCGTCCCCGTCCCCTAACCCTAACCCTAGCCCGAACCCTAACCCTAACCCTTCCCCGAAGCCTGACCCTCAGCCGTCCCCTAATCCTAACCCGTACGCTGACACTAACCCGCGCCCTCACACGTACGCTCCCCCTAGAGTGTCGTCGTACCCTCACCTGGACCCTAAACCGTCCCCGTCCCCTAACCCTAACCCTAGCCCGAACCCTAACCCTAACCCTTTCCCGAAGCCTGACCCTCAGCCGTCCCCTAATCCTAACCCGTACGCTGACACTAACCCGCGCCCTCACACGTACGCTCCCCCTAGAGCGTCGTCGTACCCTCACCTGGACCCTAAACCGTCCCCGTCCCCTAACCCTAACCCTAGCCCGAACCCTAACCCTAACCCTTCCCCGAAGCCTGACCCTCAGCCGTCCCATAATCCTAACCCGTACGCTGACACTAACCCGCGCCCTCACACGTACGCTCCCCCTAGAGCGTTGTCGTACCCTCACCTGGACCCTAAACCGTCCCCGTCCCCTAACCCTAACCCTAGCCCGAACCCTAACCCTAACCCTTCCCCGAAGCCTGACCCTCAGCCGTCCCCTAATCCTAAACCGTACGCTGACACTAACCCGCGCCCTCACACGTACGCTCCCCCTAGAGCGTTGTCGTACCCTCACCTGGACCCTAAACCGTCCCCGTCCCCTAACCCTAACCCTAGCCCGAAGCCTAACCCTAACCCTTCCCCGAAGCCTGACCCTCAGCCGTCCCCTAATCCTAACCCGTACGCTGACACTAACCCGCGCCCTCACACGTACGCTCCCCCTAGAGCGTTGTCGTACCCTCACCTGGACCCTAAACCGTCCCCGTCCCCTAACCCTAACCCTAGCCCGAACCCTAACCCTAACCCTTCCCCGAAGCCTGACCCTCAGCCGTCCCCTAATTCTAACCCGTACGCTGACACTAACCCGCGCCCTCACACGTACGCTCCCCCTAGAGCGTTGTCGTACCCTCACCTGGACCCTAAACCGTCCCCGTCCCCTAACCCTAACCCTAGCCCGAACCCTAACCCTAACCCTTCCCCGAAGCCTGACCCTCAGCCGTCCCCTAATCCTAACCTGTACGCTGACACTAACCCGCGCCCTCACACGTACGCTCCCCCTAGAGCGTTGTCGTACCCTCACCTGGACCCTAAACCGTCCCCGTCCCCTAACCCTAACCCTAGCCCGAACCCTAACCCTAACCCTTCCCCGAAGCCTGACCCTCAGCCGTCCCCTAATCCTAACCCGTACGCTGACACTAACCAGCGGCCTCACACGTACGCTCCCCCTAGAGCGTTGTCGTACCCTCACCTGGACCCTAAACCGTCCCCGTCCCCTAACCCTAACCTTAGCCCGAACCCTAACCCTAACACTTCCCCGAAGCCTGACCCTCAGCCGTCCCCTAATCCTAACCCGTACGCTGACACTAACCCGCGCCCTCACACGTACGCTCCCCCTAGAGCGTCATCGTACCCTCACCTGGACCCTAAACCGTCCCCGTCCCCTAACCCTAACCCTAGCCCGAACCCTAACCCTAACCCTTTCCCGAAGCCTGACCCTCAGCCGTCCCCTAATCCTAACCCGTACGCTGACACTAACCCGCGCCCTCACACGTACGCTCCCCCTAGAGCGTCGTCGTACCCTCACCTGGACCCTAAACCGTCCCCGTCCCCTAACCCTAACCCTAGCCCGAACCCTAACCCTAACCCTTTCCCGAAGCCTGACCCTCAGCCGTCCCCTAATCCTAACCCGTACGCTGACACTAACCCGCGCCCTCACACATACGCTCCCCCTAGAGCGTTGTCGTACCCTCACCTGGACCCTAAACCGTCCCCGTCCCCTAACCCTAACCCTAGCCCGAAGCCTAACCCTAACCCTTCCCCGAAGCCTGACCCTCAGCCGTCCCCTAATCCTAACCCGTACGCTGACACTAACCCGCGCCCTCACACGTACGCTCCCCCTAGAGCGTTGTCGTACCCTCACCTGGACCCTAAACCGTCCCCGTCCCCTAACCCTAACCCTAGCCCGAAGCCTAACCCTAACCCTTCCCCGAAGCCTGACCCTCAGCCGTCCCCTAATCCTAACCCGTACGCTGACACTAACCCGCGCCCTCACACGTACGCTCCCCCTAGAGCGTTGTCGTACCCTCACCTGGACCCTAAACCGTCCCCGTCCCCTATCCCTAACCCTAGCCCGAACCCTAACCCTAACCCTTCCCCGAAGCCTGACCCTCAGCGGTCCCCTAATCCTAACCCGTACGCTGACACTAACCCGCGCCCTCACACGTACGCTCCCCCTAGAGCGTTGTCGTACCCTCACCTGGACCCTAAACCGTCCCCGTCCCCTAACCCTAACCCTAGCCCGAACCCTAACCCTAACCCTTCCCCGAAGCCTGACCCTCACCCGTCCCCTAATCCTAACCCGTACGCTGACACTAACCCGCGGCCTCACACGTACGCTCCCCCTAGAGCGTTGTCGTATCCTCACCTGGACCCTAAACCGTCCCCGTCCCCTAACCCTAACCCTAGCCCGAAGCCTAACCCTAACCCTTCCCCGAAGCCTGACCCTCAGCCGTCCCCTAATCCTAACCCGTACGCTGACACTAACCCGCGCCCTCACACGTACGCTCCCCCTAGAGCGTTGTCGTACCCTCACCTGGACCCTAAACCGTCCCCGTCCCCTAACCCTAACCCTAGCCCGAACCCTAACCCTAACCCTTCCCCGAAGCCTGACCCTCAGCCGTCCCCTAATCCTAACCCGTACGCTGACACTAACCCGCGCCCTCACACGTACGCTCCCCCTAGAGCGTTGTCGTACCCTCACCTGGACCCTAAACCGTCCCCGTCCCCTAACCCTAACCCTAGCCCGAACCCTAACCCTAACCCTTCCCCGAAGCCTGACCCTCAGCCGTCCCCTAATCCTAACCCGTACGCTGACACTAACCCGCGCCCTCACACGTACGCTCCCCCTAGAGCGTTGTCGTACCCTCACCTGGACCCTAAACCGTCCCCGTCCCCTAACCCTAACCCTAGCCCGAACCCTAACCCTAACCCTTCCCCGAAGCCTGACCCTCAGCCGTCCCCTAATCCTAACCCGTACGCTGACACTAACCCGCGCCCTCACACGTACGCTCCCCCTAGAGCGTTGTCGTACCCTCACCTGGACCCTAAACCGTCCCCGTCCCCTAACCCTAACCCTAGCCCGAACCCTAACCCTAACCCTTCCCCGAAGCCTGACCCTCAGCCGTCCCCTAATCCTAACCCGTACGCTGACACTAACCCGCGCCCTCACACGTATGCTCCCCCTAGAGCGTTGTCGTACCCTCACCTGGACCCTAAACCGTCCCCGTCCCCTAACCCTAACCCTAGCCCGAAGCCTAACCCTAACCCTTCCCCGAAGCCTGACCCTCAGCCGTCCCCTAATCCTAACCCGTACGCTGACACTAACCCGCGCCCTCACACGTACGCTCCCCCTAGAGCGTTGTCGTACCCTCACCTGGACCCTAAACCGTCCCCGTCCCCTAACCCTAACCCTAGCCCGAACACTAACCCTAACCCTTCCCCGAAGCCTGACCCTCAGCCGTCCCCTAATCCTAACCCGTACGCTGACACTAACCAGCGGCCTCACACGTACGCTCCCCCTAGAGCGTTGTCGTACCCTCACCTGGACCCTAAACCGTCCCCGTCCCCTCACCCTAACCCTAGCCCGAACCCTAACCCTAACCCTTCCCCGAAGCCTGACCCTCAGCCGTCCCCTAATCCTAACCCGTACGCTGACACTAACCCGCGCCCTCACACGTACGCTCCCCCTAGAGCGTCGTCGTACCCTCACCTGGACCCTAAACCGTCCCCGTCCCCTAACCCTAACCCTAGCCCGAACCCTAACCCTAACCCTTTCCCGAAGCCTGACCCTCAGCCGTCCCCTAATCCTAACCCGTACGCTGACACTAACCCGCGCCCTCACACGTACGCTCCCCCTAGAGCGTCGTCGTACCCTCACCTGGACCCTAAACCGTCCCCGTCCCCTAACCCTAACCCTAGCCCGAACCCTAACCCTAACCCTTCCCCGAAGCCTGACCCTCAGCCGTCCCCTAATCCTAACCCGTACGCTGACACTAACCAGCGGCCTCACACGTACGCTCCCCCTAGAGCGTTGTCGTACCCTCACCTGGACCCTAAACCGTCCCCGTCCCCTAACCCTAACCCTAGCCCGAACCCTAACCCTAAACCTTTCCCGAAGCCTGACCCTCAGCCGTCCCCTAATCCTAACCCGTACGCTGACACTAACCCGCGCCCTCACACGTACGCTCCCCCTAGAGCGTCGTCGTACCCTCACCTGGACCCTAAACCGTCCCCGTCCCCTAACCCTAACCCTAGCCCGAACCCTAACCCTAACCCTTCCCCGAAGCCTGACCCTCAGCCGTCCCATAATCCTAACCCGTACGCTGACACTAACCCGCGCCCTCACACGTACGCTCCCCCTAGAGCGTCGTCGTACCCTCACCTGGACCCTAAACCGTCCCCGTCCCCTAACCCTAACCCTAGCCCGAAGCCTAACCCTAACCCTTCCCCGAAGCCTGACCCTCAGCCGTCCCCTAATCCTAACCCGTACGCTGACACTAACCCGCGCCCTCACACGTACGCTCCCCCTAGAGCGTCGTCGTACCCTCACCTGGACCCTAAACCGTCCCCGTCCCCTAACCCTAACCCTAGCCCGAACCCTAACCCTAACCCTTCCCCGAAGCCTGACCCTCAGCCGTCCCCTAATCCTAACCCGTACGCTGACACTAACCCGCGCCCTCACACATACGCTCCCCCTAGAGCGTCGTCGTACCCTCACCTGGACCCTAAACCGTCCCCGTCCCCTAACCCTAACCCTAGCCCGAAGCCTAACCCTAACCCTTCCCCGAAGCCTGACCCTCAGCCGTCCCCTAATCCTAACCCGTACGCTGACACTAACCCGCGCCCTCACACGTACGCTCCCCCTAGAGCGTCGTCGTACCCTCACCTGGACCCTAAACCGTCCCCGTCCCCTAACCCTAACCCTAGCCCGAAGCCTAACCCTAACACTTCCCCGAAGCCTGACCCTCAGCCGTCCCCTAATCCTAACCCGTACGCTGACACTAACCCGCGCCCTCACACGTACGCTCCCCCTAGAGCGTTGTCGTACCCTCACCTGGACCCTAAACCGTCCCCGTCCCCTAACCCTAACCCTAGCCCGAAGCCTAACCCTAACCCTTCCCCGAAGCCTGACCCTCAGCCGTCCCCTAATCCTAACCCGTACGCTGACACTAACCCGCGCCCTCACACGTACGCTCCCCCTAGAGCGTTGTCGTACCCTCACCTGGACCCTAAACCGTCCCCGTCCCCTAACCCTAACCCTAGCCCGAAACCTAACCCTAACCCTTCCCCGAAGCCTGACCCTCAGCGGTCCCCTAATCCTAACCCGTACGCTGACACTAACCCGCGCCCTCACACGTACGCTCCCCCTAGAGCGTTGTCGTACCCTCACCTGGACCCTAAACCGTCCCCGTCCCCTAACCCTAACCCTAGCCCGAACCCTAACCCTAACCCTTCCCCGAAGCCTGACCCTCACCCGTCCCCTAATCCTAACCCGTACGCTGACACTAACCCGCGGCCTCACACGTACGCTCCCCCTAGAGCGTTGTCGTACACTCACCTGGACCCTAAACCGTCCCCGTCCCCTAACCCTAACCCTAGCCCGAAGCCTAACCCTAACCCTTCCCCGAAGCCTGACCCTCAGCCGTCCCCTAATCCTAACCCGTACGCTGACACTAACCCGCGCCCTCACACGTACGCTCCCCCTAGAGCGTTGTCGTACCCTCACCTGGACCCTAAACCGTCCCCGTCCCCTAACCCTAACCCTAGCCCGAACCCTAACCCTAACCCTTCCCCGAAGCCTGACCCTCACCCGTCCCCTAATCCTAACCCGTACGCTGACACTAACCCGCGGCCTCACACGTACGCTCCCCCTAGAGCGTTGTCGTATCCTCACCTGGACCCTAAACCGTCCCCGTCCCCTAACCCTAACCCTAGCCCGAAGCCTAACCCTAACCCTTCCCCGAAGCCTGACCCTCAGCCGTCCCCTAATCCTAACCCGTACGCTGACACTAACCCGCGCCCTCACACGTACGCTCCCCCTAGAGCGTTGTCGTACCCTCACCTGGACCCTAAACCGTCCCCGTCCCCTAACACTAACCCTAGCCCGAAGCCTAACCCTAACCCTTCCCCGAAGCCTGACCCTCAGCCGTCCCCTAATCCTAACCCGTACGCTGACACTAACCCGCGCCCTCACACGTACGCTCCCCCTAGAGCGTTGTCGTACCCTCACCTGGACCCTAAACCGTCCCCGTCCCCTAACCCTAACCCTAGCCCGAACCCTAACCCTAACCCTTCCCCGAAGCCTGACCCTCAGCCGTCCCCTAATCCTAAACCGTACGCTGACACTAACCCGCGCCCTCACACGTACGCTCCCCCTAGAGCGTTGTCGTACCCTCACCTGGACCCTAAACCGTCCCCGTCCCCTAACCCTAACCCTAGCCCGAACCCTAACCCTAACCCTTCCCCGAAGCCTGACCCTCAGCCGTCCCCTAATCCTAACCCGTACGCTGACACTAACCCGCGCCCTCACACGTACGCTCCCCCTAGAGCGTTGTCGTACCCTCACCTGGACCCTAAACCGTCCCCGTCCCCTAACCCTAACCCTAGCCCGAACCCTAACCCTAACCCTTCCCCGAAGCCTGACCCTCAGCCGTCCCCTAATCCTAACCCGTACGCTGACACTAACCCGCGCCCTCACACGTATGCTCCCCCTAGAGCGTTGTCGTACCCTCACCTGGACCCTAAACCGTCCCCGTCCCCTAACCCTAACCCTAGCCCGAACCCTAACCCTAACCCTTCCCCGAAGCCTGACCCTCAGCCGTCCCCTAATCCTAACCCGTACGCTGACACTAACCCGCGCCCTCACACGTACGCTCCCCCTAGAGCGTTGTCGTACCCTCACCTGGACCCTAAACCGTCCCCGTCCCCTAACCCTAACCCTAGCCCGAACACTAACCCTAACACTTCCCCGAAGCCTGACCCTCAGCCGTCCCCTAATCCTAACCCGTACGCTGACACTAACCAGCGGCCTCACACGTACGCTCCCCCTAGAGCGTTGTCGTACCCTCACCTGGACCCTAAACCGTCCCCGTCCCCTAACCCTAACCCTAGCCCGAACCCTAACCCTAACCCTTCCCCGAAGCCTGACCCTCAGCCGTCCCCTAATCCTAACCCGTACGCTGACACTAACCCGCGCCCTCACACGTACGCTCCCCCTAGAGTGTCGTCGTACCCTCACCTGGACCCTAAACCGTCCCCGTCCCCTAACCCTAACCCTAGCCCGAACCCTAACCCTAACCCTTTCCCGAAGCCTGACCCTCAGCCGTCCCCTAATCCTAACCCGTACGCTGACACTAACCCGCGCCCTCACACGTACGCTCCCCCTAGAGCGTCGTCGTACCCTCACCTGGACCCTAAACCGTCCCCGTCCCCTAACCCTAACCCTAGCCCGAACCCTAACCCTAACCCTTCCCCGAAGCCTGACCCTCAGCCGTCCCATAATCCTAACCCGTACGCTGACACTAACCCGCGCCCTCACACGTACGCTCCCCCTAGAGCGTCGTCGTACCCTCACCTGGACCCCAAACCGTCCCCGTGCCCTAACCCTAACCCTAGCCCGAAGCCTAACCCTAACCCTTCCCCGAAGCCTGACCCTCAGCCGTCCCCTAATCCTAACCCGTACGCTGACACTAACCCGCGCCCTCACACGTACGCTCCCCCTAGAGCGTCGTCGTACCCTCACCTGGACCCTAAACCGTCCCCGTCCCCTAACCCTAACCCTAGCCCGAACCCTAACCCTAACCCTTCCCCGAAGCCTGACCCTCAGCCGTCCCCTAATCCTAACCCGTACGCTGACACTAACCCGCGCCCTCACACGTACGCTCCCCCTAGAGCGTCGTCGTACCCTCACCTGGACCCTAAACCGTCCCCGTCCCCTAACCCTAACCCTAGCCCGAACCCTAACCCTAACCCTTCCCCGAAGCCTGACCCTCACCCGTCCCCTAATCCTAACCCGTACGCTGACACTAACCCGCGGCCTCACACGTACGCTCCCCCTAGAGCGTTGTCGTATCCTCACCTGGACCCTAAACCGTCCCCGTCCCCTAACCCTAACCCTAGCCCGAAGCCTAACCCTAACCCTTCCCCGAAGCCTGACCCTCAGCCGTCCCCTAATCCTAACCCGTACGCTGACACTAACCCGCGCCCTCACACATACGCTCCCCCTAGAGCGTCGTCGTACCCTCACCTGGACCCTAAACCGTCCCCGTCCCCTAACCCTAACCCTAGCCCGAAGCCTAACCCTAACCCTTCCCCGAAGCCTGACCCTCAGCCGTCCCCTAATCCTAACCCGTACGCTGACACTAACCCGCGCCCTCACACGTACGCTCCCCCTAGAGCGTCGTCGTACCCTCACCTGGACCCTAAACCGTCCCCGTCCCCTAACCCTAACCCTAGCCCGAAGCCTAACCCTAACACTTCCCCGAAGCCTGACCCTCAGCCGTCCCCTAATCCTAACCCGTACGCTGACACTAACCCGCGCCCTCACACGTACGCTCCCCCTAGAGCGTTGTCGTACCCTCACCTGGACCCTAAACCGTCCCCGTCCCCTAACCCTAACCCTAGCCCGAAGCCTAACCCTAACCCTTCCCCGAAGCCTGACCCTCAGCCGTCCCCTAATCCTAACCCGTACGCTGACACTAACCCGCGCCCTCACACGTACGCTCCCCCTAGAGCGTTGTCGTACCCTCACCTGGACCCTAAACCGTCCCCGTCCCCTAACCCTAACCCTAGCCCGAAACCTAACCCTAACCCTTCCCCGAAGCCTGACCCTCAGCGGTCCCCTAATCCTAACCCGTACGCTGACACTAACCCGCGCCCTCACACGTACGCTCCCCCTAGAGCGTTGTCGTACCCTCACCTGGACCCTAAACCGTCCCCGTCCCCTAACCCTAACCCTAGCCCGAACCCTAACCCTAACCCTTCCCCGAAGCCTGACCCTCACCCGTCCCCTAATCCTAACCCGTACGCTGACACTAACCCGCGGCCTCACACGTACGCTCCCCCTAGAGCGTTGTCGTATCCTCACCTGGACCCTAAACCGTCCCCGTCCCCTAACCCTAACCCTAGCCCGAAGCCTAACCCTAACCCTTCCCCGAAGCCTGACCCTCAGCCGTCCCCTAATCCTAACCCGTACGCTGACACTAACCCGCGCCCTCACACGTACGCTCCCCCTAGAGCGTTGTCGTACACTCACCTGGACCCTAAACCGTCCCCGTCCCCTAACCCTAACCCTAGCCCGAACCCTAACCCTAACCCTTCCCCGAAGCCTGACCCTCAGCCGTCCCCTAATCCTAACCCGTACGCTGACACTAACCCGCGCCCTCACACGTACGCTCCCCCTAGAGCGTTGTCGTACCCTCACCTGGACCCTAAACCGTCCCCGTCCCCTAACCCTAACCCTAGCCCGAACCCTAACCCTAACCCTTCCCCGAAGCCTGACCCTCACCCGTCCCCTAATCCTAACCCGTACGCTGACACTAACCCGCGGCCTCACACGTACGCTCCCCCTAGAGCGTTGTCGTATCCTCACCTGGACCCTAAACCGTCCCCGTCCCCTAACCCTAACCCTAGCCCGAAGCCTAACCCTAACCCTTCCCCGAAGCCTGACCCTCAGCCGTCCCCTAATCCTAACCCGTACGCTGACACTAACCCGCGCCCTCACACGTACGCTCCCCCTAGAGCGTTGTCGTACCCTCACCTGGACCCTAAACCGTCCCCGTCCCCTAACCCTAACCCTAGCCCGAAGCCTAACCCTAACCCTTCCCCGAAGCCTGACCCTCAGCCGTCCCCTAATCCTAACCCGTACGCTGACACTAACCCGCGCCCTCACACGTACGCTCCCCCTAGAGCGTTGTCGTACCCTCACCTGGACCCTAAACCGTCCCCGTCCCCTAACCCTAACCCTAGCCCGAACCCTAACCCTAACCCTTCCCCGAAGCCTGACCCTCAGCCGTCCCCTAATCCTAACCCGTACGCTGACACTAACCCGCGCCCTCACACGTACGCTCCCCCTAGAGCGTTGTCGTACCCTCACCTGGACCCTAAACCGTCCCCGTCCCCTAACCCTAACCCTAGCCCGAACCCTAACCCTAACCCTTCCCCGAAGCCTGACCCTCAGCCGTCCCCTAATCCTAACCCGTACGCTGACACTAACCCGCGCCCTCACACGTACGCTCCCCCTAGAGCGTTGTCGTACCCTCACCTGGACCCTAAACCGTCCCCGTCCCCTAACCCTAACCCTAGCCCGAACCCTAACCCTAACCCTTCCCCGAAGCCTGACCCTCAGCCGTCCCCTAATACTAACACGTACGCTGACACTAACCCGCGCCCTCACACGTATGCTCCCCCTAGAGCGTTGTCGTACCCTCACCTGGACCCTAAACCGTCCCCGTCCCCTAACCCTAACCCTAGCCCGAACCCTAACCCTAACCCTTCCCCGAAGCCTGACCCTCAGCCGTCCCCTAATCCTAACCCGTACGCTGACACTAACCCGCGCCCTCACACGTACGCTCCCCCTAGAGCGTTGTCGTACCCTCACCTGGACCCTAAACCGTCCCCGTCCCCTAACCCTAACCCTAGCCCGAACACTAACCCTAACCCTTCCCCGAAGCCTGACCCTCAGCCGTCCCCTAATCCTAACCCGTACGCTGACACTAACCAGCGGCCTCACACGTACGCTCCCCCTAGAGCGTTGTCGTACCCTCACCTGGACCCTAAACCGTCCCCGTCCCCTAACCCTAACCCTAGCCCGAACCCTAACCCTAACCCTTCCCCGAAGCCTGACCCTCAGGCGTCCCCTAATCCTAACCCGTACGCTGACACTAACCCGCGCCCTCACACGTACGCTCCCCCTAGAGTGTCGTCGTACCCTCACCTGGACCCTAAACCGTCCCCGTCCCCTAACCCTAACCCTAGCCCGAACCCTAACCCTAACCCTTTCCCGAAGCCTGACCCTCAGCCGTCCCCTAATCCTAACCCGTACGCTGACACTAACCCGCGCCCTCACACGTACGCTCCCCCTAGAGCGTCGTCGTACCCTCACCTGGACCCTAAACCGTCCCCGTCCCCTAACCCTAACCCTAGCCCGAACCCTAACCCTAACCCTTCCCCGAAGCCTGACCCTCAGCCGTCCCATAATCCTAACCCGTACGCTGACACTAACCCGCGCCCTCACACGTACGCTCCCCCTAGAGCGTCGTCGTACCCTCACCTGGACCCTAAACCGTCCCCGTGCCCTAACCCTAACCCTAGCCCGAAGCCTAACCCTAACCCTTCCCCGAAGCCTGACCCTCAGCCGTCCCCTAATCCTAACCCGTATGCTGACACTAACCCGCGCCCTCACACGTACGCTCCCCCTAGAGCGTCGTCGTACCCTCACCTGGACCCTAAACCGTCCCCGTCCCCTAACCCTAACCCTAGCCCGAACCCTAACCCTAACCCTTCCCCGAAGCCTGACCCTCAGCCGTCCCCTAATCCTAACCCGTACGCTGACACTAACCCGCGCCCTCACACGTACGCTCCCCCTAGAGCGTCGTCGTACCCTCACCTGGACCCTAAACCGTCCCCGTCCCCTAACCCTAACCCTAGCCCGAAGCCTAACCCTAACCCTTCCCCGAAGCCTGACCCTCAGCCGTACCCTAATCCTAACCCGTACGCTGACACTAACCCGCGCCCTCACACGTACGCTCCCCCTAGAGCATTGTCGTACCCTCACCTGGACCCTAAACCGTCCCCGTCCCCTAACCCTAACCCTAGCCCGAAGCCTAACCCTAACCCTTCCCCGAAGCCTGACCCTCAGCCGTCCCCTAATCCTAACCCGTACGCTGACACTAACCCGCGCCCTCACACGTACGCTCCCCCTAGAGCGTTGTCGTACCCTCACCTGGACCCTAAACCGTCCCCGTCCCCTAACCCTAACCCTAGCCCGAAGCCTAACCCTAACCCTTCCCCGAAGCCTGACCCTCAGCCGTCCCCTAATCCTAACCCGTACGCTGACACTAACCCGCGCCCTCACACGTACACTCCCCCTAGAGCGTTGTCGTACCCTCACCTGGACCCTAAACCGTCCCCGTCCCCTAACCCTAACCCTAGCCCGAACCCTAACCCTAACCCTTCCCCGAAGCCTGACCCTCAGCCGTCCCCTAATCCTAACCCGTACGCTAACACTAACCCGCGCCCTCACACGTACGCTCCCCCTAGAGCGTTGTCGTACCCTCACCTGGACCCTAAACCGTCCCCGTCCCCTAACCCTAACCCTAGCCCGAACCCTAACCCTAACCCTTCCCCGAAGCCTGACCCTCAGCCGTCCCCTAATCCTAACCCGTACGCTGACACTAACCCTCGCCCTCACACGTACGCTCCCCCTAGAGCGTTGTCGTACCCTCACCTGGACCCTAAACCGTCCCCGTCCCCTAACCCTAACCCTAGCCGGAACCCTAACCCTAACCCTTCCCCGAAGCCTGACACTCAGCCGTCCCCTAATCCTAACCCGTACGATGACACTAACCCGCGCCCTCACACGTACGCTCCCCCTAGAGCGTCGTCGTACCCTCACCTGGACCCTAAACCGTCCCCGTCCCCTAACCCTAACCCTAGCCCGAACCCTAACCCTAACCCTTCCCCGAAGCCTGACCCTCAGCCGTCCCCTAATCCTAACCCGTACGCTGACACTAACCCGCGCCCTCACACGTACGCTCCCCCTAGAGCGTTGTCGTACTCTCACCTGGACCCTAAACCGTCCCCGTCCCCTAACCCTAACCCTAGCCCGAACCCTAACCCTAACCCTTCCCCGAAGCCTGACCCTCAGCCGTCCCCTAATCCTAACCCGTACGCTGACACTAACCCGCGCCCTCACACGTACGCTCCCCTTAGAGCGTTGTCGTACCCTCACCTGGACCCTAAACCGTCCCCGTCCCCTAACCCTAACCCTAGCCCGAAGCCTAAGCCTAAACCTTCCCCGAAGCCTGACCCTCAGCCGTCCCCTAATCCTAACCCGTACGCTGACACTAACCCACGCCCTCACACGTACGCTCCCCCTAGAGCGTTGTCGTACCCTCACCTGGACCCTAAACCGTCCCCGTCCCCTAACCCTAACCCTAGCCCGAAGCCTAACCCTAACCCTTCCCCGAAGCCTGACCCTCAGCCGTCCCCTAATCCTAACCCGTACGCTGACACTAACCCGCGCCCTCACACGTACGCTCCCCCTAGAGCGTTGTCGTACCCTCACCTGGACCCTAAACCGTCCCCGTCCCCTAACCCTAACCCTAGCCCGAACCCTAACCCTAACCCTTCCCCGAAGCCTGACCCTCAGCCGTCCACTAATCCTAACCCGTACGCTGACACTAACCCGCGCCCTCACACGTACGCTCCCCCTAGAGCGTCGTCGTACCCTCACCTGGACCCTAAACCGTCCCCGTCCCCTAACCCTAACCCTAGCCCGAAGCCTAACCCTAACCCTTCCCCGAAGCCTGACCCTCAGCCGTCCCCTAATCCTAACCCGTACGCTGACACTAACCCGCGCCCTCACACGTACGCTCCCCCTAGAGCGTCGTCGTACCCTCACCTGGACCCTAAACCGTCCCCGTCCCCTAACCCTAACCCTAGCCCGAAGCCTAACCCTAACACTTCCCCGAAGCCTGACCCTCAGCCGTCCCCTAATCCTAACCCGTACGCTGACACTAACCCGCGCCCTCACACGTACGCTCCCCCTAGAGCGTTGTCGTACCCTCACCTGGACCCTAAACCGTCCCCGTCCCCTAACCCTAACCCTAGCCCGAAGCCTAACCCTAACCCTTCCCCGAAGCCTGACCCTCAGCCGTCCCCTAATCCTAACCCGTACGCTGACACTAACCCGCGCCCTCACACGTACGCTCCCCCTAGAGCGTTGTCGTACCCTCACCTGGACCCTAAACCGTCCCCGTCCCCTAACCCTAACCCTAGCCCGAAACCTAACCCTAACCCTTCCCCGAAGCCTGACCCTCAGCGGTCCCCTAATCCTAACCCGTACGCTGACACTAACCCGCGCCCTCACACGTACGCTCCCCCTAGAGCGTTGTCGTACCCTCACCTGGACCCTAAACCGTCCCCGTCCCCTAACCCTAACCCTAGCCCGAACCCTAACCCTAACCCTTCCCCGAAGCCTGACCCTCACCCGTCCCCTAATCCTAACCCGTACGCTGACACTAACCCGCGGCCTCACACGTACGCTCCCCCTAGAGCGTTGTCGTATCCTCACCTGGACCCTAAACCGTCCCCGTCCCCTAACCCTAACCCTAGCCCGAAGCCTAACCCTAACCCTTCCCCGAAGCCTGACCCTCAGCCGTCCCCTAATCCTAACCCGTACGCTGACACTAACCCGCGCCCTCACACGTACGCTCCCCCTAGAGCGTTGTCGTACACTCACCTGGACCCTAAACCGTCCCCGTCCCCTAACCCTAACCCTAGCCCGAACCCTAACCCTAACCCTTCCCCGAAGCCTGACCCTCAGCCGTCCCCTAATCCTAACCCGTACGCTGACACTAACCCGCGCCCTCACACGTACGCTCCCCCTAGAGCGTTGTCGTACCCTCACCTGGACCCTAAACCGTCCCCGTCCCCTAACCCTAACCCTAGCCCGAACCCTAACCCTAACCCTTCCCCGAAGCCTGACCCTCACCCGTCCCCTAATCCTAACCCGTACGCTGACACTAACCCGCGGCCTCACACGTACGCTCCCCCTAGAGCGTTGTCGTATCCTCACCTGGACCCTAAACCGTCCCCGTCCCCTAACCCTAACCCTAGCCCGAAGCCTAACCCTAACCCTTCCCCGAAGCCTGACCCTCAGCCGTCCCCTAATCCTAACCCGTACGCTGACACTAACCCGCGCCCTCACACGTACGCTCCCCCTAGAGCGTTGTCGTACCCTCACCTGGACCCTAAACCGTCCCCGTCCCCTAACCCTAACCCTAGCCCGAAGCCTAACCCTAACCCTTCCCCGAAGCCTGACCCTCAGCCGTCCCCTAATCCTAACCCGTACGCTGACACTAACCCGCGCCCTCACACGTACGCTCCCCCTAGAGCGTTGTCGTACCCTCACCTGGACCCTAAACCGTCCCCGTCCCCTAACCCTAACCCTAGCCCGAACCCTAACCCTAACCCTTCCCCGAAGCCTGACCCTCAGCCGTCCCCTAATCCTAACCCGTACGCTGACACTAACCCGCGCCCTCACACGTACGCTCCCCCTAGAGCGTTGTCGTACCCTCACCTGGACCCTAAACCGTCCCCGTCCCCTAACCCTAACCCTAGCCCGAACCCTAACCCTAACCCTTCCCCGAAGCCTGACCCTCAGCCGTCCCCTAATCCTAACCCGTACGCTGACACTAACCCGCGCCCTCACACGTACGCTCCCCCTAGAGCGTTGTCGTACCCTCACCTGGACCCTAAACCGTCCCCGTCCCCTAACCCTAACCCTAGCCCGAACCCTAACCCTAACCCTTCCCCGAAGCCTGACCCTCAGCCGTCCCCTAATCCTAACCCGTACGCTGACACTAACCCGCGCCCTCACACGTATGCTCCCCCTAGAGCGTTGTCGTACCCTCACCTGGACCCTAAACCGTCCCCGTCCCCTAACCCTAACCCTAGCCCGAACCCTAACCCTAACCCTTCCCCGAAGCCTGACCCTCAGCCGTCCCCTAATCCTAACCCGTACGCTGACACTAACCCGCGCCCTCACACGTACGCTCCCCCTAGAGCGTTGTCGTACCCTCACCTGGACCCTAAACCGTCCCCGTCCCCTAACCCTAACCCTAGCCCGAACACTAACCCTAACCCTTCCCCGAAGCCTGACCCTCAGCCGTCCCCTAATCCTAACCCGTACGCTGACACTAACCAGCGGCCTCACACGTACGCTCCCCCTAGAGCGTTGTCGTACCCTCACCTGGACCCTAAACCGTCCCCGTCCCCTAACCCTAACCCTAGCCCGAACCCTAACCCTAACCCTTCCCCGAAGCCTGACCCTCAGCCGTCCCCTAATCCTAACCCGTACGCTGACACTAACCCGCGCCCTCACACGTACGCTCCCCCTAGAGTGTCGTCGTACCCTCACCTGGACCCTAAACCGTCCCCGTCCCCTAACCCTAACCCTAGCCCGAACCCTAACCCTAACCCTTTCCCGAAGCCTGACCCTCAGCCGTCCCCTAATCCTAACCCGTACGCTGACACTAACCCGCGCCCTCACACGTACGCTCCCCCTAGAGCGTCGTCGTACCCTCACCTGGACCCTAAACCGTCCCCGTCCCCTAACCCTAACCCTAGCCCGAACCCTAACCCTAACCCTTCCCCGAAGCCTGACCCTCAGCCGTCCCATAATCCTAACCCGTACGCTGACACTAACCCGCGCCCTCACACGTACGCTCCCCCTAGAGCGTCGTCGTACCCTCACCTGGACCCTAAACCGTCCCCGTGCCCTAACCCTAACCCTAGCCCGAAGCCTAACCCTAACCCTTCCCCGAAGCCTGACCCTCAGCCGTCCCCTAATCCTAACCCGTACGCTGACACTAACCCGCGCCCTCACACGTACGCTCCCCCTAGAGCGTCGTCGTACCCTCACCTGGACCCTAAACCGTCCCCGTCCCCTAACCCTAACCCTAGCCCGAACCCTAACCCTAACCCTTCCCCGAAGCCTGACCCTCAGCCGTCCCCTAATCCTAACCCGTACGCTGACACTAACCCGCGCCCTCACACGTACGCTCCCCCTAGAGCGTCGTCGTACCCTCACCTGGACCCTAAACCGTCCCCGTCCCCTAACCCTAACCCTAGCCCGAACCCTAACCCTAACCCTTCCCCGAAGCCTGACCCTCACCCGTCCCCTAATCCTAACCCGTACGCTGACACTAACCCGCGGCCTCACACGTACGCTCCCCCTAGAGCGTTGTCGTATCCTCACCTGGACCCTAAACCGTCCCCGTCCCCTAACCCTAACCCTAGCCCGAAGCCTAACCCTAACCCTTCCCCGAAGCCTGACCCTCAGCCGTCCCCTAATCCTAACCCGTACGCTGACACTAACCCGCGCCCTCACACATACGCTCCCCCTAGAGCGTCGTCGTACCCTCACCTGGACCCTAAACCGTCCCCGTCCCCTAACCCTAACCCTAGCCCGAAGCCTAACCCTAACCCTTCCCCGAAGCCTGACCCTCAGCCGTCCCCTAATCCTAACCCGTACGCTGACACTAACCCGCGCCCTCACACGTACGCTCCCCCTAGAGCGTCGTCGTACCCTCACCTGGACCCTAAACCGTCCCCGTCCCCTAACCCTAACCCTAGCCCGAAGCCTAACCCTAACACTTCCCCGAAGCCTGACCCTCAGCCGTCCCCTAATCCTAACCCGTACGCTGACACTAACCCGCGCCCTCACACGTACGCTCCCCCTAGAGCGTTGTCGTACCCTCACCTGGACCCTAAACCGTCCCCGTCCCCTAACCCTAACCCTAGCCCGAAGCCTAACCCTAACCCTTCCCCGAAGCCTGACCCTCAGCCGTCCCCTAATCCTAACCCGTACGCTGACACTAACCCGCGCCCTCACACGTACGCTCCCCCTAGAGCGTTGTCGTACCCTCACCTGGACCCTAAACCGTCCCCGTCCCCTAACCCTAACCCTAGCCCGAAACCTAACCCTAACCCTTCCCCGAAGCCTGACCCTCAGCGGTCCCCTAATCCTAACCCGTACGCTGACACTAACCCGCGCCCTCACACGTACGCTCCCCCTAGAGCGTTGTCGTACCCTCACCTGGACCCTAAACCGTCCCCGTCCCCTAACCCTAACCCTAGCCCGAACCCTAACCCTAACCCTTCCCCGAAGCCTGACCCTCACCCGTCCCCTAATCCTAACCCGTACGCTGACACTAACCCGCGGCCTCACACGTACGCTCCCCCTAGAGCGTTGTCGTATCCTCACCTGGACCCTAAACCGTCCCCGTCCCCTAACCCTAACCCTAGCCCGAAGCCTAACCCTAACCCTTCCCCGAAGCCTGACCCTCAGCCGTCCCCTAATCCTAACCCGTACGCTGACACTAACCCGCGCCCTCACACGTACGCTCCCCCTAGAGCGTTGTCGTACACTCACCTGGACCCTAAACCGTCCCCGTCCCCTAACCCTAACCCTAGCCCGAACCCTAACCCTAACCCTTCCCCGAAGCCTGACCCTCAGCCGTCCCCTAATCCTAACCCGTACGCTGACACTAACCCGCGCCCTCACACGTACGCTCCCCCTAGAGCGTTGTCGTACCCTCACCTGGACCCTAAACCGTCCCCGTCCCCTAACCCTAACCCTAGCCCGAACCCTAACCCTAACCCTTCCCCGAAGCCTGACCCTCACCCGTCCCCTAATCCTAACCCGTACGCTGACACTAACCCGCGGCCTCACACGTACGCTCCCCCTAGAGCGTTGTCGTATCCTCACCTGGACCCTAAACCGTCCCCGTCCCCTAACCCTAACCCTAGCCCGAAGCCTAACCCTAACCCTTCCCCGAAGCCTGACCCTCAGCCGTCCCCTAATCCTAACCCGTACGCTGACACTAACCCGCGCCCTCACACGTACGCTCCCCCTAGAGCGTTGTCGTACCCTCACCTGGACCCTAAACCGTCCCCGTCCCCTAACCCTAACCCTAGCCCGAAGCCTAACCCTAACCCTTCCCCGAAGCCTGACCCTCAGCCGTCCCCTAATCCTAACCCGTACGCTGACACTAACCCGCGCCCTCACACGTACGCTCCCCCTAGAGCGTTGTCGTACCCTCACCTGGACCCTAAACCGTCCCCGTCCCCTAACCCTAACCCTAGCCCGAACCCTAACCCTAACCCTTCCCCGAAGCCTGACCCTCAGCCGTCCCCTAATCCTAACCCGTACGCTGACACTAACCCGCGCCCTCACACGTACGCTCCCCCTAGAGCGTTGTCGTACCCTCACCTGGACCCTAAACCGTCCCCGTCCCCTAACCCTAACCCTAGCCCGAACCCTAACCCTAACCCTTCCCCGAAGCCTGACCCTCAGCCGTCCCCTAATCCTAACCCGTACGCTGACACTAACCCGCGCCCTCACACGTACGCTCCCCCTAGAGCGTTGTCGTACCCTCACCTGGACCCTAAACCGTCCCCGTCCCCTAACCCTAACCCTAGCCCGAACCCTAACCCTAACCCTTCCCCGAAGCCTGACCCTCAGCCGTCCCCTAATACTAACCCGTACGCTGACACTAACCCGCGCCCTCACACGTATGCTCCCCCTAGAGCGTTGTCGTACCCTCACCTGGACCCTAAACCGTCCCCGTCCCCTAACCCTAACCCTAGCCCGAACCCTAACCCTAACCCTTCCCCGAAGCCTGACCCTCAGCCGTCCCCTAATCCTAACCCGTACGCTGACACTAACCCGCGCCCTCACACGTACGCTCCCCCTAGAGCGTTGTCGTACCCTCACCTGGACCCTAAACCGTCCCCGTCCCCTAACCCTAACCCTAGCCCGAACACTAACCCTAACCCTTCCCCGAAGCCTGACCCTCAGCCGTCCCCTAATCCTAACCCGTACGCTGACACTAACCAGCGGCCTCACACGTACGCTCCCCCTAGAGCGTTGTCGTACCCTCACCTGGACCCTAAACCGTCCCCGTCCCCTAACCCTAACCCTAGCCCGAACCCTAACCCTAACCCTTCCCCGAAGCCTGACCCTCAGCCGTCCCCTAATCCTAACCCGTACGCTGACACTAACCCGCGCCCTCACACGTACGCTCCCCCTAGAGTGTCGTCGTACCCTCACCTGGACCCTAAACCGTCCCCGTCCCCTAACCCTAACCCTAGCCCGAACCCTAACCCTAACCCTTTCCCGAAGCCTGACCCTCAGCCGTCCCCTAATCCTAACCCGTACGCTGACACTAACCCGCGCCCTCACACGTACGCTCCCCCTAGAGCGTCGTCGTACCCTCACCTGGACCCTAAACCGTCCCCGTCCCCTAACCCTAACCCTAGCCCGAACCCTAACCCTAACCCTTCCCCGAAGCCTGACCCTCAGCCGTCCCATAATCCTAACCCGTACGCTGACACTAACCCGCGCCCTCACACGTACGCTCCCCCTAGAGCGTCGTCGTACCCTCACCTGGACCCTAAACCGTCCCCGTGCCCTAACCCTAACCCTAGCCCGAAGCCTAACCCTAACCCTTCCCCGAAGCCTGACCCTCAGCCGTCCCCTAATCCTAACCCGTATGCTGACACTAACCCGCGCCCTCACACGTACGCTCCCCCTAGAGCGTCGTCGTACCCTCACCTGGACCCTAAACCGTCCCCGTCCCCTAACCCTAACCCTAGCCCGAACCCTAACCCTAACCCTTCCCCGAAGCCTGACCCTCAGCCGTCCCCTAATCCTAACCCGTACGCTGACACTAACCCGCGCCCTCACACGTACGCTCCCCCTAGAGCGTCGTCGTACCCTCACCTGGACCCTAAACCGTCCCCGTCCCCTAACCCTAACCCTAGCCCGAAGCCTAACCCTAACCCTTCCCCGAAGCCTGACCCTCAGCCGTACCCTAATCCTAACCCGTACGCTGACACTAACCCGCGCCCTCACACGTACGCTCCCCCTAGAGCATTGTCGTACCCTCACCTGGACCCTAAACCGTCCCCGTCCCCTAACCCTAACCCTAGCCCGAAGCCTAACCCTAACCCTTCCCCGAAGCCTGACCCTCAGCCGTCCCCTAATCCTAACCCGTACGCTGACACTAACCCGCGCCCTCACACGTACGCTCCCCCTAGAGCGTTGTCGTACCCTCACCTGGACCCTAAACCGTCCCCGTCCCCTAACCCTAACCCTAGCCCGAAGCCTAACCCTAACCCTTCCCCGAAGCCTGACCCTCAGCCGTCCCCTAATCCTAACCCGTACGCTGACACTAACCCGCGCCCTCACACGTACACTCCCCCTAGAGCGTTGTCGTACCCTCACCTGGACCCTAAACCGTCCCCGTCCCCTAACCCTAACCCTAGCCCGAACCCTAACCCTAACCCTTCCCCGAAGCCTGACCCTCAGCCGTCCCCTAATCCTAACCCGTACGCTAACACTAACCCGCGCCCTCACACGTACGCTCCCCCTAGAGCGTTGTCGTACCCTCACCTGGACCCTAAACCGTCCCCGTCCCCTAACCCTAACCCTAGCCCGAACCCTAACCCTAACCCTTCCCCGAAGCCTGACCCTCAGCCGTCCCCTAATCCTAACCCGTACGCTGACACTAACCCTCGCCCTCACACGTACGCTCCCCCTAGAGCGTTGTCGTACCCTCACCTGGACCCTAAACCGTCCCCGTCCCCTAACCCTAACCCTAGCCGGAACCCTAACCCTAACCCTTCCCCGAAGCCTGACACTCAGCCGTCCCCTAATCCTAACCCGTACGATGACACTAACCCGCGCCCTCACACGTACGCTCCCCCTAGAGCGTCGTCGTACCCTCACCTGGACCCTAAACCATCCCCGTCCCCTAACCCTAACCCTAGCCCGAACCCTAACCCTAACCCTTCCCCGAAGCCTGACCCTCAGCCGTCCCCTAATCCTAACCCGTACGCTGACACTAACCCGCGCCCTCACACGTACGCTCCCCCTAGAGCGTTGTCGTACTCTCACCTGGACCCTAAACCGTCCCCGTCCCCTAACCCTAACCCTAGCCCGAACCCTAACCCTAACCCTTCCCCGAAGCCTGACCCTCAGCCGTCCCCTAATCCTAACCCGTACGCTGACACTAACCCGCGCCCTCACACGTACGCTCCCCTTAGAGCGTTGTCGTACCCTCACCTGGACCCTAAACCGTCCCCGTCCCCTAACCCTAACCCTAGCCCGAAGCCTAAGCCTAAACCTTCCCCGAAGCCTGACCCTCAGCCGTCCCCTAATCCTAACCCGTACGCTGACACTAACCCACGCCCTCACACGTACGCTCCCCCTAGAGCGTTGTCGTACCCTCACCTGGACCCTAAACCGTCCCCGTCCCCTAACCCTAACCCTAGCCCGAAGCCTAACCCTAACCCTTCCCCGAAGCCTGACCCTCAGCCGTCCCCTAATCCTAACCCGTACGCTGACACTAACCCGCGCCCTCACACGTACGCTCCCCCTAGAGCGTTGTCGTACCCTCACCTGGACCCTAAACCGTCCCCGTCCCCTAACCCTAACCCTAGCCCGAACCCTAACCCTAACCCTTCCCCGAAGCCTGACCCTCAGCCGTCCACTAATCCTAACCCGTACGCTGACACTAACCCGCGCCCTCACACGTACGCTCCCCCTAGAGCGTTGTCGTACCCTCACCTGGACCCTAAACCGTCCCCGTCCCCTAACCCTAACCCTAGCCCGAAGCCTAACCCTAACCCTTCCCCGAAGCCTGACCCTCAGCCGTCCCCTAATCCTAACCCGTACGCTGACACTAACCCGCGCCCTCACACGTACGCTCCCCCTAGAGCGTTGTCGTACCCTCACCTGGACCCTAAACCGTCCCCGTCCCCTAACCCTAACCCTAGCCCGAAGCCTAACCCTAACCCTTCCCCGAAGCCTGACCCTCAGCCGTCCCCTAATCCTAACCCGTACGCTGACACTAACCCGCGCCCTCACACGTACGCTCCCCCTAGAGCGTTGTCGTACCCTCACCTGGACCCTAAACCGTCCCCGTCCCCTAACCCTAACCCTAGCCCGAACCCTAACCCTAACCCTTCCCCGAAGCCTGACCCTCAGCCGTCCCCTAATCCTAACCCGTACGCTGACACTAACCCGCGCCCTCACACGTACGCTCCCCCTAGAGCGTTGTCGTACCCTCACCTGGACCCTAAACCATCCCCGTCCCCTAACCCTAACCCTAGCCCGAAGCCTAACCCTAACACTTCCCCGAAGCCTGACCCTCAGCCGTCCCCTAATCCTAACCCGTACGCTGACACTAACCCGCGCCCTCACACGTACGCTCCCCCTAGAGCGTTGTCGTACCCTCACCTGGACCCTAAACCGTCCCCGTCCCCTAACCCTAACCCTAGCCCGAAGCCTAACCCTAACCCTTCCCCGAAGCCTGACCATCAGCCGTCCCCTAATCCTAACCCGTACGCTGACACTAACCCGCGCCCTCACACGTACGCTCCCCCTAGAGCGTTGTCATACCCTCACCTGGACCCTAAACCGTCCCCGTCCCCTAACCCTAACCCTAGCCCGAAGCCTAACCCTAACCCTTCCCCGAAGCCTGACCCTCAGCCGTCCCCTAATGCTAACCCGTACGCTGACACTAACCCGCGCCCTCACACGTACGCTCCCCCTAGAGCGTTGTCGTACCCTCACCTGGACCCTAAACCGTCCCCGTCCCCTAACCCTAACCCTAGCCCGAACCCTAACCCTAACCCTTCCCCGAAGCCTGACCCTCAGCCGTCCCCTAATCCTAACCCGTACGCTGACACTAACCCGCGCCCTCACACGTACGCTCCCCCTAGAGCGTTGTCGTACCCTCACCTGGACCCTAAACCGTCCCCGTCCCCTAACCCTAACCCTAGCCCGAAGCCTAACCCTAACCCTTCCCCGAAGCCTGACCCTCAGCCGTCCCCTAATCCTAACCCGTACGCTGACACTAACCCGCGCCCTCACACGTACGCTCCCCCTAGAGCGTTGTCGTACCCTCACCTGGACCCTAAACCGTCCCCGTCCCCTAAGCCTAACCCTAGCCCGAACCCTAACCCTAAACCTTCCCCGAAGCCTGACCCTCAGCCGTCCCCTAATCCTAACCCGTACGCTGACACTAACCCGCGCCCTCACACGTACGCTCCCCCTAGAGCGTTGTCGTACCCTCACCTGGACCCTAAACCGTCCCCGTCCCCTAACCCTAACCCTAGCCCGAACCCTAACCCTAACCCTTCCCCGAAGCCTGACCCTCAGCCGTCCCCTAATCCTAACCCGTACGCTGACACTAACCCGCGCCCTCACACGTACGCTCCCCCTAGAGCGTTGTCGTACCCTCACCTGGACCCTAAACCGTCCCCGTCCCCTAACCCTAACCCTAGCCCGACGCCTAACCCTAACCCTTCCCCGAAGCCTGACCCTCAGCCGTCCCGTAATCCTAACCCGTACGCTGACACTAACCCGCGCCCTCACACGTACGCTCCCCCTAGAGCGTTGTCGTACCCTCACCTGGACCCTAAACCGTCCCCGTCCCCTAACCCTAACCCTAGCCCGAAGCCTAACCCTAACCCTTCCCCGAAGCCTGACCCTCAGCCGTCCCCTAATCCTAACCCGTACGCTGACACTAACCCGCGCCCTCACACGTACGCTCCCCCTAGAGCGTTGTCGTACCCTCACCTGGACCCTAAACCGTCCCCGTCCCCTAACCCTAACCCTAGCCCGAAGCCTAACCCTAACCCTTCCCCGAAGCCTGACCCTCAGCCGTCCCCTAATCCTAACCCGTACGCTGACACTAACCCGCGCCCTCACACGTACGCTCCCCCTAGAGCGTTGTCGTACCCTCACCTGGACCCTAAACCGTCCCCGTCCCCTAACCCTAACCCTAGCCCGAAGCCTAACCCTAACCCTTCCCCGAAGCCTGACCCTCAGCCGTCCCCTAATCCTAACCCGTACGCTGACACTAACCCGCGCCCTCACACGTACGCTCCCCTTAGAGCGTTGTCGTACCCTCACCTGGACCCTAAACCGTCCCCGTCCCCTAACCCTAACCCTAGCCCGAAGCCTAACCCTAACCCTTCCCCGAAGCCTGACCCTCACCCGTCCCCTAATCCTAACCCGTACGCTGACACTAACCCGCGCCCTCACACGTACGCTCCCCCTAGAGCGTTGTCGTACCCTCACCTGGACCCTAAACCGTCCCCGTCCCCTAACCCTAACCCTAGCCCGAACCCTAACCCTAACCCTTCCCCGAAGCCTGACCCTCAGCCGTCCCCTAATCCTAACCCGTACGCTGACACTAACCCGCGCCCTCACACGTACGCTCCCCCTAGAGCGTTGTCGTACCCTCACCTGGACCCTAAACCGTCCCCGTCCCCTAACCCTAACCCTAGCCCGAACCCTAACCCTAACCCTTCCCCGAAGCCTGACCCTCAGCCGTCCCCTAATCCTAACCCGTACGCTGACACTAACCCGCGCCCTCACACGTACGCTCCCCTTAGAGCGTTGTCGTACCCTCACCTGGACCCTAAACCGTCCCCGTCCCCTAACCCTAACCCTAGCCCGAAGCCTAAGCCTAACCCTTCCCCGAAGCCTGACCCTCAGCCGTCCCCTAATCCTAACCCGTACGCTGACACTAACCCACGCCCTCACACGTACGCTCCCCCTAGAGCGTTGTCGTACCCTCACCTGGACCCTAAACCGTCCCCGTCCCCTAACCCTAACCCTAGCCCGAAGCCTAACCCTAACCCTTCCCCGAAGCCTGACCCTCAGCCGTCCCCTAATCCTAACCCGTACGCTGACACTAACCCGCGCCCTCACACGTACGCTCCCCCTAGAGCGTTGTCGTACCCTCACCTGGACCCTAAACCGTCCCCGTCCCCTAACCCTAACCCTAGCCCGAACCCTAACCCTAACCCTTCCCCGAAGCCTGACCCTCAGCCGTCCACTAATCCTAACCCGTACGCTGACACTAACCCGCGCCCTCACACGTACGCTCCCCCTAGAGCGTTGTCGTACCCTCACCTGGACCCTAAACCGTCCCCGTCCCCTAACCCTAACCCTAGCCCGAAGCCTAACCCTAACCCTTCCCCGAAGCCTGACCCTCAGCCGTCCCCTAATCCTAACCCGTACGCTGACACTAACCCGCGCCCTCACACGTACGCTCCCCCTAGAGCGTTGTCGTACCCTCACCTGGACCCTAAACCGTCCCCGTCCCCTAACCCTAACCCTAGCCCGAAGCCTAACCCTAACCCTTCCCCGAAGCCTGACCCTCAGCCGTCCCCTAATCCTAACCCGTACGCTGACACTAACCCGCGCCCTCACACGTACGCTCCCCCTAGAGCGTTGTCGTACCCTCACCTGGACCCTAAACCGTCCCCGTCCCCTAACCCTAACCCTAGCCCGAACCCTAACCCTAACCCTTCCCCGAAGCCTGACCCTCAGCCGTCCCCTAATCCTAACCCGTACGCTGACACTAACCCGCGCCCTCACACGTACGCTCCCCCTAGAGCGTTGTCGTACCCTCACCTGGACCCTAAACCATCCCCGTCCCCTAACCCTAACCCTAGCCCGAAGCCTAACCCTAACCCTTCCCCGAAGCCTGACCCTCAGCCGTCCCCTAATCCTTACCCGTACGCTGACACTAACCCGCGCCCTCACACGTACGCTCCCCCTAGAGCGTTGTCGTACCCTCACCTGGACCCTAAACCGTCCCCGTCCCCTAACCCTAACCCTAGCCCGAAGCCTAACCCTAACCCTTCCCCGAAGCCTGACCCTCAGCCGTCCCCTAATCCTAACCCGTACGCTGACACTAACCCGCGCCCTCACACGTACGCTCCCCCTAGAGCGTTGTCATACCCTCACCTGGACCCTAAACCGTCCCCGTCCCCTAACCCTAACCCTATCCCGAAGCCTAACCCTAACCCTTCCCCGAAGCCTGACCCTCAGCCGTCCCCTAATGCTAACCCGTACGCTGACACTAACCCGCGCCCTCACACGTACGCTCCCCCTAGAGCGTTGTCGTACCCTCACCTGGACCCTAAACCGTCCCCGTCCCCTAACCCTAACCCTAGCCCGAACCCTAACCCTAACCCTTCCCCGAAGCCTGACCCTCAGCCGTCCCCTAATCCTAACCCGTACGCTGACACTAACCCGCGCCCTCACACGTACGCTCCCCCTAGAGCGTTGTCGTACCCTCACCTGGACCCTAAACCGTCCCCGTCCCCTAACCCTAACCCTAGCCCGAACCCTAACCCTAACCCTTCCCCGAAGCCTGACCCTCAGCCGTCCCCTAATCCTAACCCGTACGCTGACACTAACCCGCGCCCTCACACGTACGCTCCCCCTAGAGCGTTGTCGTACCCTCACCTGGACCCTAAACCGTCCCCGTCCCCTAACCCTAACCCTAGCCCGAAGCCTAACCCTAACCCTTCCCCGAAGCCTGACCCTCAGCCGTCCCCTAATCCTAACCCGTACGCTGACACTAACCCGCGCCCTCACACGTACGCTCCCCCTAGAGCGTTGTCGTACCCTCACCTGGACCCTAAACCGTCCCCGTCCCCTAAGCCTAACCCTAGCCCGAACCCTAACCCTAAACCTTCCCCGAAGCCTGACCCTCAGCCGTCCCCTAATCCTAACCCGTACGCTGACACTAACCCGCGCCCTCACACGTACGCTCCCCCTAGAGCGTTGTCGTACCCTCACCTGGACCCTAAACCGTCCCCGTCCCCTAACCCTAACCCTAGCCCGAACCCTAACCCTAACCCTTCCCCGAAGCCTGACCCTCAGCCGTCCCCTAATCCTAACCCGTACGCTGACACTAACCCGCGCCCTCACACGTACGCTCCCCCTAGAGCGTTGTCGTACCCTCACCTGGACCCTAAACCGTCCCCGTCCCCTAACCCTAACCCTAGCCCGACGCCTAACCCTAACCCTTCCCCGAAGCCTGACCCTCAGCCGTCCCCTAATCCTAACCCGTACGCTGACACTAACCCGCGCCCTCACACGTACGCTCCCCCTAGAGCGTTGTCGTACCCTCACCTGGACCCTAAACCGTCCCCGTCCCCTAACCCTAACCCTAGCCCGAAGCCTAACCCTAACCCTTCCCCGAAGCCTGACCCTCAGCCGTCCCCTAATCCTAACCCGTACGCTGACACTAACCCGCGCCCTCACACGTACGCTCCCCCTAGAGCGTTGTCGTACCCTCACCTGGACCCTAAACCGTCCCCGTCCCCTAACCCTAACCCTAGCCCGAAGCCTAACCCTAACCCTTCCCCGAAGCCTGACCCTCAGCCGTCCCCTAATCCTAACCCGTACGCTGACACTAACCCGCGCCCTCACACGTACGCTCCCCCTAGAGCGTTGTCGTACCCTCACCTGGACCCTAAACCGTCCCCGTCCCCTAACCCTAACCCTAGCCCGAAGCCTAACCCTAACCCTTCCCCGAAGCCTGACCCTCAGCCGTCCCCTAATCCTAACCCGTACGCTGACACTAACCCGCGCCCTCACACGTACGCTCCCCTTAGAGCGTTGTCGTACCCTCACCTGGACCCTAAACCGTCCCCGTCCCCTAACCCTAACCCTAGCCCGAAGCCTAACCCTAACCCTTCCCCGAAGCCTGACACTCACCCGTCCCCTAATCCTAACCCGTACGCTGACACTAACCCGCGCCCTCACACGTACGCTCCCCCTAGAGCGTTGTCGTACCCTCACCTGGACCCTAAACCGTCCCCGTCCCCTAACCCTAACCCTAGCCCGAACCCTAACCCTAACCCTTCCCCGAAGCCTGACCCTCAGCCGTCCCCTAATCCTAACCCGTACGCTGACACTAACCCGCGCCCTCACACGTACGCTCCCCCTAGAGCGTTGTCGTACCCTCACCTGGACCCTAAACCGTCCCCGTCCCCTAACCCTAACCCTAGCCCGAACCCTAACCCTAACCCTTCCCCGAAGCCTGACCCTCAGCCGTCCCCTAATCCTAACCCGTACGCTGACACTAACCCGCGCCCTCACACGTACGCTCCCCCTTAGAGCGTTGTCGTACCCTCACCTGGACCCTAAACCGTCCCCGTCCCCTAACCCTAACCCTAGCCCGAAGCCTAAGCCTAACCCTTCCCCGAAGCCTGACCCTCAGCCGTCCCCTAATCCTAACCCGTACGCTGACACTAACCCACGCCCTCACACGTACGCTCCCCCTAGAGCGTTGTCGTACCCTCACCTGGACCCTAAACCGTCCCCGTCCCCTAACCCTAACCCTAGCCCGAAGCCTAACCCTAACCCTTCCCCGAAGCCTGACCCTCAGCCGTCCCCTAATCCTAACCCGTACGCTGACACTAACCCGCGCCCTCACACGTACGCTCCCCCTAGAGCGTTGTCGTACCCTCACCTGGACCCTAAACCGTCCCCGTCCCCTAACCCTAACCCTAGCCCGAACCCTAACCCTAACCCTTCCCCGAAGCCTGACCCTCAGCCGTCCACTAATCCTAACCCGTACGCTGACACTAACCCGCGCCCTCACACGTACGCTCCCCCTAGAGCGTTGTCGTACCCTCACCTGGACCCTAAACCGTCCCCGTCCCCTAACCCTAACCCTAGCCCGAAGCCTAACCCTAACCCTTCCCCGAAGCCTGACCCTCAGCCGTCCCCTAATCCTAACCCGTACGCTGACACTAACCCGCGCCCTCACACGTACGCTCCCCCTAGAGCGTTGTCGTACCCTCACCTGGACCCTAAACCGTCCCCGTCCCCTAACCCTAACCCTAGCCCGAAGCCTAACCCTAACCCTTCCCCGAAGCCTGACCCTCAGCCGTCCCCTAATCCTAACCCGTACGCTGACACTAACCCGCGCCCTCACACGTACGCTCCCCCTAGAGCGTTGTCGTACCCTCACCTGGACCCTAAACCGTCCCCGTCCCCTAACCCTAACCCTAGCCCGAACCCTAACCCTAACCCTTCCCCGAAGCCTGACCCTCAGCCGTCCCCTAATCCTAACCCGTACGCTGACACTAACCCGCGCCCTCACACGTACGCTCCCCCTAGAGCGTTGTCGTACCCTCACCTGGACCCTAAACCATCCCCGTCCCCTAACCCTAACCCTAGCCCGAAGCCTAACCCTAACCCTTCCCCGAAGCCTGACCCTCAGCCGTCCCCTAATCCTAACCCGTACGCTGACACTAACCCGCGCCCTCACACGTACGCTCCCCCTAGAGCGTTGTCGTACCCTCACCTGGACCCTAAACCGTCCCCGTCCCCTAACCCTAACCCTAGCCCGAAGCCTAACCCTAACCCTTCCCCGAAGCCTGACCCTCAGCCGTCCCCTAATCCTAACCCGTACGCTGACACTAACCCGCGCCCTCACACGTACGCTCCCCCTAGAGCGTTGTCATACCCTCACCTGGACCCTAAACCGTCCCCGTCCCCTAACCCTAACCCTATCCCGAAGCCTAACCCTAACCCTTCCCCGAAGCCTGACCCTCAGCCGTCCCCTAATGCTAACCCGTACGCTGACACTAACCCGCGCCCTCACACGTACGCTCCCCCTAGAGCGTTGTCGTACCCTCACCTGGACCCTAAACCGTCCCCGTCCCCTAACCCTAACCCTAGCCCGAACCCTAACCCTAACCCTTCCCCGAAGCCTGACCCTCAGCCGTCCCCTAATCCTAACCCGTACGCTGACACTAACCCGCGCCCTCACACGTACGCTCCCCCTAGAGCGTTGTCGTACCCTCACCTGGACCCTAAACCGTCCCCGTCCCCTAACCCTAACCCTAGCCCGAAGCCTAACCCTAACCCTTCCCCGAAGCCTGACCCTCAGCCGTCCCCTAATCCTAACCCGTACGCTGACACTAACCCGCGCCCTCACACGTACGCTCCCCCTAGAGCGTTGTCGTACCCTCACCTGGACCCTAAACCGTCCCCGTCCCCTAACCCTAACCCTAGCCCGAACCCTAACCCTAAACCTTCCCCGAAGCCTGACCCTCAGCCGTCCCCTAATCCTAACCCGTACGCTGACACTAACCCGCGCCCTCACACGTACGCTCCCCCTAGAGCGTTGTCGTACCCTCACCTGGACCCTAAACCGTCCCCGTCCCCTAACCCTAACCCTAGCCCGAACCCTAACCCTAACCCTTCCCCGAAGCCTGACCCTCAGCCGTCCCCTAATCCTAACCCGTACGCTGACACTAACCCGCGCCCTCACACGTACGCTCCCCCTAGAGCGTTGTCGTACCCTCACCTGGACCCTAAACCGTCCCCGTCCCCTAACCCTAACCCTAGCCCGAAGCCTAACCCTAACCCTTCCCCGAAGCCTGACCCTCAGCCGTCCCCTAATCCTAACCCGTACGCTGACACTAACCCGCGCCCTCACACGTACGCTCCCCCTAGAGCGTTGTCGTACCCTCACCTGGACCCTAAACCGTCCCCGTCCCCTAACCCTAACCCTAGCCCGAAGCCTAACCCTAACCCTTCCCCGAAGCCTGACCCTCAGCCGTCCCCTAATCCTAACCCGTACGCTGACACTAACCCGCGCCCTCACACGTACGCTCCCCCTAGAGCGTTGTCGTACCCTCACCTGGACCCTAAACCGTCCCCGTCCCCTAACCCTAACCCTAGCCCGAACCCTAACCCTAACCCTTCCCCGAAGCCTGACCCTCAGCCGTCCCCTAATCCTAACCCGTACGCTGACACTAACCCGCGCCCTCACACGTACGCTCCCCCTAGAGCGTTGTCGTACCCTCACCTGGACCCTAAACCGTCCCCGTCCCCTAACCCTAACCCTAGCCCGAAGCCTAACCCTAACCCTTCCCCGAAGCCTGACCCTCAGCCGTCCCCTAATCCTAACCCGTACGCTGACACTAACCCGCGCCCTCACACGTACGCTCCCCTTAGAGCGTTGTCGTACCCTCACCTGGACCCTAAACCGTCCCCGTCCCCTAACCCTAACCCTAGCCCGAAGCCTAACCCTAACCCTTCCCCGAAGCCTGACCCTCACCCGTCCCCTAATCCTAACCCGTACGCTGACACTAACCCGCGCCCTCACACGTACGCTCCCCCTAGAGCGTTGTCGTACCCTCACCTGGACCCTAAACCGTCCCCGTCCCCTAACCCTAACCCTAGCCCGAACCCTAACCCTAACCCTTCCCCGAAGCCTGACCCTCAGCCGTCCCCTAATCCTAACCCGTACGCTGACACTAACCCGCGCCCTCACACGTACGCTCCCCCTAGAGCGTTGTCGTACCCTCACCTGGACCCTAAACCGTCCCCGTCCCCTAACCCTAACCCTAGCCCGAACCCTAACCCTAACCCTTCCCCGAAGCCTGACCCTCAGCCGTCCCCTAATCCTAACCCGTACGCTGACACTAACCCGCGCCCTCACACGTACGCTCCCCCTAGAGCGTTGTCGTACCCTCACCTGGACCTTAAACCGTCCCCGTCCCCTAACCCTAACCCTAGCCCGAAGCCTAACTCTAACCCTTCCCCGAAGCCTGACCCTCAGCCGTCCCCTAATCCTAACCCGTACGCTGACACTAACCCGCGCCCTCACACGTACGCTCCCCCTAGAGCGTTGTCGTACCCTCACCTGGACCCTAAACCGTCCCCATCCCCTAACCCTAACCCTAGCCCGAAGCCTAACCCTAACCCTTCCCCGAAGCCTGACCCTCAGCCGTCCCCTAATCCTAACCCGTACGCTGACACTAACCCGCGCCCTCACACGTACGCTCCCCCTAGAGCGTTGTCGTACCCTCACCTGGACCCTAAACCGTCCCCGTCCCCTAACCCTAACCCTAGCCCGAAGCCTAACCCTAACCCTTCCCCGAAGCCTGACCCTCAGCCGTCCCCTTATCCTAACCCGTACGCTGACACTAACCCGCGCCCTCACACGTACGCTCCCCCTAGAGCGTTGTCGTACCCTCACCTGGACCCTAAACCGTCCCCGTCCCCTAACCCTAACCCTAGCCCGAAGCCTAACCCTAACCCTTCCCCGAAGCCTGACACTCAGCCGTCCCGTAATCCTAACCCGTACGCTGACACTAACCCACGCCCTCACACGTACGCTCCCCCTAGAGCGTTGTCGTACCCTCACCTGGACCCTAAACCGTCCCCGTCCCCTAACCCTAACCCTAGCCCGAAGCCTAACCCTAACCCTTCCCCGAAGCCTGACCCTCAGCCGTCCCCTAATCCTAACCCGTACGCTGACACTAACCCGCGCCCTCACACGTACGCTCCCCCTAGAGCGTTGTCGTACCCTCACCTGGACCCTAAACCGTCCCCGTCCCCTAACCCTAACCCTAGCCCGAACCCTAACCCTAACCCTTCCCCGAAGCCTGACCCTCAGCCGTCCCCTAATCCTAACCCGTACGCTGACACTAACCCGCGCCCTCACACGTACGCTCCCCCTAGAGCGTTGTCGTACCCTCACCTGGACCCTAAACCGTCCCCGTCCCCTAACCCTAACCCTAGCCCGAAGCCTAACCCTAACCCTTCCCCGAAGCCTGACCCTCAGCCGTCCCCTAATCCTAACCCGTACGCTGACACTAACCCGCGCCCTCACACGTACGCTCCCCCTAGAGCGTTGTCGTACCCTCACCTGGACCCTAAACCGTCCCCGTCCCCTAACCCTAACCCTAGCCCGAAGCCTAACCCTAACCCTTCCCCGAAGCCTGACCCTCAGCCGTCCCCTAATCCTAACCCGTACGCTGACACTAACCCGCGCCCTCACACGTACGCTCCCCCTAGAGCGTTGTCATACCCTCACCTGGACCCTAAACCGTCCCCGTCCCCTAACCCTAACCCTAGCCCGAAGCCTAACCCTAACCCTTCCCCGAAGCCTGACCCTCAGCCGTCCCCTAATGCTAACCCGTACGCTGACACTAACCCGCGCCCTCACACGTACGCTCCCCCTAGAGCGTTGTCGTACCCTCACCTGGACCCTAAACCGTCCCCGTCCCCTAACCCTAACCCTAGCCCGAACCCTAACCCTAACACTTCCCCGAAGCCTGACCCTCAGCCGTCCCCTAATCCTAACCCGTACGCTGACACTAACCCGCGCCCTCACACGTACGCTCCCCCTAGAGCGTTGTCGTACCCTCACCTGGACCCTAAACCGTCCCCGTCCCCTAACCCTAACCCTAGCCCGAAGCCTAACCCTAACCCTTCCCCGAAGCCTGACCCTCAGCCGTCCCCTAATCCTAACCCGTACGCTGACACTAACCCGCGCCCTCACACGTACGCTCCCCCTAGAGCGTTGTCGTACCCTCACCTGGACCCTAAACCGTCCCCGTCCCCTAACCCTAACCCTAGCCCGAACCCTAACCCTAAACCTTCCCCGAAGCCTGACCCTCAGCCGTCCCCTAATCCTAACCCGTACGCTGACACTAACCCGCGCCCTCACACGTACGCTCCCCCTAGAGCGTTGTCGTACCCTCACCTGGACCCTAAACCGTCCCCGTCCCCTAACCCTAACCCTAGCCCGAACCCTAACCCTAACCCTTCCCTAAGCCTGACCCTCAGCCGTCCCCTAATCCTAACCCGTACGCTGACACTAACCCGCGCCCTCACACGTACGCTCCCCCTAGAGCGTTGTCGTACCCTCACCTGGACCCTAAACCGTCCCCGTCCCCTAACCCTAACCCTAGCCCGAAGCCTAACCCTAACCCTTCCCCGAAGCCTGACCCTCAGCCGTCCCCTAATCCTAACCCGTACGCTGACACTAACCCGCGCCCTCACACGTACGCTCCCCCTAGAGCGTTGTCGTACCCTCACCTGGACCCTAAACCGTCCCCGTCCCCTAACCCTAACCCTAGCCCGAACCCTAACCCTAAACCTTCCCCGAAGCCTGACCCTCAGCCGTCCCCTAATCCTAACCCGTACGCTGACACTAACCCGCGCCCTCACACGTACGCTCCCCCTAGAGCGTTGTCGTACCCTCACCTGGACCCTAAACCGTCCCCGTCCCCTAACCCTAACCCTAGCCCGAACCCTAACCCTAACCCTTCCCCGAAGCCTGACCCTCAGCCGTCCCCTAATCCTAACCCGTACGCTGACACTAACCCGCGCCCTCACACGTACGCTCCCCCTAGAGCGTTGTCGTACCCTCACCTGGACCCTAAACCGTCCCCGTCCCCTAACCCTAACCCTAGCCCGAAGCCTAACCCTAACCCTTCCCCGAAGCCTGACCCTCAGCCGTCCCCTAATCCTAACCCGTACGCTGACACTAACCCGCGCCCTCACACGTACGCTCCCCCTAGAGCGTTGTCGTACCCTCACCTGGACCCTAAACCGTCCCCGTCCCCTAACCCTAACCCTAGCCCGAAGCCTAACCCTAACCCTTCCCCGAAGCCTGACCCTCAGCCGTCCCCTAATCCTAACCCGTACGCTGACACTAACCCGCGCCCTCACACGTACGCTCCCCCTAGAGCGTTGTCGTACCCTCACCTGGACCCTAAACCGTCCCCGTCCCCTAACCCTAACCCTAGCCCGAACCCTAACCCTAACCCTTCCCCGAAGCCTGACCCTCAGCCGTCCCCTAATCCTAACCCGTACGCTGACACTAACCCGCGCCCTCACACGTACGCTCCCCCTAGAGCGTTGTCGTACCCTCACCTGGACCCTAAACCGTCCCCGTCCCCTAACCCTAACCCTAGCCCGAAGCCTAACCCTAACCCTTCCCCGAAGCCTGACCCTCAGCCGTCCCCTAATCCTAACCCGTACGCTGACACTAACCCGCGCCCTCACACGTACGCTCCCCCTAGAGCGTTGTCGTACCCTCACCTGGACCCTAAACCGTCCCCGTCCCCTAACCCTAACCCTAGCCCGAAGCCTAACCCTAACCCTTCCCCGAAGCCTGACCCTCAGCCGTCCCCTTATCCTAACCCGTACGCTGACACTAACCCGCGCCCTCACACGTACGCTCCCCCTAGAGCGTTGTCGTACCCTCACCTGGACCCTAAACCGTCCCCGTCCCCTAACCCTAACCCTAGCCCGAAGCCTAACCCTAACCCTTCCCCGAAGCCTGACACTCAGCCGTCCCCTAATCCTAACCCGTACGCTGACACTAACCCACGCCCTCACACGTACGCTCCCCCTAGAGCGTTGTCGTACCCTCACCTGGACCCTAAACCGTCCCCGTCCCCTAACCCTAACCCTAGCCCGAAGCCTAACCCTAACCCTTCCCCGAAGCCTGACCCTCAGCCGTCCCCTAATCCTAACCCGTACACTGACACTAACCCGCGCCCTCACACGTACGCTCCCCCTAGAGCGTTGTCGTACCCTCACCTGGACCCTAAACCGTCCCCGTCCCCTAACCCTAACCCTAGCCCGAACCCTAACCCTAAACCTTCCCCGAAGCCTGACCCTCAGCCGTCCCCTAATCCTAACCCGTACGCTGACACTAACCCGCGCCCTCACACGTACGCTCCCCTAGAGCGTTGTCGTACCCTCACCTGGACCCTAAACCGTCCCCGTCCCCTAACCCTAACCCTAGCCCGAACCCTAACCCTAACCCTTCCCCGAAGCCTGACCCTCAGCCGTCCCCTAATCCTAACCCGTACGCTGACACTAACCCGCGCCCTCACACGTACGCTCCCCCTAGAGCGTTGTCGTACCCTCACCTGGACCCTAAACCGTCCCCGTCCCCTAACCCTAACCCTAGCCCGAAGCCTAACCCTAACCCTTCCCCGAAGCCTGACCCTCAGCCGTCCCCTAATCCTAACCCGTACGCTGACACTAACCCGCGCCCTCACACGTACGCTCCCCCTAGAGCGTTGTCGTACCCTCACCTGGACCCTAAACCGTCCCCGTCCCCTAACCCTAACCCTAGCCCGAACCCTAACCCTAAACCTTCCCCGAAGCCTGACCCTCAGCCGTCCCCTAATCCTAACCCGTACGCTGACACTAACCCGCGCCCTCACACGTACGCTCCCCCTAGAGCGTTGTCGTACCCTCACCTGGACCCTAAACCGTCCCCGTCCCCTAACCCTAACCCTAGCCCGAACACTAACCCTAACCCTTCCCCGAAGCCTGACCCTCAGCCGTCCCCTAATCCTAACCCGTACGCTGACACTAACCCGCGCCCTCACACGTACGCTCCCCCTAGAGCGTTGTCGTACCCTCACCTGGAACCTAAACCGTCCCCGTCCCCTAACCCTAACCCTAGCCCGAAGCCTAACCCTAACCCTTCCCCGAAGCCTGACCCTCAGCCGTCCCATAATCCTAACCCGTACGCTGACACTAACCCGCGCCCTCACACGTACGCTCCCCCTAGAGCGTTGTCGTACCCTCACCTGGACCCTAAACCGTCCCCGTCCCCTAACCCTAACCCTAGCCCGAAGCCTAACCCTAACCCTTCCCCGAAGCCTGACCCTCAGCCGTCCCCTAATCCTAACCCGTACGCTGACACTAACCCGCGCCCTCACACGTACGCTCCCCCTAGAGCGTTGTCGTACCCTCACCTGGACCCTAAACCGTCCCCGTCCCCTAACCCTAACCCTAGCCCGAACCCTAACCCTAACCCTTCCCCGAAGCCTGACCCTCAGCCGTCCCCTAATCCTAACGCGTACGCTGACACTAACCCGCGCCCTCACACGTACGCTCCCCCTAGAGCGTTGTCGTACCCTCACCTGGACCCTAAACCGTCCCCGTCCCCTAACCCTAACCCTAGCCCGAACACTAACCCTAACCCTTCCCCGAAGCCTGACCCTCAGCCGTCCCCTAATCCTAACCCGTACGCTGACACTAACCCGCGCCCTCACACGTACGCTCCCCCTAGAGCGTCGTCGTACCCTCACCTGGACCCTAAACCGTCCCCGTCCCCTAACCCTAACCCTAGCCCGAAGCCTAACCCTAACCCTTCCCCGAAGCCTGACCCTCAGCCGTCCCCTAATCCTAACCCGTACGCTGACACTAACCCGCGCCCTCACACGTACGCTCCCCCTAGAGCGTCGTCGTACCCTCACCTGGACCCTAAACCGTCCCCGTCCCCTAACCCTAACCCTAGCCCGAACCCTAACCCTAACCCTTCCCCGAAGCCTGACCCTCAGCCGTCCCCTAATCCTAACCCGTACGCTGACACTAACCCGCGCCCTCACACGTACGCTCCCCCTAGAGCGTCGTCGTACCCTCACCTGGACCCTAAACCGTCCCCGTCCCCTAACCCTAACCCTAGCCCGAAGCCTAACCCTAACCCTTCCCCGAAGCCTGACCCTCAGCCGTCCCCTAATCCTAACCCGTACGCTGACACTAACCCGCGCCCTCACACGTACGCTCCCCCTAGAGCGTTGTCGTACCCTCACCTGGACCCTAAACCGTCCCCGTCCCCTAACCCTAACCCTAGCCCGAAGCCTAACCCTAACCCTTCCCCGAAGCCTGACCCTCAGCCGTCCCCTAATCCTAACCCGTACGCTGACACTAACCCGCGCCCTCACACGTACGCTCCCCCTAGAGCGTTGTCGTACCCTCACCTGGACCCTAAACCGTCCCCGTCCCCTAACCCTAACCCTAGCCCGAACACTAACCCTAACCCTTCCCCGAACCCTGACCCTCAGCCGTCCCCTAATCCTAACCCGTACGCTGACACTAACCCGCGCCCTCACACGTACGCTCCCCCTAGAGCGTTGTCGTACCCTCACCTGGAACCTAAACCGTCCCCGTCCCCTAACCCTAACCCTAGCCCGAAGCCTAACCCTAACCCTTCCCCGAAGCCTGACCCTCAGCCGTCCCCTAATCCTAACCCGTACGCTGACACTAACCCGCGCCCTCACACGTACGCTCCCCCTAGAGCGTTGTCGTACCCTCACCTGGACCCTAAACCGTCCCCGTCCCCTAACCCTAACCCTAGCCCGAAGCCTAACCCTAACCCTTCCCCGAAGCCTGACCCTCAGCCGTCCCCTAATCCTAACCCGTACGCTGACACTAACCCGCGCCCTCACACGTACGCTCCCCCTAGAGCGTTGTCGTACCCTCACCTGGACCCTAAACCGTCCCCGTCCCCTAACCCTAACCCTAGCCCGAACCCTAACCCTAACCCTTCCCCGAAGCCTGACCCTCAGCCGTCCCCTAATCCTAACCCGTACGCTGACACTAACCCGCGCCCTCACACGTACGCTCCCCCTAGAGCGTTGTCGTACCCTCACCTGGACCCTAAACCGTCCCCGTCCCCTAACCCTAACCCTAGCCCGAACACTAACCCTAACCCTTCCCCGAAGCCTGACCCTCAGCCGTCCCCTAATCCTAACCCGTACGCTGACACTAACCAGCGGCCTCACACGTACGCTCCCCCTAGAGCGTTGTCGTACCCTCACCTGGACCCTAAACCGTCCCCGTCCCCTAACCCTAACCCTAGCCCGAACCCTAACCCTAACCCTTCCCCGAAGCCTGACCCTCAGCCGTCCCCTAATCCTAACCCGTACGCTGACACTAACCCGCGCCCTCACACGTACGCTCCCCCTAGAGCGTCGTCGTACCCTCACCTGGACCCTAAACCGTCCCCGTCCCCTAACCCTAACCCTAGCCCGAACCCTAACCCTAACCCTTTCCCGAAGCCTGACCCTCAGCCGTCCCCTAATCCTAACCCGTACGCTGACACTAACCCACGCCCTCACACGTACGCTCCCCCTAGAGCGTCGTCGTACCCTCACCTGGACCCTAAACCGTCCCCGTCCCCTAACCCTAACCCTAGCCCGAACCCTAACCCTAACCCTTCCCCGAAGCCTGACCCTCAGCCGTCCCATAATCCTAACCCGTACGCTGACACTAACCCGCGCCCTCACACGTACGCTCCCCCTAGAGCGTCGTCGTACCCTCACCTGGACCCTAAACCGTCCCCGTTCCCTAACCCTAACCCTAGCCCGAAGCCTAACCCTAACCCTTCCCCGAAGCCTGACCCTCAGCCGTCCCCTAATCCTAACCCGTACGCTGACACTAACCCGCGCCCTCACACGTACGCTCCCCCTAGAGCGTCGTCGTACCCTCACCTGGACCCTAAACCGTCCCCGTCCCCTAACCCTAACCCTAGCCCGAACCCTAACCCTAACCCTTCCCCGAAGCCTGACCCTCAGCCGTCCCCTAATCCTAACCCGTACGCTGACACTAACCCGCGCTCTCACACGGACGCTCCCCCTAGAGCGTCGTCGTACCCTCACCTGGACCCTAAACCGTCCCCGTCCCCTAACCCTAACCCTAGCCCGAAGCCTAACCCTAACCCTTCCCCGAAGCCTGACCCTCAGCCGTCCCCTAATCCTAACCCGTACGCTGACACTAACCCGCGCCCTCACACGTACGCTCCCCCTAGAGCGTTGTCGTACCCTCACCTGGACCCTAAACCGTCCCCGTCCCCTAACCCTAACCCTAGCCCGAAGCCTAACCCTAACCCTTCCCCGAAGCCTGACCCTCAGCCGTCCCCTAATCCTAACCCGTACGCTGACACTAACCCGCGCCCTCACACGTATGCTCCCCCTAGAGCGTTGTCGTACCCTCACCTGGACCCTAAACCGTCCCCGTCCCCTAACCCTAACCCTAGCCCGAAGCCTAACCCTAACCCTTCCCCGAAGCCTGACCCTCAGCCGTCCCCTAATCCTAACCCGTACGCTGACACTAACCCGCGCCCTCACACGTACGCTCCCCCTAGAGCGTTGTCGTACCCTCACCTGGACCCTAAACCGTCCCCGTCCCCTAACCCTAACCCTAGCCCGAACCCTAACCCTAACCCTTCCCCGAAGCCTGACCCTCAGCCGTCCCCTAATCCTAACCCGTACGCTAACACTAACCCGCGCCCTCACACGTACGCTCCCCCTAGAGCGTTGTCATACCCTCACCTGGACCCTAAACCGTCCCCATCCCCTAACCCTAACCCTAGCCCGAACCCTAACCCTAACCCTTCCCCGAAGCCTGACCCTCAGCCGTCCCCTAATCCTAACCCGTACGCTGACACTAACCCTCGCCCTCACACGTACGCTCCCCCTAGAGCGTTGTCGTACCCTCACCTGGACCCTAAACCGTCCCCGTCCCCTAACCCTAACCCTAGCCGGAACCCTAACCCTAACCCTTCCCCGAAGTCTGACACTCAGCCGTCCCCTAATCCTAACCCGTACGATGACACTAACCCGCGCCCTCACACGTACGCTCCCCCTAGAGCGTCGTCGTACCCTCACCTGGACCCTAAACCGTCCCCGTCCCCTAACCCTAACCCTAGCCCGAACCCTAACCCTAACCCTTCCCCGAAGCCTGACCCTCAGCCGTCCCCTAATCCTAACCCGTACGCTGACACTAACCCGCGCCCTCACACGTACGCTCCCCCTAGAGCGTTGTCGTACTCTCACCTGGACCCTAAACCGTCCCCGTCCCCTAACCCTAACCCTAGCCCGAACCCTAACCCTAACCCTTCCCCGAAGCCTGACCCTCAGCCGTCCCCTAATCCTAACCCGTACGCTGACACTAACCCGCGCCCTCACACGTACGCTCCCCCTAGAGCGTTGTCGTACCCTCACCTGGACCCTAAACCGTCCCCGTCCCCTAACCCTAACCCTAGCCCGAAGCCTAAGCCTAACCCTTCCCCGAAGCCTGACCCTCAGCCGTCCCCTAATCCTAACCCGTACGCTGACACTAACCCGCGCCCTCACACGTACGCTCCCCCTAGAGCGTTGTCGTACCCTCACCTGGACCCTAAACCGTCCCCGTCCCCTAACCCTAACCCTAGCCCGAACCCTAAACCTAACCCTTCCCCGAAGCCTGACCCTCAGCCGTCCCCTAATCCTAACCCGTACGCTGACACTAACCCGCGCCCTCACACGTACGCTCCCCCTAGAGCGTTGTCGTACCCTCACCTGGACCCTAAACCGTCCCCGTCCCCTAACCCTAACCCTAGCCCGAAGCCTAAGCCTAACCCTTCCCCGAAGCCTGACCCTCAGCCGTCCCCTAATCCTAACCCGTACGCTGACACTAACCCGCGCCCTCACACGTACGCTCCCCCTAGAGCGTTGTCGTACCCTCACCTGGACCCTAAACCGTCCCCGTCCCCTAACCCTAACCCTAGCCCGAAGCCTAACCCTAACCCTTCCCCGAAGCCTGACCCTCAGCCGTCCCCTAATCCTAACCCGTACGCTGACACTAACCCGCGCCCTCACACGTACGCTCCCCCTAGAGCGTTGTCGTACCCTCACCTGGACCCTAAACCGTCCCCGTCCCCTAACCCTAACCCTAGCCCGAACCCTAACCCTAACCCTTCCCCGAAGCCTGACCCTCAGCCGTCCCCTAATCCTAACCCGTACGCTGACACTAACCCGCGCCCTCACACGTACGCTCCCCCTAGAGCGTTGTCGTACCCTCACCTGGACCCTAAACCGTCCCCGTCCCCTAACCCTAACCCTAGCCCGAACCCTAACCCTAACCCTTCCCCGAAGCCTGACCCTCAGCCGTCCCCTAATCCTAACCCGTACGCTGACACTAACCCGCGCCCTCACACGTACGCTCCCCCTAGAGCGTTGTCGTACCCTCACCTGGACCCTAAACCGTCCCCGTCCCCTAACCCTAACCCTAGCCCGAAGCCTAACCCTAACCCTTCCCCGAAGCCTGATCCTCAGCCGTCCCCTAATCCTAACCCGTACGCTGACACTAACCCGCGCCCTCACACGTACGCTCCCCCTAGAGCGTTGTCGTACCCTCACCTGGACCCTAAACCGTCCCCGTCCCCTAACCCTAACCCTAGCCCGAAGCCTAACCCTAACCCTTCCCCGAAGCCTGACCCTCAGCCGTCCCCTAATCCTAACCCGTACGCTGACACTAACCCGCGCCCTCACACGTACGCTCCCCCTAGAGCGTTGTCGTACCCTCACCTGGACCCTAAACCGTCCCCGTCCCCTAACCCTAACCCTAGCCCGAACCCTAACCCTAACCCTTCCCCGAAGCCTGACCCTCAGCCGTCCCCTAATCCTAACCCGTACGCTGACACTAACCCGCGCCCTCACACGTACGCTCCCCCTAGAGCGTTGTCGTACCCTCACCTGGACCCTAAACCGTCCCCGTCCCCTAACCCTAACCCTAGCCCGAAGCCTAACCCTAACCCTTCCCCGAAGCCTGACCCTCAGCCGTCCCCTAATCCTAACCCGTACGCTGACACTAACCCGCGCCCTCACACGTACGCTCCCCTTAGAGCGTTGTCGTACCCTCACCTGGACCCTAAACCGTCCCCGTCCCCTAACCCTAACCCTAGCCCGAAGCCTAACCCTAACCCTTCCCCGAAGCCTGACCCTCACCCGTCCCCTAATCCTAACCCGTACGCTGACACTAACCCGCGCCCTCACACGTACGCTCCCCCTAGAGCGTTGTCGTACCCTCACCTGGACCCTAAACCGTCCCCGTCCCCTAACCCTAACCCTAGCCCGAAGCCTAACCCTAACCCTTCCCCGAAGCCTGACCCTCAGCCGTCCCCTAATCCTAACCCGTACGCTGACACTAACCCGCGCCCTCACACGTACGCTCCCCCTAGAGCGTTGTCGTACCCTCACCTGGACCCTAAACCGTCCCCGTCCCCTAACCCTAACCCTAGCCCGAAGCCTAACCCTAACCCTTCCCTGAAGCCTGACCCTCAGCCGTCCCCTAATCCTAACCCGTACGCTGACACTAACCCGCGCCCTCACACGTACGCTCCCCCTAGAGCGTTGTCGTACCCTCACCTGGACCCTAAACCGTCCCCGTCCCCTAACCCTAACCCTAGCCCGAACCCTAACCCTAACCCTTCCCCGAAGCCTGACCCTCAGCCGTCCCCTAATCCTAACCCGTACGCTGACACTAACCCGCGCCCTCACACGTACGCTCCCCTTAGAGCGTTGTCGTACCCTCACCTGGACCCTAAACCGTCCCCGTCCCCTAACCCTAACCCTAGCCCGAAGCCTAACCCTAACCCTTCCCCGTAGCCTGACCCTCACCCGTCCCCTAATCCTAACCCGTACGCTGACACTAACCCGCGCCCTCACACGTACGCTCCCCCTAGAGCGTTGTCGTACCCTCACCTGGACCCTAAACCGTCCCCGTCCCCTAACCCTAACCCTAGCCCGAACCCTAACCCTAACCCTTCCCCGAAGCCTGACCCTCAGCCGTCCCCTAATCCTAACCCGTACGCTGACACTAACCCGCGCCCTCACACGTACGCTCCCCCTAGAGCGTTGTCGTACCCTCACCTGGACCCCAAACCGTCCCCGTCCCCTAACCCTAACCCTAGCCCGAAGCCTAACTCTAACCCTTCCCCGAAGCCTTACTCTCAGCCGTCCCCTAATCCTAACCCGTACGCTGACACTAACCCGCGCCCTCACACGTACGCTCCCCCTAGAGCGTTGTCGTACCCTCACCTGGACCCTAAACCGTCCCCATCCCCTAACCCTAACCCTAGCCCGAAGCCTAACCCTAACCCTTCCCCGAAGCCTGACCCTCAGCCGTCCCCTAATCCTAACCCGTACGCTGACACTAACCCGCGCCCTCACACGTACGCTCCCCCTAGAGCGTTGTCGTACCCTCACCTGGACCCTAAACCGTCCCCGTCCCCTAACCCTAACCCTAGCCCGAAGCCTAACCCTAACCCTTCCCCGAAGCCTGACCCTCAGCCGTCCCCTTATCCTAACCCGTACGCTGACACTAACCCGCGCCCTCACACGTACGCTCCCCCTAGAGCGTTGTCGTACCCTCACCTGGACCCTAAACCGTCCCCGTCCCCTAACCCTAACCCTAGCCCGAAGCCTAACCCTAACCCTTCCCCGAAGCCTGACACTCAGCCGTCCCCTAATCCTAACCCGTACGCTGACACTAACCCACGCCCTCACACGTACGCTCCCCCTAGAGCGTTGTCGTACCCTCACCTGGACCCTAAACCGTCCCCGTCCCCTAACCCTAACCCTAGCCCGAAGCCTAACCCTAACCCTTCCCCGAAGCCTGACCCTCAGCCGTCCCCTAATCCTAACCCGTACGCTGACACTAACCCGCGCCCTCACACGTACGCTCCCCCTAGAGCGTTGTCGTACCCTCACCTGGACCCTAAACCGTCCCCGTCCCCTAACCCTAACCCTAGCCCGAACCCTAACCCTAAACCTTCCCCGAAGCCTGACCCTCAGCCGTCCCCTAATCCTAACCCGTACGCTGACACTAACCCGCGCCCTCACACGTACGCTCCCCCTAGAGCGTTGTCGTACCCTCACCTGGACCCTAAACCGTCCCCGTCCCCTAACCCTAACCCTAGCCCGAAGCCTAATCCTAACCCTTCCCTGAAGCCTGACCCTCAGCCGTCCCCTAATCCTAACCCGTACGCTGACACTAACCCGCGCCCTCACACGTACGCTCCCCCTAGAGCGTTGTCGTACCCTCACCTGGACCCTAAACCGTCCCCGTCCCCTAACCCTAACCCTAGCCCGAAGCCTAACCCTAACCCTTCCCCGAAGCCTGACCCTCAGCCGTCCCCTAATCCTAACCCGTACGCTGACACTAACCCGCGCCCTCACACGTACGCTCCCCCTAGAGCGTTGTCGTACCCTCACCTGGACCCTAAACCGTCCCCGTCCCCTAACCCTAACCCTAGCCCGAAGCCTAACCCTAACCCTTCCCCGAAGCCTGACCCTCAGCCGTCCCCTAATCCTAACCCGTACGCTGACACTAACCCGCGCCCTCACACGTACGCTCCCCCTAGAGCGTTGTCGTACCCTCACCTGGACCCTAAACCGTCCCCGTCCCCTAACCCTAACCCTAGCCCGAACCCTAACCCTAACCCTTCCCCGAAGCCTGACCCTCAGCCGTCCCCTAATCCTAACCCGTATGCTGACACTAACCCGCGCCCTCACACGTACGCTCCCCCTAGAGCGTTGTCGTACCCTCACCTGGACCCTAAACCGTCCCCGTCCCCTAACCCTAACCCTAGCCCGAAGCCTAACCCTAACCCTTCCCCGAAGCCTGACCCTCAGCCGTCCCCTAATCCTAACCCGTATGCTGACACTAACCCGCGCCCTCACACGAACGCTCCCCCTAGAGCGTTGTCGTACCCTCACCTGGACCCTAAACCGTCCCCGTCCCCTAACCCTAACCCTAGCCCGAACCCTAACCCTAACCCTTCCCCGAAGCCTGACCCTCAGCCGTCCCCTAATCCTAACCCGTACGCTGACACTAACCCGCGCCCTCACACGTACGCTCCCCCTAGAGCGTTGTCGTACCCTCACCTGGACCCTAAACCGTCCCCGTCCCCTAACCCTAACCCTAGTCCGAAGCCTAACCCTAACCCTTCCCCGAAGCCTGATCCTCAGCCGTCCCCTAATCCTAACCCGTACGCTGACACTAACCCGCGCCCTCACACGTACGCTCCCCCTAGAGCGTTGTCGTACCCTCACCTGGACCCTAAACCGTCCCCGTCCCCTAACCCTAACCCTAGCCCGAAGCCTAACCCTAACCCTTCCCCGAAGCCTGACCCTCAGCCGTCCCCTAATCCTAACCCGTACGCTGACACTAACCCGCGCCCTCACACGTACGCTCCCCCTAGAGCGTTGTCGTACCCTCACCTGGACCCTAAACCGTCCCCGTCCCCTAACCCTAACCCTTGCCCGAACCCTAACCCTAACCCTTCCCCGAAGCCTGACCCTCAGCCGTCCCCTAATCCTAACCCGTACGCTGACACTAACCCGCGCCCTCACACGTACGCTCCCCCTAGAGCGTTGTCGTACCCTCACCTGGACCCTAAACCGTCCCCGTCCCCTAACCCTAACCCTAGCCCGAAGCCTAACCCTAACCCTTCCCCGAAGCCTGACCCTCAGCCGTCCCCTAATCCTAACCCGTACGCTGACACTAACCCGCGCCCTCACACGTACGCTCCCCTTAGAGCGTTGTCGTACCCTCAACTGGACCCTAAACCGTCCCCGTCCCCTAACCCTAACCCTAGCCCGAAGCCTAACCCTAACCCTTCCCCGAAGCCTGACCCTCACCCGTCCCCTAATCCTAACCCGTACGCTGACACTAACCCGCGCCCTCACACGTACACTCCCCCTAGAGCGTTGTCGTACCCTCACCTGGACCCTAAACCGTCCCCGTCCCCTAACCCTAACCCTAGCCCGAACCCTAACCCTAACCCTTCCCCGAAGCCTGACCCTCAGCCGTCCCCTAATCCTAACCCGTACGCTGACACTAACCCGCGCCCTCACACGTACGCTCCCCCTAGAGCGTTGTCGTACCCTCACCTGGACCCTAAACCGTCCCCGTCCCCTAACCCTAACCCTAGCCCGAACCCTAACCCTAACCCTTCCCCGAAGCCTGACCCTCAGCCGTCCCCTAATCCTAACCCGTACGCTGACACTAACCCGCGCCCTCACACGTACGCTCCCCCTAGAGCGTTGTCGTACCCTCACCTGGACCCTAAACCGTCCCCGTCCCCTAACCCTAACCCTAGCCCGAAGCCTAACTCTAACCCTTCCCCGAAGCCTGACCCTCAGCCGTCCCCTAATCCTAACCCGTACGCTGACACTAACCCGCGCCCTCACACGTACGCTCCCCCTAGAGCGTTGTCGTACCCTCACCTGGACCCTAAACCGTCCCCATCCCCTAACCCTAACCCTAGCCCGAAGCCTAACCCTAACCCTTCCCCGAAGCCTGACCCTCACCCGTCCCCTAATCCTAACCCGTACGCTGACACTAACCCGCGCCCTCACACGTACACTCCCCCTAGAGCGTTGTCGTACCCTCACCTGGACCCTAAACCGTCCCCGTCCCCTAACCCTAACCCTAGCCCGAACCCTAACCCTAACCCTTCCCCGAAGCCTGACCCTCAGCCGTCCCCTAATCCTAACCCGTACGCTGACACTAACCCGCGCCCTCACACGTACGCTCCCCCTAGAGCGTTGTCGTACCCTCACCTGGACCCTAAACCGTCCCCGTCCCCTAACCCTAACCCTAGCCCGAACCCTAACCCTAACCCTTCCCCGAAGCCTGACCCTCAGCCGTCCCCTAATCCTAACCCGTACGCTGACACTAACCCGCGCCCTCACACGTACGCTCCCCCTAGAGCGTTGTCGTACCCTCACCTGGACCCTAAACCGTCCCCGTCCCCTAACCCTAACCCTAGCCCGAAGCCTAACTCTAACCCTTCCCCGAAGCCTGACCCTCAGCCGTCCCCTAATCCTAACCCGTACGCTGACACTAACCCGCGCCCTCACACGTACGCTCCCCCTAGAGCGTTGTCGTACCCTCACCTGGACCCTAAACCGTCCCCGTCCCCTAACCCTAACCCTTGCCCGAACCCTAACCCTAACCCTTCCCCGAAGCCTGACCCTCAGCCGTCCCCTAATCCTAACCCGTACGCTGACACTAACCCGCGCCCTCACACGTACGCTCCCCCTAGAGCGTTGTCGTACCCTCACCTGGACCCTAAACCGTCCCCGTCCCCTAACCCTAACCCTAGCCCGAAGCCTAACCCTAACCCTTCCCCGAAGCCTGACCCTCAGCCGTCCCCTAATCCTAACCCGTACGCTGACACTAACCCGCGCCCTCACACGTACGCTCCCCTTAGAGCGTTGTCGTACCCTCACCTGGACCCTAAACCGTCCCCGTCCCCTAACCCTAACCCTAGCCCGAAGCCTAACCCTAACCCTTCCCCGAAGCCTGACCCTCACCCGTCCCCTAATCCTAACCCGTACGCTGACACTAACCCGCGCCCTCACACGTACACTCCCCCTAGAGCGTTGTCGTACCCTAACCTGGACCCTAAACCGTCCCCGTCCCCTAACCCTAACCCTAGCCCGAACCCTAACCCTAACCCTTCCCCGAAGCCTGACCCTCAGCCGTCCCCTAATCCTAACCCGTACGCTGACACTAACCCGCGCCCTCACACGTACGCTCCCCCTAGAGCGTTGTCGTACCCTCACCTGGACCCTAAACCGTCCCCGTCCCCTAACCCTAACCCTAGCCCGAAGCCTAACTCTAACCCTTCCCCGAAGCCTGACCCTCAGCCGTCCCCTAATCCTAACCCGTACGCTGACACTAACCCGCGCCCTCACACGTACGCTCCCCCTAGAGCGTTGTCGTACCCTCACCTGGACCCTAAACCGTCCCCATCCCCTAACCCTAACCCTAGCCCGAAGCCTAAACCTAACCCTTCCCCGAAGCCTGACCCTCAGCCGTCCCCTAATCCTAACCCGTACGCTGACACTAACCCGCGCCCTCACACGTACGCTCCCCCTAGAGCGTTGTCGTACCCTCACCTGGACCCTAAACCGTCCCCGTCCCCTAACCCTAACCCTAGCCCGAAGCCTAACCCTAACCCTTCCCCGAAGCCTGACCCTCAGCCGTCCCCTTATCCTAACCCGTACGCTGACACTAACCCGCGCCCTCACACGTACGCTCCCCCTAGAGCGTTGTCGTACCCTCACCTGGACCCTAAACCGTCCCCTAACCCTAACCCTAGCCCGAAGCCTAACCCTAACCCTTCCCCGAAGCCTGACACTCAGCCGTCCCCTAATCCTAACCCGTACGCTGACACTAACCCACGCCCTCACACGTACGCTCCCCCTAGAGCGTTGTCGTACCCTCACCTGGACCCTAAACCGTCCCCGTCCCCTAACCCTAACCCTAGCCCGAAGCCTAACCCTAACCCTTCCCCGAAGCCTGACCCTCAGCCGTCCCCTAATCCTAACCCGTACGCTGACACTAACCCGCGCCCTCACACGTACGCTCCCCTTAGAGCGTTGACGTACCCTCACCTGGACCCTAAACCGTCCCCGTCCCCTAACCCTAACCCTAGCCCGAAGCCTAACCCTAACCCTTCCCCGAAGCCTGACCCTCAGCCGTCCCCTAATCCTAACCCGTACGCTGCCACTAACCCGCGCCCTCACACGTACGCTCCCCCTAGAGCGTTGTCGTACCCTCACCTGGACCCTAAACCGTCCCCGTCCCCTAACCCTAACCCTAGCCCGAACCCTAACCCTAACCCTTCCCCGAAGCCTGACCCTCAGCCATCCCCTAATTCTAACCCGTACGCTGACACTAACCCGCGCCCTCACACGTACGCTCCCCCTAGAGCGTTCTCGTACCCTCACCTGGACCCTAAACCGTCCCCGTCCCCTAACCCTAACCCTAGCCCGAACCCTAATCCTAACACTTCCCCGAAGCCTGACCCTCAGCCGTCCCCTAATCCTAACCCGTACGCTGACACTAACCCACGCCCTCACACGTACGCTCCCCCTAGAGCGTTGTCGTACCCTCAACTGGACCCTAAACCGTCCCCGTCCCCTAACCCTAACCCTAGCCAGAACCCTAACCCTAACCCTTCCCCGAAGCCTGACCCTCAGCCGTCCCCAATCCTAACCCGTACGCTGACACTAACCCGCGCCCTCACACGTACGCTCCCCCTAGAGCGTTGTCGTACCCTCACCTGGACCCTAAACCGTCCCCGTCCCCTAACCCTAACCCTAGCCCGAACCCTAACCCTAACCCTTCCCCGAAGCCTGACCCTCAGCCGTCCCCTAATCCTAACCCGTACGCTGACACTAACCCGCTCCCTCACACGTACGCTCCCCCTAGAGCGTTGTCGTACCCTCACCTGGACCCTAAACCGTCCCCGTCCCCTAACCCTAACCCTAGCCCGAAGCCTAACCCTAACCCTTCCCCGAAGCCTGACCCTCAGCCGTCCCCTAATCCTAACCCGTACGCTGACACTAACCCGCGCCCTCACACGTACGCTCCCCCTAGAGCGTTGTCATACCCTCACCTGGACCCTAAACCGTCCCCGTCCCCTAACCCTAACCCTAGCCCGAACCCTAACCCTAACCCTTCCCCGAAGCCTGACCCTCAGCCGTCCCCTAATCCTAACCCGTACGCTGACACTAACCCGCGCCCTCACACGTACCCTCCCCCTAGAGCGTTGTCGTACCCTCACCTGGACCCTAAACCGTCCCCGTCCCCTAACCCTAACCCTAGCCCGAAGCCTAACCCTAACCCTTCCCCGAAGCCTGACCCTCAGCCGTCCCCTAATCCTAACCCGTACGCTGACACTAACCCGCGCCCTCACACGTACGCTCCCCCTAGAGCGTTGTCGTACCCTCACCTGGACCCTAAACCGTCCCCGTCCCCTAACCCTAACCCTAGCCCGAAGCCTAACCCTAACCCTTCCCCGAAGCCTGACCCTCAGCCGTCCCCTAATCCTAACCCGTACGCTGACACTAACCCGCGCCCTCACACGTACGCTCCCCCTAGAGCGTTGTCGTACCCTCACCTGGACCCTAAACCGTCCCCGTCCCCTAACCCTAACCCTAGCCCGAAGCCTAACCCTAACCCTTCCCCGAAGCCTGACCCTCAGCCGTCCCCTAATCCTAACCCGTACGCTGACACTAACCCGCGCCCTCACACGTACGCTCCCCCTAGAGCGTTGTCGTACCCTCACCTGGACCCTAAACCGTCCCCGTCCCCTAACCCTAACCCTAGCCCGAACCCTAACCCTAACCCTTCCCCGAAGCCTAACCCTCAGCCGTCCCCTAATCCTAACCCGTACGCTGACACTAACCCGCGCCCTCACACGTACGCTCCCCCTAGAGCGTTGTCGTACCCTCACCTGGACCCTAAACCGTCCCCGTCCCCTAATCCTAACCCTAGCCCGAACCCTAACCCTAACCCTTCCCCGAAGCCTGACCCTCAGCCGTCCCCTAATCCTAACCCGTACGATGACACTAACCCGCGCCCTCACACGTACGCTCCCCCTAGAGCGTCGTCGTACCCTCACCTGGACCCTAAACCGTCCCCGTCCCCTAACCCTAACCCTAGCCCGAACCCTAACCCTAACCCTTCCCCGAAGCCTGACCCTCAGCCGTCCCCTAATCCTAACCCGTACGCTGACACTAACCCGCGCCCTCACACGTACGCTCCCCCTAGAGCGTTGTCGTACCCTCACCTGGACCCTAAACCGTCCCCGTCCCCTAACCCTAACCCTAGGCCGAACCCTAACCCTAACCCTTCCCCGAAGCCTGACCCTCAGCCGTCCCCTAATCCTAACCCGTACGCTGACACTAACCCGCGCCCTCACACGTACGCTCCCCTTAGAGCGTTTTCGTACCCTCACCTGGACCCTAAACCGTCCCCGTCCCCTAACCCTAACCCTAGCCCGAAGCCTAACCCTAACCCTTCCCCGAAGCCTGACCCTCAGCCGTCCCCTAATCCTAACCCGTACGCTGACACTAACCCGCGCCCTCACACGTACGCTCCCCTTAGAGCGTTTTCGTACCCTCACCTGGACCCTAAACCGTCCCCGTCCCCTAACCCTAACCCTAGCCCGAAGCCTAACCCTAACCCTTCCCCGAAGCCTGACCCTCAGCCGTCCCCTAATCCTAACCCGTACGCTGACACTAACCCGCGCCCTCACACGTACGCTCCCCCTAGAGCGTTGTCGTACCCTCACCTGGACCCTAAACCGTCCCCGTCCCCTAACCCTAACCCTAGCCCGAAGCCTAACCCTAACCCTTCCCCGAAGCCTGACACTCAGCCGTCCCCTAATCCTAACCCGTACGCTGACACTAACCCACGCCCTCACACGTACGCTCCCCCTAGAGCGTTGTCGTACCCTCACCTGGACCCTAAACCGTCCCCGTCCCCTAACCCTAACCCTAGCCCGAAGCCTAACCCTAACCCTTCCCCGAAGCCTGACCCTCAGCCGTCCCCTAATCCTAACCCGTACGCTGACACTAACCCGCGCCCTCACACGTACGCTCCCCCTAGAGCGTTGTCGTACCCTCACCTGGACCCTAAACCGTCCCCGTCCCCTAACCCTAACCCTAGCCCGAAGCCTAACCCTAACCCTTCCCCGAAGCCTGACCCTCAGCCGTCCCCTAATCCTAACCCGTACGCTGACACTAACCCGCGCCCTCACACGTACGCTCCCCCTAGAGCGTTGTCGTACCCTCACCTGGACCCTAAACCGTCCCCGTCCCCTAACCCTAACCCTAGCCCGAAGCCTAACCCTAACCCTTCCCCGAAGCCTGACCCTCAGCCGTCCCCTAATCCTAACCCGTACGCTGACACTAACCCGCGCCCTCACACGTACGCTCCCCCTAGAGCGTTGTCGTACCCTCACCTGGACCCTAAACCGTCCCCATCCCCTAACCCTAACCCTAGCCCGAACCCTAACCCTAACCCTTCCCTGAAGCCTGACCCTCAGCCGTCCCCTAATCCTAACCCGTACGCTGACACTAACCCGCGCCCTCACACGTACGCTCCCCCTAGAGCGTTGTCGTACCCTCACCTGGACCCTAAACCGTCCCCGTCCCCTAACCCTAACCCTAGCCCGAACCCTAACCCTAACCCTTCCCCGAAGCCTGACCCTCAGCCGTCCCCTAATCCTAACCCGTACGCTGACACTAACCCGCGCCCTCACACGTACGCTCCCCCTAGAGCGTTGTCGTACCCTCACCTGGACCCTAAACCGTCCCCGTCCCCTAACCCTAACCCTAGCCCGAAGCCTAACCCTAACCCTTCCCCGAAGCCTGACCCTCAGCCGTCCCCTAATCCTAACCCGTACGCTGACACTAACCCGCGCCCTCACACGTACGCTCCCCCTAGAGCGTTGTCGTACCCTCACCTGGACCCTAAACCGTCCCCGTCCCCTAACCCTAACCCTAGCCCGAAGCCTAACCCTAACCCTTCCCCGAAGCCTGACCCTCAGCCGTCCCCTAATCCTAACCCGTACGCTGACACTAACCCGCGCCCTCACACGTACGCTCCCCCTAGAGCGTTGTCGTACCCTCACCTGGACCCTAAACCGTCCCCGTCCCCTAACCCTAACCCTAGCCCGAACCCTAACCCTAACCCTTCCCCGAAGCCTGACCCTCAGCCGTCCCCTAATCCTAACCCGTACGCTGACACTAACCCGCGCCCTCACATGTACGCTGCCCCTAGAGCGTTGTCGTACCCTCACCTGGACCCTAAACCGTCCCCGTCCCCTAACCCTAACCCTAGCCCGAACCCTAACCCTAACCCTTCCCCGAAGCCTGACCCTCAGCCGTCCCCTAATCCTAACCCGTACGCTGACACTAACCCGCGCCCTCACACGTACGCTCCACCTAGAGCGTTGTCGTACCCTCACCTGGACCCTAAACCGTCCCCGTCCCCTAACCCTAACCCTAGCCCGAACCCTAACCCTAACCCTTCCCCGAAGCCTGACCCTCAGCCGTCCCCTAATCCTAACCCGTACGCTGACACTAACCCGCGCCCTCACACGTACGCTCCCCCTAGAGCGTTGTCGTACCCTCACCTGGACCCTAAACCGTCCCCGTCCCCTAACCCTAACCCGAGCCCGAAGCCTAAACCTAACCCTTCCCCGAAGCCTGACCCTCAGCCGTCCCCTAATCCTAACCCGTACGCTGACACTAACCCGCGCCCTCACACGTACGCTCCCCCTAGAGCGTTGTCGTACCCTCACCTGACCCTAAACCGTCCCCGTCCCCTAACCCTAACCCTAGCCCGAAGCCTAACCCTAACCCTTCCCCGAAGCCTGACCCTCAGCCGTCCCCTAATCCTAAGCCGTACGCTGACACTAACCCGCGCCCTCACACGTACGCTCCCCCTAGAGCGTTGTCGTACCCTCACCTGGACCCTAAACCGTCCCCGTCCCCTAACCCTAACCCTAGCCCGAACCCTAACCCTAACCCTTCCCCGAAGCCTGACCCTCAGCCGTCCCCTAATCCTAAGCCGTACGCTGACACTAACCCGCGCCCTCACACGTACGCTCCCCCTAGAGCGTTGTCGTACCGTCACCTGGACCCTAAACCGTCCCCGTCCCCTAACCCTAACCCTAGCCCGAACCCTAACCCTAACCCTTCCCCGAAGCCTGACCCTCAGCCGTCCCCTAATCCTAACCCGTACGCTGACACTAACCCGCGCCCTCACACGTACGCTCCCCCTAGAGCGTTGTCGTACCCTCACCTGGACCCTAAACCGTCCCCGTCCCCTAACCCTAACCCTAGCCCGAACCCTAACCCTAAACCTTCCCCGAAGCCTGACCCTCAGCCGTCCCCTAATCCTAACCCGTACGCTGACACTAACCCGCGCCCTCACACGTACGCTCCCCCTAGAGCGTTGTCGTACCCTCACCTGGACCCTAAACCGTCCCCGTCCCCTAACCCTAACCCTAGCCCGAAGCCTAACCCTAACCCTTCCCCGAAGCCTGACCCTCAGCCATCCCCTAATCCTAACCCGTACGCTGACACTAACCCGCGCCCTCACACGTACGCTCCCCCTAGAGCGTTGTCGTACCCTCACCTGGACCCTAAACCGTCCCCGTCCCCTAACCCTAACCCTAGCCCGAACCCTAACCCTAACCCTTCCCCGAAGCCTGACCCTCAGCCGTCCCCTAATCCTAACCCGTACGCTGACACTAACCCGCGGCCTCACACGTACGCTCCCCCTAGAGCGTTGTCGTACCCTCACCTGGACCCTAAACCGTCCCCGTCCCCTAACCCTAACCCTAGCCCGAAGCCTAACCCTAACCCTTCCCCGAAGCCTGACCCTCAGCCGTCCCCTAATCCTAACCCGTACGCTGACACTAACCCGCGCCCTCACACGTACGCTCCCCCTAGAGCGTTGTCGTACCCTCACCTGGACCCTAAACCGTCCCCGTCCCCTAACCCTAACCCTAGCCCGACCCCTAACCCTAACCCTTCCCCGAAGCCTGACCCTCAGCCGTCCCCTAATCCTAACCCGTACGCTGACACTAACCCGCGCCCTCACACTTACGCTCCCCCTAGAGCGTTGTCGTACCCTCACCTGGACCCTAAACCGTCCCCGTCCCCTAACCCTAACCCTATCCCGAACCCTAACCCTAACCCTTCCCCGAAGCCTGACCCTCAGCCGTCCCCTAATCCTAACCCGTACGCTGACACTAACACGCGCCCTCACACGTACGCTCCCCCTAGAGCGTTGTCGTACCCTCACCTGGACCCTAAACCGTCCCCGTCCCCTAACCCTAACCCTAGCCCGAACCCTAACCCTAACCCTTCCCCGAAGCCTGACCCTCAGCCGTCCCCTAATCCTAACCCGTACGCTGACACTAACCCGCGCCCTCACACGTACGCTCCCCCTAGAGCGTTGTCGTACCCTCACCTGGACCCTAAACCGTCCCCGTCCCCTAACCCTAACCCTAGCCCGAACCCTAACCCTAACCCTTCCCCGAAGCCTGACCCTCAGCCGTCCCCTAATCCTAACCCGTACGCTGACACTAACCCACGCCCTCACACGTACGCTCCCCCTAGAGCGTTGTCGTACCCTCACCTGGACCCTGAACCGTCCCCGTCCCCTAACCCTAACCCTAGCCCGAACCCTAACCCTAACCCTTCCCCGAAGCCTGACCCTCAGCCGTCCCCTAATCCTAACCCGTACGCTGACACTAACCCGCGCCCTCACACGTACGCTCCCCCTAGAGCGTTGTCGTACCCTCACCTGGACCCTAAACCGTCCCCGTCCCCTAACCCTAACCCTAGCCCGAACCCTAACCCTAACCCTTCCCCGAAGCCTGACCCTCAGCCGTCCCCTAATCCTAACCCGTACGCTGACACTAACCCGCGCCCTCACACGTACGCTCCCCCTAGAGCGTTGTCGTACCCTCACCTGGACCCTAAACCGTCCCCGTCCCCTAACCCTAACCCTAGTCCGAACCCTAACCCTAACCCTTCCCCGAAGCCTGACCCTCAGCCGTCCCCTAATCCTAACCCGTACGCTGACACTAACCCGCGCCCTCACACGTACGCTCCCCCTAGAGCGTTGTCGTACCCTCACCTGGACCCTGAACCGTCCCCGTCCCCTAACCCTAACCCTAGCCCGAAGCCTAACCCTAACACTTCCCCGAAGCCTGACCCTCAGCCGTCCCCTAATCCTAACCCGTACGCTGACACTAACCCGCGCCCTCACACGTACGCTCCCCCTAGAGCGTTGTCGTACCCTCACCTGGACCCTAAACCGTCCCCGTCCCCTAACCCTAACCCTAGCCCGAAGCCTAACCCTAACCCTTCCCCGAAGCCTGACCCTCAGCCGTCCCCTAATCCTAACCCGTACGCTGACACTAACCCGCGCCCTCACACGTACGCTCCCCCTAGAGCGTTGTCGTACCCTCACCTGGACCCTAAACCGTCCCCGTCCCCTAACCCTAACCCTAGCCCGAAGCCTAACCCTAACCCTTCCCCGAAGCCTGACCCTCAGCCGTCCCCTAATCCTAACCCGTACGCTGACACTAACCCGCGCCCTCACACGTACGCTCCCCCTAGAGCGTTGTCGTACCCTCACCTGGACCCTAAACCGTCCCCGTCCCCTAACCCTAACCCTAGCCCGAAGCCTAACCCTAACCCTTCCCCGAAGCCTGACCCTCAGCCGTCCCCTAATCCTAACCCGTACGCTGACACTAACCCGCGCCCTCACACGTACGCTCCCCCTAGAGCGTTGTCGTACCCTCACCTGGACCCTGAACCGTCCCCGTCCCCTAACCCTAACCCTAGCCCGAACCCTAACCCTAACCCTTCCCCGAAGCCTGACCCTCAGCCGTCCCCTAATCCTAACCCGTACGCTGACACTAACCCGCGCCCTCACACGTACGCTCCCCCTAGAGCGTTGTCGTACCCTCACCTGGACCCTAAACCGTCCCCGTCCCCTAACCCTAACCCTAGCCCGAACCCTAACCCTAACCCTTCCCCGAAGCCTGACCCTCAGCCGTCCCCTAATCCTAACCCGTACGCTGACACTAACCCGCGCCCTCACACGTACGCTCCCCCTAGAGCGTTGTCGTACCCTCACCTGGACCCTAAACCGTCCCCGTCCCCTAACCCTAACCCTAGCCCGAACCCTAACCCTAACCCTTCCCCGAAGCCTGACCCTCAGCCGTCCCCTAATCCTAACCCGTACGCTGACACTAACCCGCGCCCTCACACGTACGCTCCCCCTAGAGCGTTGTCGTACCCTCACCTGGACCCTAAACCGTCCCCGTCCCCTAACCCTAACCCTAGCCCGAACCCTAACCCTAACCCTTCCCCGAAGCCTGACCCTCAGCCGTCCCCTAATCCTAACCCGTACGCTGACACTAACCCGCGCCCTCACACGTACGCTCCCCCTAGAGCGTTGTCGTACCCTCACCTGGACCCTAAACCGTCCCCGTCCCCTAACCCTAACCCTAGCCCGAACCCTAACCCTAACCCTTCCCCGAAGCCTGACCCTCAGCCGTCCCCTAATCCTAACCCGTACGCTGACACTAACCCGCGCCCTCACACGTACGCTCCCCCTAGAGCGTTGTCGTACCCTCACCTGGACCCTAAACCGTCCCCGTCCCCTAACCCTAACCCTAGCCCGAACCCTAACCCTAACCCTTCCCCGAAGCCTGACCCTCAGCCGTCCCCTAATCCTAACCCGTACGCTGACACTAACCCGCGCCCTCACACGTACGCTCCCCCTAGAGCGTTGTCGTACCCTCACCTGGACCCTAAACCGTCCCCGTCCCCTAACCCTAACCCTAGCCCGAACCCTAACCCTAACCCTTCCCCGAAGCCTGACCCTCAGCCGTCCCCTAATCCTAACCCGTACGCTGACACTAACCCGCGCCCTCACACGTACGCTCCCCCTAGAGCGTTGTCGTACCCTCACCTGGACCCTAAACCGTCCCCGTCCCCTAACCCTAACCCTAGCCCGAACCCTAACCCTAACCCTTCCCCGAAGCCTGACCCTCAGCCGTCCCCTAATCCTAACCCGTACGCTGACACTAACCCGCGCCCTCACACGTACGCTCCCCCTAGAGCGTTGTCGTACCCTCACCTGGACCCTAAACCGTCCCCGTCCCCTAACCCTAACCCTAGCCCGAACCCTAACCCTAACCCTTCCCCGAAGCCTGACCCTCAGCCGTCCCCTAATCCTAACCCGTACGCTGACACTAACCCGCGCCCTCACACGTACGCTCCCCCTAGAGCGTTGTCGTACCCTCACCTGGACCCTAAACCGTCCCCGTCCCCTAACCCTAACCCTAGCCCGAAGCCTAACCCTAACCCTTCCCCGAAGCCTGACCCTCAGCCGTCCCCTAATCCTAACCCGTACGCTGACACTAACCCACGCCCTCACACGTACGCTCCCCCTAGAGCGTTGTCGTACCCTCACCTGGACCCTAAACCGTCCCCGTCCCCTAACCCTAACCCTAGCCCGAACCCTAACCCTAACCCTTCCCCGAAGCCTGACCCTCAGCCGTCCCCTAATCCTAACCCGTACGCTGACACTAACCCGCGCCCTCACACGTACGCTCCCCCTAGAGCGTTGTCGTACACTCACCTGGACCCTAAACCGTCCCCGTCCCCTAACCCTAACCCTAGCCCGAACCCTAACCCTAACCCTTCCCCGAAGCCTGACCCTCAGCCGTCCCCTAATCCTAACCCGTACGCTGACACTAACCCGCGCCCTCACACGTACGCTCCCCCTAGAGCGTTGTCGTACCCTCACCTGGACCCTAAACCGTCCCCGTCCCCTAACCCTAACCCTAGCCCGAACCCTAACCCTAACCCTTCCCCGAAGCCTGACCCTCAGCCGTCCCCTAATCCTAACCCGTACGCTGACACTAACCCGCGCCCTCACACGTACGCTCCCCCTAGAGCGTTGTCGTACCCTCACCTGGACCCTAAACCGTCCCCGTCCCCTAACCCTAACCCTAGCCCGAAACCTAACCCTAACCCTTCCCCGAAGCCTGACCCTCAGCCGTCCCCTAATCCTAACCCGTACGCTGACACTAACCCGCGCCCTCACACGTACGCTCCCCCTAGAGCGTTGTCGTACCCTCACCTGGACCCTAAACCGTCCCCGTCCCCTAACCCTAACCCTAGCCCAAACCCTAACCCTAACCCTTCCACGAAGCCTGACCCTCAGCCGTCCCCTAATCCTAACCCGTACGCTGACACTAACCCGCGCCCTCACACGTACGCTCCCCCTAGAGCGTTGTCGTACCCTCACCTGGACCCTAAACCGTCCCCGTCCCCTAACCCTAACCCTAGCCCGAACCCTAACCCTAACCCTTCCCCGAAGCCTGACCCTCAGCCGTCCCCTAATCCTAACCCGTACGCTGACACTAACCCGCGCCCTCACACGTACGCTCCCCCTAGAGCGTTGTCGTACCCTCACCTGGACCCTAAACCGTCCCCGTCCCCTAACCCTAACCCTAGCCCGAACCCTAACCCTAACCCTTCCCCGAAGCCTGACCCTCAGCCGTCCCCTAATCCTAACCCGTACGCTGACACTAACCCGCGCCCTCACACGTACGCTCCCCCTAGAGCGTTGTCGTACCCTCACCTGGACCCTAAACCGTCCCCGTCCCCTAACCCTAACCCTAGCCCGAACCCTAACCCTAACCCTTCCCCGAAGCCTGACCCTCAGCCGTCCCCTAATCCTAACCCGTACGCTGACACTAACCCGCGCCCTCACACGTACGCTCCCCCTAGAGCGTTGTCGTACCCTCACCTGGACCCTAAACCGTCCCCGTCCCCTAACCCTAACCCTAGCCCGAAACCTAACCCTAACCCTTCCCCGAAGCCTGACCCTCAGCCGTCCCCTAATCCTAACCCGTACGCTGACACTAACCCGCGCCCTCACACGTACGCTCCCCCTAGAGCGTTGTCGTACCCTCACCTGGACCCTAAACCGTCCCCGTCCCCTAACCCTAACCCTAGCCCAAACCCTAACCCTAACCCTTCCACGAAGCCTGACCCTCAGCCGTCCCCTAATCCTAACCCGTACGCTGACACTAACCCGCGCCCTCACACGTACGCTCCCCCTAGAGCGTTGTCGTACCCTCACCTGGACCCTAAACCGTCCCCGTCCCCTAACCCTAACCCTAGCCCGAACCCTAACCCTAACCCTTCCCCGAAGCCTGACCCTCAGCCGTCCCCTAATCCTAACCCGTACGCTGACACTAACCCGCGCCCTCACACGTACGCTCCCCCTAGAGCGTTGTCGTACCCTCACCTGGACCCTAAACCGTCCCCGTCCCCTAACCCTAACCCTAGCCCGAACCCTAACCCTAACCCTTCCCCGAAGCCTGACCCTCAGCCGTCCCCTAATCCTAACCCGTACGCTGTCACTAACCCGCGCCCTCACACGTACGCTCCCCCTAGAGCGTTGTCGTACCCTCACCTGGACCCTAAACCGTCCCCGTCCCCTAACCCTAACCCTAGCCCGAACCCTAACCCTAACCCTTCCCCGAAGCCTGACCCTCAGCGGTCCCCTAATCCTAACCCGTACGCTGACACTAACCCGCGCCCTCACACGTACGCTCCCCCTAGAGCGTTGTCGTACCCTCACCTGGACCCTAAACCGTCCCCGTCCCCTAACCCTAACCCTAGCCCGAACCCTAACCCTAACCCTTCCCCGAAGCCTGACCCTCACCCGTCCCCTAATCCTAACCCGTACGCTGACACTAACCCACGGCCTCACACGTACGCTCCCCCTAGAGCGTTGTCGTATCCTCACCTGGACCCTAAACCGTCCCCGTTCCCTAACCCTAACCCTAGCCCGAAGCCTAACCCTAACCCTTCCCCGAAGCCTGACCCTCAGCCGTCCCCTAATCCTAACCCGTACGCTGACACTAACCCGCGCCCTCACACGTACGCTCCCCCTAGAGCGTTGTCGTACCCTCACCTGGACCCTAAACCGTCCTCGTCCCCTAACCCTAACCCTAGCCCGAACCCTAACCCTAACCCTTCCCCGAAGCCTGACCCTCAGCCGTCCCCTAATCCTAACCCGTACGCTGACACTAACCCGCGCCCTCACACGTACGCTCCCCCTAGAGCGTTGTCGTACCCTCACCTGGACCCTAAACCGTCCCCGTCCCCTAACCCTAACCCTAGCCCGAAGCCTAACCCTAACCCTTCCCCGAAGCCTGACCCTCAGCCGTCCCCTAATCCTAACCCGTACGCTGACACTAACCCGCGCCCTCACACGTACGCTCCCCCTAGAGCGTTGTCGTACCCTCACCTGGACCCTAAACCGTCCCCGTCCCCTAACCCTAACCCTAGCCCGAACCCTAACCCTAACCCTTCCCCGAAGCCTGACCCTCAGCCGTCCCCTAATCCTAACCCGTACGCTGACACTAACCCGCGCCCTCACACGTACGCTCCCCCTAGAGCGTTGTCGTACCCTCACCTGGACCCTAAACCGTCCCCGTCCCCTAACCCTAACCCTAGCCCGAACCCTAACCCTAACCCTTCCCCGAAGCCTGACCCTCAGCCGTCCCCTAATCCTAAACCGTACGCTGACACTAACCCGCGCCCTCACACGTACGCTCCCCCTAGAGCGTTGTCATACCCTCACCTGGACCCTAAACCGTCCCCGTCCCCTAACCCTAACCCTAGCCCGAACCCTAACCCTAACCCTTCCCTGAAGCCTGACCCTCAGCCGTCCCCTAATCCTAACCCGTACGCTGACACTAACCCGCGCCCTCACACGTACGCTCCCCCTAGAGCGTTGTCGTACCCTCACCTGGACCCTAAACCGTCCCCGTCCCCTAACCCTAACCCTAGCCCGAACCCTAACCCTAACCCTTCCCCGAAGCCTGACCCTCAGCCGTCCCCTAATCCTAACCCGTACGCTGACACTAACCAGCGCCCTCACACGTATGCTCCCCCTAGAGCGTTGTCGTACCCTCACCTGGACCCTAAACCGTCCCCGTCCCCTAACCCTAACCCTAGCCCGAACCCTAACCCTAACCCTTCCCCGAAGCCTGACCCTCAGCCGTCCCCTAATCCTAACCCGTACGCTGACACTAACCCGCGCCCTCACACGTACGCTCCCCCTAGAGTGTCGTCGTACCCTCACCTGGACCCTAAACCGTCCCCGTCCCCTAACCCTAACCCTAGCCCGAACCCTAACCCTAACCCTTTCCCGAAGCCTGACCCTCAGCCGTCCCCTAATCCTAACCCGTACGCTGACACTAACCCGCGCCCTCACACGTACGCTCCCCCTAGAGCGTCGTCGTACCCTCACCTGGACCCTAAACCGTCCCCGTCCCCTAACCCTAACCCTAGCCCGAACCCTAACCCTAACCCTTCCCCGAAGCCTGACCCTCAGCCGTCCCATAATCCTAACCCGTACGCTGACACTAACCCGCGCCCTCACACGTACGCTCCCCCTAGAGTGTCGTCGTACCCTAACCTGGACCCTAAACCGTCCCCGTCCCCTAACCCTAACCCTAGCCCGAAGCCTAACCCTAACCCTTCCCCGAAGCCTGACCCTCAGCCGTCCCCTAATCCTAACCCGTACGCTGACACTAACCCGCGCCCTCACACGTACGCTCCCCCTAGAGCGTCGTCGTACCCTCACCTGGACCCTAAACCGTCCCCGTCCCCTAACCCTAACCCTAGCCCGAACCCTAACCCTAACCCTTCCCCGAAGTCTGACCCTCAGCCGTCCCCTAATCCTAACCCGTACGCTGACACTAACCCGCGCCCTCACACGTACGCTCCCCCTAGAGCGTCGTCGTACCCTCACCTGGACCCTAAACCGTCCCCGTCCCCTAACCCTAACCCTAGCCCGAAGCCTAACCCTAACCCTTCCCCGAAGCCTGACCCTCAGCCGTCCCCTAATCCTAACCCGTACGCTGACACTAACCCGCGCCCTCACACGTACGCTCCCCCTAGAGCGTTGTCGTACCCTCACCTGGACCCTAAACCGTCCCCGTCCCCTAACCCTAACCCTAGACCGAAGCCTAACCCTAACCCTTCCCCGAAGCCTGACCCTCAGCCGTCCCCTAATCCTAACCCGTACGCTGACACTAACCCGCGCCCTCACACATACGCTCCCCCTAGAGCGTTGTCGTACCCTCACCTGGACCCTAAACCGTCCCCGTCCCCTAACCCTAACCCTAGCCCGAAGCCTAACCCTAACCCTTCCCCGAAGCCTGACCCTCAGCCGTCCCCTAATCCTAACCCGTACGCTGACACTATCCCGCGCCCTCACACGTACGCTCCCCCTAGAGCGTTGTCGTACCCTCACCTGGACCCTAAACCGTCCCCGTCCCCTAACCCTAACCCTAGCCCGAACCCTAACCCTAACCCTTCCCCGAAGCCTGACCCTCAGCCGTCCCCTAATCCTAACCCGTACGCTAACACTAACCCGCGCCCTCACACGTACGCTCCCCCTAGAGCGTTGTCGTACCCTCACCTGGACCCTAAACCGTCCCCGTCCCCTAACCCTAACCCTAGCCCGAACCCTAACCCTAACCCTTCCCCGAAGCCTGACCCTCAGCCGTCCCCTAATCCTAACCCGTACGCTGACACTAACCCTCGCCCTCACACGTACGCTCCCCCTAGAGCGTCGTCGTACCCTCACCTGGACCCTAAACCGTCCCCGTCCCCTAACCCTAACCCTAGCCCGAACCCTAACCCTAACCCTTCCCCGAAGCCTGACACTCACCCGTCCCCTAATCCTAACCCGTACGCTGACACTAACCCGCGCCCTCACACGTACGCTCCCCCTAGAGCGTCGTCGTACCCTCACCTGGACCCTAAACCGTCCCCGTCCCCTAACCCTAACCCTAGCCCGAACCCTAACCCTAACCCTTCCCCGAAGCCTGACCCTCAGCCGTCCCCTAATCCTAACCCGTACGCTGACACTAACCCGCGCCCTCACACGTACGCTCCCCCTAGAGCGTTGTCGTACCCTCACCTGGACCCTAAACCGTCCCCGTCCCCTAACCCTAACCCTAGCCCGAACCCTAACCCTAACCCTTCCCCGAAGCCTGACCCTCAGCCGTCCCCTAATCCTAACCCGTACGCTGACACTAACCCGCGCCCTCACACGTACGCTCCCCCTAGAGCGTTGTCGTACCCTCACCTGGACCCTAAACCGTCCCCGTCCCCTAACCCTAACCCTAGCCCGAAGCCTAAGCCTAACCCTTCCCCGAAGCCTGACCCTCAGCCGTCCCCTAATCCTAACCCGTACGCTGACACTAACCCGCGCCCTCACACGTACGCTCCCCCTAGAGCGTTGTCGTACCCTCACCTGGACCCTAAACCGTCCCCGTCCCCTAACCCTAACCCTAGCCCGAAGCCTAACCCTAACCCTTCCCCGAAGCCTGACCCTCAGCCGTCCCCTAATCCTAACCCGTACGCTGACACTAACCCGCGCCCTCACACGTACGCTCCCCCTAGAGCGTTGTCGTACCCTCACCTGGACCCTAAACCGTCCCCGTCCCCTAACCCTAACCCTAGCCCGAACCCTAACCCTAACCCTTCCCCGAAGCCTGACCCTCATCCGTCCACTAATCCTAACCCGTACGCTGACACTAACCCGCGCCCTCACACGTACGCTCCCCCTAGAGCGTTGTCGTACCCTCACCTGGACCCTAAACCGTCCCCGTCCCCTAACCCTAACCCTAGCCCGAAGCCTAACCCTAACCCTTCCCCGAAGCCTGACCCTCAGCCGTCCCCTAATCCTAACCCGTACGCTGACACTAACCCGCGCCCTCACACGTACGCTCCCCCTAGAGCGTTGTCGTACCCTCACCTGGACCCTAAACCGTCCCCGTCCCCTAACCCTAACCCTAGCCCGAAGCCTAACCCTAACCCTTCCCCGAAGCCTGACCCTCAGCCGTCCCCTAATCCTAACCCGTACGCTGACACTAACCCGCGCCCTCACACGTACGCTCCCCCTAGAGCGTTGTCGTACCCTCACCTGGACCCTAAACCGTCCCCGTCCCCTAACCCTAACCCTAGCCCGAACCCTAACCCTAACCCTTCCCCGAAGCCTGACCCTCAGCCGTCCCCTAATCCTAACCCGTACGCTGACACTAACCCGCTCCCTCACACGTACGCTCCCCCTAGAGCGTTGTCGTACCCTCACCTGGACCCTAAACCGTCCCCGTCCCCTAACCCTAACCCTAGCCCGAAGCCTAACCCTAACCCTTCCCCGAAGCCTGACCCTCAGCCGTCCCCTAATCCTAACCCGTACGCTGACACTAACCCGCGCCCTCACACGTACGCTCCCCCTAGAGCGTTGTCGTACCCTCACCTGGACCCTAAACCGTCCCCGTCCCCTAACCCTAACCCTAGCCCGAAGCCTAACCCTAACCCTTCCCCGAAGCCTGACCCTCAGCCGTCCCCTAATCCTAACCCGTACGCTGACACTAACCCGCGCCCTCACACGTACGCTCCCCCTAGAGCGTTGTCGTACCCTCACCTGGACCCTAAACCGTCCCCGTCCCCTAACCCTAACCCTAGCCCGAACTCTAACCCTAACCCTTCCCCGAAGCCTGAACCTCAGCCGTCCCCTAATCCTAACCCGTACTCTGACACTAACCCGCGCCCTCACACGTACGCTCCCCCTAGAGCGTTGTCGTACCCTCACCTGGACCCTAAACCGTCCCCGTCCCCTAACCCTAACCCTAGCCCGAACCCTAACCCTAACCCTTCCCCGAAGCCTGACCCTCAGCCGTCCCCTAATCCTAACCCGTATGCTGACACTAACCCACGCCCTCACACGTACGCTCCCCCTAGAGCGTTGTCGTACCCTCACCTGGACCCTAAACCGTCCCCGTCCCCTAACCCTAACCCTAGCCCGAAGCCTAACCCTAACCCTTCCCCGAAGCCTGACCCTCAGCCGTCCCCTAATCCTAACCCGTACGCTGACACTAACCCGCGCCCTCACACGAACGCTCCCCCTAGAGCGTTGTCGTACCCTCACCTGGACCCTAAACCGTCCCCGTCCCCTAACCCTAACCCTAGCCCGAACCCTAACCCTAACCCTTCCCCGAAGCCTGACCCTCAGCCGTCCCCTAATCCTAACCCGTACGCTGACACTAACCCGCGCCCTCACAGGTACGCTCCCCCTAGAGCGTTGTCGTACCCTCACCTGGACCCTAAACCGTCCCCGTCCCCTAACCCTAACCCTAGCCCGAAGCCTAACCCTAACCCTTCCCCGAAGCCTGACCCTCAGCCGTCCCCTAATCCTAACCCGTACGCTGACACTAACCCGCGCCCTCACACGTACGCTCCCCCTAGAGCGTTGTCGTACCCTCACCTGGACCCTAAACCGTCCCCGTCCCCTAACCCTAACCCTAGCCCGAACCCTAACCCTAACCCTTCCCCGAAGCCTGACCCTCAGCCGTCCCCTAATCCTAACCCGTACGCTGACACTAACCCACGCCCTCACACGTACGCTCCCACTAGAGCGTTGTCGTACCCTCACCTGGACCCTAAACCGTCCCCGTCCCCTAACCCTAACCCTAGCCCGAACCCTAACCCTAACCCTTCCCCGAAGCCTGACCCTCAGCCGTGCCCTAATCCTAACCCGTACGCTGACACTAACCCGCGCCCTCACACGTACACTCCCCCTAGAGCGTTGTCGTACCCTCACCTGGACCCTAAACCGTCCCCGTCCCCTAACCCTAACCCTAGCCCGAAGCCTAACCCTAACACTTCCCCGAAGCCTGACCGTCAGCCGTCCCCTAATCCTAACCCGTACGCTGACACTAACCCGCGCCCTCACACGTACGCTCCCCCTAGAGCGTTGTCGTACCCTCACCTGGACCCTAAACCGTCCCCATCCCCTAACCCTAACCCTAGCCCGAAGCCTAACCCTAACCCTTCCCCGAAGCCTGACCCTCAGCCGTCCCCTAATCCTAACCCGTACGCTGACACTAACCCGCGCCCTCACACGTACGCTCCCCCTAGAGCGTTGTCGTACCCTCACCTGGACCCTAAACCGTCCCCGTCCCCTAACCCTAACCCTAGCCCGAAGCCTAACCCTAACCCTTCCCCGAAGCCTGACCCTCAGCCGTCCCCTAATCCTAACCCGTACGCTGACACTAACCCGCGCCCTCACACGTACGCTCCCCTTAGAGCGTTGACGTACCCTCACCTGGACCCTAAACCGTCCCCGTCCCCTAACCCTAACCCTAGCCCGAAGCCTAACCCTAACCCTTCCCCGAAGCCTGACCCTCAGCCGTCCCCTAATCCTAACCCGTACGCTGACACTAACCCGCGCCCTCACACGTACGCTCCCCCTAGAGCGTTGTCGTACCCTCACCTGGACCCTAAACCGTCCCCGTCCCCTAACCCTTACCCTTCCCTGAAGCCTGACCCTCACCCGTCCCCTAATCCTAACCCGTACGCTGACACTAACCCGCGCCCTCACACGTACGCTCCCCCTAGAGTGTTGTCGTACCCTCACCTGGACCCTAAACCGTCCCCGTCCCCTAACCCTAACCCTAGCCCGAACCCTAACCCTAACCCTTCCCCGAAGCCTGACCCTCAGCCGTCCCCTAATCCTAACCCGTACGCTGACACTAACCCGCGCCCTCACACGTACGCTCCCCCTAGAGCGTCGTCGTACCCTCACCTGGACCCTAAACCGTCCCCGTCCCCTAACCCTAACCCTAGCCCGAACCCTAACCCTAACCCTTCCCCGAAGTCTGACCCTCAGCCGTCCCCTAATCCTAACCCGTACGCTGACACTAACCCGCGCCCTCACACGTACGCTCCCCCTAGAGCGTCGTCGTACCCTCACCTGGACCCTAAACCGTCCCCGTCCCCTAACCCTAACCCTAGCCCGAAGCCTAACCCTAACCCTTCCCCGAAGCCTGACCCTCAGCCGTCCCCTAATCCTAACCCGTACGCTGACACTAACCCGCGCCCTCACACGTACGCTCCCCCTAGAGCGTTGTCGTACCCTCACCTGGACCCTAAACCGTCCCCGTCCCCTAACCCTAACCCTAGACCGAAGCCTAACCCTAACCCTTCCCCGAAGCCTGACCCTCAGCCGTCCCCTAATCCTAACCCGTACGCTGACACTAACCCGCGCCCTCACACATACGCTCCCCCTAGAGCGTTGTCGTACCCTCACCTGGACCCTAAACCGTCCCCGTCCCCTAACCCTAACCCTAGCCCGAAGCCTAACCCTAACCCTTCCCCGAAGCCTGACCCTCAGCCGTCCCCTAATCCTAACCCGTACGCTGACACTATCCCGCGCCCTCACACGTACGCTCCCCCTAGAGCGTTGTCGTACCCTCACCTGGACCCTAAACCGTCCCCGTCCCCTAACCCTAACCCTAGCCCGAACCCTAACCCTAACCCTTCCCCGAAGCCTGACCCTCAGCCGTCCCCTAATCCTAACCCGTACGCTAACACTAACCCGCGCCCTCACACGTACGCTCCCCCTAGAGCGTTGTCGTACCCTCACCTGGACCCTAAACCGTCCCCGTCCCCTAACCCTAACCCTAGCCCGAACCCTAACCCTAACCCTTCCCCGAAGCCTGACCCTCAGCCGTCCCCTAATCCTAACCCGTACGCTGACACTAACCCTCGCCCTCACACGTACGCTCCCCCTAGAGCGTCGTCGTACCCTCACCTGGACCCTAAACCGTCCCCGTCCCCTAACCCTAACCCTAGCCCGAACCCTAACCCTAACCCTTCCCCGAAGCCTGACACTCACCCGTCCCCTAATCCTAACCCGTACGCTGACACTAACCCGCGCCCTCACACGTACGCTCCCCCTAGAGCGTCGTCGTACCCTCACCTGGACCCTAAACCGTCCCCGTCCCCTAACCCTAACCCTAGCCCGAACCCTAACCCTAACCCTTCCCCGAAGCCTGACCCTCAGCCGTCCCCTAATCCTAACCCGTACGCTGACACTAACCCGCGCCCTCACACGTACGCTCCCCCTAGAGCGTTGTCGTACCCTCACCTGGACCCTAAACCGTCCCCGTCCCCTAACCCTAACCCTAGCCCGAACCCTAACCCTAACCCTTCCCCGAAGCCTGACCCTCAGCCGTCCCCTAATCCTAACCCGTACGCTGACACTAACCCGCGCCCTCACACGTACGCTCCCCCTAGAGCGTTGTCGTACCCTCACCTGGACCCTAAACCGTCCCCGTCCCCTAACCCTAACCCTAGCCCGAAGCCTAAGCCTAACCCTTCCCCGAAGCCTGACCCTCAGCCGTCCCCTAATCCTAACCCGTACGCTGACACTAACCCGCGCCCTCACACGTACGCTCCCCCTAGAGCGTTGTCGTACCCTCACCTGGACCCTAAACCGTCCCCGTCCCCTAACCCTAACCCTAGCCCGAAGCCTAACCCTAACCCTTCCCCGAAGCCTGACCCTCAGCCGTCCCCTAATCCTAACCCGTACGCTGACACTAACCCGCGCCCTCACACGTACGCTCCCCCTAGAGCGTTGTCGTACCCTCACCTGGACCCTAAACCGTCCCCGTCCCCTAACCCTAACCCTAGCCCGAACCCTAACCCTAACCCTTCCCCGAAGCCTGACCCTCATCCGTCCACTAATCCTAACCCGTACGCTGACACTAACCCGCGCCCTCACACGTACGCTCCCCCTAGAGCGTTGTCGTACCCTCACCTGGACCCTAAACCGTCCCCGTCCCCTAACCCTAACCCTAGCCCGAAGCCTAACCCTAACCCTTCCCCGAAGCCTGACCCTCAGCCGTCCCCTAATCCTAACCCGTACGCTGACACTAACCCGCGCCCTCACACGTACGCTCCCCCTAGAGCGTTGTCGTACCCTCACCTGGACCCTAAACCGTCCCCGTCCCCTAACCCTAACCCTAGCCCGAAGCCTAACCCTAACCCTTCCCCGAAGCCTGACCCTCAGCCGTCCCCTAATCCTAACCCGTACGCTGACACTAACCCGCGCCCTCACACGTACGCTCCCCCTAGAGCGTTGTCGTACCCTCACCTGGACCCTAAACCGTCCCCGTCCCCTAACCCTAACCCTAGCCCGAACCCTAACCCTAACCCTTCCCCGAAGCCTGACCCTCAGCCGTCCCCTAATCCTAACCCGTACGCTGACACTAACCCGCTCCCTCACACGTACGCTCCCCCTAGAGCGTTGTCGTACCCTCACCTGGACCCTAAACCGTCCCCGTCCCCTAACCCTAACCCTAGCCCGAAGCCTAACCCTAACCCTTCCCCGAAGCCTGACCCTCAGCCGTCCCCTAATCCTAACCCGTACGCTGACACTAACCCGCGCCCTCACACGTACGCTCCCCCTAGAGCGTTGTCGTACCCTCACCTGGACCCTAAACCGTCCCCGTCCCCTAACCCTAACCCTAGCCCGAAGCCTAACCCTAACCCTTCCCCGAAGCCTGACCCTCAGCCGTCCCCTAATCCTAACCCGTACGCTGACACTAACCCGCGCCCTCACACGTACGCTCCCCCTAGAGCGTTGTCGTACCCTCACCTGGACCCTAAACCGTCCCCGTCCCCTAACCCTAACCCTAGCCCGAACTCTAACCCTAACCCTTCCCCGAAGCCTGAACCTCAGCCGTCCCCTAATCCTAACCCGTACTCTGACACTAACCCGCGCCCTCACACGTACGCTCCCCCTAGAGCGTTGTCGTACCCTCACCTGGACCCTAAACCGTCCCCGTCCCCTAACCCTAACCCTAGCCCGAACCCTAACCCTAACCCTTCCCCGAAGCCTGACCCTCAGCCGTCCCCTAATCCTAACCCGTATGCTGACACTAACCCACGCCCTCACACGTACGCTCCCCCTAGAGCGTTGTCGTACCCTCACCTGGACCCTAAACCGTCCCCGTCCCCTAACCCTAACCCTAGCCCGAAGCCTAACCCTAACCCTTCCCCGAAGCCTGACCCTCAGCCGTCCCCTAATCCTAACCCGTACGCTGACACTAACCCGCGCCCTCACACGAACGCTCCCCCTAGAGCGTTGTCGTACCCTCACCTGGACCCTAAACCGTCCCCGTCCCCTAACCCTAACCCTAGCCCGAACCCTAACCCTAACCCTTCCCCGAAGCCTGACCCTCAGCCGTCCCCTAATCCTAACCCGTACGCTGACACTAACCCGCGCCCTCACAGGTACGCTCCCCCTAGAGCGTTGTCGTACCCTCACCTGGACCCTAAACCGTCCCCGTCCCCTAACCCTAACCCTAGCCCGAAGCCTAACCCTAACCCTTCCCCGAAGCCTGACCCTCAGCCGTCCCCTAATCCTAACCCGTACGCTGACACTAACCCGCGCCCTCACACGTACGCTCCCCCTAGAGCGTTGTCGTACCCTCACCTGGACCCTAAACCGTCCCCGTCCCCTAACCCTAACCCTAGCCCGAACCCTAACCCTAACCCTTCCCCGAAGCCTGACCCTCAGCCGTCCCCTAATCCTAACCCGTACGCTGACACTAACCCACGCCCTCACACGTACGCTCCCACTAGAGCGTTGTCGTACCCTCACCTGGACCCTAAACCGTCCCCGTCCCCTAACCCTAACCCTAGCCCGAACCCTAACCCTAACCCTTCCCCGAAGCCTGACCCTCAGCCGTGCCCTAATCCTAACCCGTACGCTGACACTAACCCGCGCCCTCACACGTACACTCCCCCTAGAGCGTTGTCGTACCCTCACCTGGACCCTAAACCGTCCCCGTCCCCTAACCCTAACCCTAGCCCGAAGCCTAACCCTAACACTTCCCCGAAGCCTGACCGTCAGCCGTCCCCTAATCCTAACCCGTACGCTGACACTAACCCGCGCCCTCACACGTACGCTCCCCCTAGAGCGTTGTCGTACCCTCACCTGGACCCTAAACCGTCCCCATCCCCTAACCCTAACCCTAGCCCGAAGCCTAACCCTAACCCTTCCCCGAAGCCTGACCCTCAGCCGTCCCCTAATCCTAACCCGTACGCTGACACTAACCCGCGCCCTCACACGTACGCTCCCCCTAGAGCGTTGTCGTACCCTCACCTGGACCCTAAACCGTCCCCGTCCCCTAACCCTAACCCTAGCCCGAAGCCTAACCCTAACCCTTCCCCGAAGCCTGACCCTCAGCCGTCCCCTAATCCTAACCCGTACGCTGACACTAACCCGCGCCCTCACACGTACGCTCCCCTTAGAGCGTTGACGTACCCTCACCTGGACCCTAAACCGTCCCCGTCCCCTAACCCTAACCCTAGCCCGAAGCCTAACCCTAACCCTTCCCCGAAGCCTGACCCTCAGCCGTCCCCTAATCCTAACCCGTACGCTGACACTAACCCGCGCCCTCACACGTACGCTCCCCCTAGAGCGTTGTCGTACCCTCACCTGGACCCTAAACCGTCCCCGTCCCCTAACCCTAACCCTTCCCTGAAGCCTGACCCTCACCCGTCCCCTAATCCTAACCCGTACGCTGACACTAACCCGCGCCCTCACACGTACGCTCCCCCTAGAGTGTTGTCGTACCCTCACCTGGACCCTAAACCGTCCCCGTCCCCTAACCCTAACCCTAGCCCGAACCCTAACCCTAACCCTTCCCCGAAGCCTGACCCTCAGCCGTCCCCTAATCCTAACCCGTACGCTGACACTAACCCGCGCCCTCACACGTACGCTCCCCCTAGAGCGTTGTCGTACCCTCACCTGGACCCTAAACCGTCCCCGTCCCCTAACCCTAACCCTAGCCCGAACCCTAACCCTAACCCTTCCCCGAAGACTGACCCTCAGCCGTCCCCTAATCCTAACCCGTACGCTGACACTAACACGCGCCCTCACACGTACGCTCCCCCTAGAGCGTTGTCGTACCCTCACCTGGACCCTAAACCGTCCCCGTCCCCTAACCCTAACCCTAGCCCGAACCCTAACCCTAACCCTTCCCCGAAGCCTGACCCTCAGCCTTCCCCTAATCCTAACCCATACGCTGACACTAACCCGCGCCCTCACACGTACGCTCCCCCTAGAGCGTTGTCGTACCCTCACCTGGACCCTAAACCGTCCCCGTCCCCTAACCCTAACCCTAGCCCGAACCCTAACCCTAACCCTTCCCCGAAGCCTGACCCTCAGCCGTCCCCTAATCCTAACCCGTACGCTGACACTAACCCGCGCCCTCACACGTACGCTCCCCCTAGAGCGTTGTCGTACCCTCACCTGGACCCTAAACCGTCCCCGTCCCCTAACCCTAACCCTAGCCCGAACCCTAATCCTAACCCTTCCCCGAAGCCTGACCCTCAGCCGTCCCCTAATCCTAACCCGTACGATGACACTAACCAACGCCCTCACACGTACGCTCCTCCTAGAGCGTTGTCGTACCCTCACCTGGACCCTAAACCGTCCCCGTCCCCTAACCCTAACCCTAGCCCGAACCCTAACCCTAACCCTTCCCCGAAGCCTGACCCTCAGCCGTCCCCAATCCTAACCCGTACGCTGACACTAACCCGCGCCCTCACACGTACGCTCCCCCTAGAGCGTTGTCGTACCCTCACCTGGACCCTAAACCGTCCCCGTCCCCTAACCCTAACCCTAGCCCGAACCCTAACCCTAACCCTTCCCCGAAGCCTGACCCTCAGCCATCCCCTAATTCTAACCCGTACGCTGACACTAACCCGCGCCTTCACACGTACGCTCCCCCTAGAGCGTTCTCGTACCCTCACCTGGACCCTAAACCGTCCCCGTCCCCTAACCCTAACCCTAGCCCGAACCCTAATCCTAACACTTCCCCGAAGCCTGACCCTCAGCCGTCCCCTAATCGTAACCCGTACGCTGACACTAACCCACGCCCTCACACGTACGCTCCCCCTAGAGCGTTGTCGTACCCTCAACTGGACCCTAAACCGTCCCCGTCCCCTAACCCTAACCCTAGCCCGAACCCTAACCCTAACCCTTCCCCGAAGCCTGACCCTCAGCCGTCCCCAATCCTAACCCGTACGCTGACACTAACCCGCGCCCTCACACGTACGCTCCCCCTAGAGCGTTGTCGTACCCTCACCTGGACCCTAAACCGTCCCCGTCCCCTAACCCTAACCCTAGCCCGAACCCTAACCCTAACCCTTCCCCGAAGACTGACCCTCACCCGTCCCCTAATCTTAACCCGTACGCTGACACTAACCCGCGCCCTCACACGTACGCTCCCCCTAGAGCGTTGTCGTACCCTCACCTGGACCCTAAACCGTCCCCGTCCCCTAACCCTAAACCTAGCCCGAACCCTAACCCTAACACTTCCCCGAAGCCTGACCCTCAGCCGTCCCCTAATCCTAACCCGTACGCTGACACTAACCCACGCCCTCACACGTACGCTCCCCCTAGAGCGTTGTCGTACCCTCACCTGGACCCTAAACCGTCCCCGTCCCCTAACCCTAACCCTAGCCCGAACCCTAACACTAACACTTCCCCGAAGCCTGACCCTCAGCCGTCCCCTAATCCTAACCCGTACGCTGACACTAACCCGCGCCCTCACACGTACCCTCCCCCTAGAGCGTTGTCGTACCCTCACCTGGACCCTAAACCGTCCCCGTCCCCTAACCCTAACCCTAGCCCGAAGCCTAACCCTAACCCTTCCCCGAAGCCTGACCCTCAGCCGTCCCCTAATCCTAACCCGTACGCTGACACTAACCCGCGCCCTCACACGTACGCTCCCCCTAGAGCGTTGTCGTACCCTCACCTGGACCCTAAACCGTCCCCGTCCCCTAACCCTAACCCTAGCCCGAAGCCTAACACTAACCCTTCCCCGAAGCCTGACCCTCAGCCGTCCCCTAATCCTAACCCGTACGCTGACACTAACCCGCGCCCTCACACGTACGCTCCCCCTAGAGCGTTGTCGTACCCTCACCTGGACCCTAAACCGTCCCCGTCCCCTAACCCTAACCCTAGCCCGAACCCTAACCCTAACCCTTCCCCGAAGCCTGACCCTCAGCCGTCCCCTAATCCTAACCCGTACGCTGACACTAACCCGCGCCCTCACACGTACGCTCCCCCTAGAGCGTTGTCGTACCCTCACCTGGACCCTAAACCGTCCCCGTCCCCTAACCCTAACCCTAGCCCGAACCCTAACCCTAACCCTTCCCCGAAGCCTGACCCTCAGCCGTCCCCTAATCCTAACCCGTACGATGACACTAACCCGCGCCCTCACACGTACGCTCCCCCTAGAACGTCGTCGTACCCTCACCTGGACCCTAAACCGTCCCCGTCCCCTAACCCTAACCCTAGCCCGAACCCTAACCCTAACCCTTCCCCGAAGCCTGACCCTCAGCCGTCCCCTAATCCTAATCCGTACGCTGACACTAACCCGCGCCCTCACACGTACGCTCCCCCTAGAGCGTTGTCGTACCCTCACCTGGACCCTAAACCGTCCCCGTCCCCTAACCCTAACCCTAGCCCGAACCCTAACCCTAACCCTTCCCCGAAGCCTGACCCTCAGCCGTCCCCTAATCCTAACCCGTACGCTGACACTAACCCGCGCCCTCACACGTACGCTCCCCTTAGAGCGTTGTCGTACCCTCACCTGGACCCTAAACCGTCCCCATCCCCTAACCCTAACCCTAGCCCGAAGCCTAACCCTAACCCTTCCCCGAAGCCTGACCCTCACCCGTCCCCTAATCCTAACCCGTACGCTGACACTAACCCGCGCCCTCACACGTACGCTCCCCCTAGAGCGTTGTCGTACCCTCACCTGGACCCTAAACCGTCCCCGTCACCTAACCCTAACCCTAGCCCGAAGCCTAACCCTAACCCTTCCCCGAAGCCTGACCCTCAGCCGTCCCCTAATCCTAACCCGTACGCTGACACTAACCCGCGCCCTCACACGTACGCTCCCCCTAGAGCGTTGTCGTACCCTCACCTGGACCCTAAACCGTCCCCGTCCCCTAACCCTAACCCTAGCCCGAAGCCTAAACATAACCCTTCCCCGAAGCCTGACCCTCAGCCGTCCCCTTATCCTAACCCGTACGCTGACACTAACCCGCGCCCTCACACGTACGCTCCCCCTAGAGCGTTGTCGTACCCTCACCTGGACCCTAAACCGTCCCCGTCCCCTAACCCTAACCCTACCCCGAAGCCTAACCCTAACCCTTCCCCGAAGCCTGACACTCAGCCGTCCCCTAATCCTATCCCGTACGCTGACACTAACCCGCGCCCTCACACGTACGCTCCCCCTAGAGCGTTGTCGTACCCTCACCTGGACCCTAAACCGTCCCCGTCCCCTAACCCTAACCCTAGCCCGAAGCCTAACCCTAACCCTTCCCCGAAGCCTGACCCTCAGCCGTCCCCTAATCCTAACCCGTACACTGACACTAACCCGCGCCCTCACACGTACGCTCCCCTTAGAGCGTTGACGTACCCTCACCTGGACCCTAAACCGTCCCCGTCCCCTAACCCTAACCCTAGCCCGAAGCCTAACCCTAACCCTTCCCCGAAGCCTGACCCTCAGCCGTCCCCTAATCCTAACCCGTACGCTGACACTAACCCGCGCCCTCACACGTACGCTCCCCCTAGAGCGTTGTCGTACCCTCACCTGGACCCTAAACCGTCCCCGTCCCCTAACCCTAACCCTAGCCCGAACCCTAACCCTAACCCTTCCCCGAAGCCTGACCCTCAGCCGTCCCCTAATCCTAACCTGTACGCTGACACTAACCCGCGCCCTCACACGTACGCTCCCCCTAGAGCGTTGTCGTACCCTCACCTGGACCCTAAACCGTCCCCGTCCCCTAACCCTAACCCTAGCCCGAACCCTAACCCTAACCCTTCCCCGAAGCCTGACCCTCAGCCGTCCCCTAATCCTAACCCGTACGCTGACACTAACCCGCGCCCTCACACGTACGCTCCCCTTAGAGCGTTGTCGTACCCTCACCTGGACCCTAAACCGTCCCCGTCCCCTAACCCTAACCCTAGCCCGAAGCCTAACCCTAACCCTTCCCCGAAGCCTGACCCTCACCCGTCCCCTAATCCTAACCCGTACGCTGACACTAACCCGCGCCCTCACACGTACGCTCCCCCTAGAGCGTTGTCGTACCCTCACCTGGACCCTAAACCGTCCCCGTCCCCTAACCCTAACCCTAGCCCGAACCCTAACCCTAACCCTTCCCCGAAGCCTGACCCTCAGCCGTCCCCTAATCCTAACCCGTACGCTGACACTAACCCGCGCCCTCACACGTACGCTCCCCCTAGAGCGTTGTCGTACCCTCACCTGGACCCTAAACCGTCCCCGTCCCCTAACCCTAACCCTAGCCCGAAGCCTAACCCTAACCCTTCCCCGAAGCCTGACCCTCAGCCGTCCCCTAATCCTAACCCGTACGCTGACACTAACCCGCGCCCTCACACGTACGCTCCCCTTAGAGCGTTGACGTACCCTCACCTGGACCCTAAACCGTCCCCGTCCCCTAACCCTAACCCTAGCCCGAAGCCTAACCCTAACCCTTCCCCGAAGCCTGACCCTCAGCCGTCCCCTAATCCTAACCCGTACGCTGACACTAACCCGCGCCCTCACACGTACGCTCCCCCTAGAGCGTTGTCGTACCCTCACCTGGACCCTAAACCGTCCCCGTCCCCTAACCCTAACCCTTCCCTGAAGCCTGACCCTCACCCGTCCCCTAATCCTAACCCGTACGCTGACACTAACCCGCGCCCTCACACGTACGCTCCCCCTAGAGTGTTGTCGTACCCTCACCTGGACCCTAAACCGTCCCCGTCCCCTAACCCTAACCCTAGCCCGAACCCTAACCCTAACCCTTCCCCGAAGCCTGACCCTCAGCCGTCCCCTAATCCTAACCCGTACGCTGACACTAACCCGCGCCCTCACACGTACGCTCCCCCTAGAGCGTTGTCGTACCCTCACCTGGACCCTAAACCGTCCCCGTCCCCTAACCCTAACCCTAGCCCGAACCCTAACCCTAACCCTTCCCCGAAGACTGACCCTCAGCCGTCCCCTAATCCTAACCCGTACGCTGACACTAACACGCGCCCTCACACGTACGCTCCCCCTAGAGCGTTGTCGTACCCTCACCTGGACCCTAAACCGTCCCCGTCCCCTAACCCTAACCCTAGCCCGAACCCTAACCCTAACCCTTCCCCGAAGCCTGACCCTCAGCCTTCCCCTAATCCTAACCCATACGCTGACACTAACCCGCGCCCTCACACGTACGCTCCCCCTAGAGCGTTGTCGTACCCTCACCTGGACCCTAAACCGTCCCCGTCCCCTAACCCTAACCCTAGCCCGAACCCTAACCCTAACCCTTCCCCGAAGCCTGACCCTCAGCCGTCCCCTAATCCTAACCCGTACGCTGACACTAACCCGCGCCCTCACACGTACGCTCCCCCTAGAGCGTTGTCGTACCCTCACCTGGACCCTAAACCGTCCCCGTCCCCTAACCCTAACCCTAGCCCGAACCCTAATCCTAACCCTTCCCCGAAGCCTGACCCTCAGCCGTCCCCTAATCCTAACCCGTACGATGACACTAACCAACGCCCTCACACGTACGCTCCTCCTAGAGCGTTGTCGTACCCTCACCTGGACCCTAAACCGTCCCCGTCCCCTAACCCTAACCCTAGCCCGAACCCTAACCCTAACCCTTCCCCGAAGCCTGACCCTCAGCCGTCCCCAATCCTAACCCGTACGCTGACACTAACCCGCGCCCTCACACGTACGCTCCCCCTAGAGCGTTGTCGTACCCTCACCTGGACCCTAAACCGTCCCCGTCCCCTAACCCTAACCCTAGCCCGAACCCTAACCCTAACCCTTCCCCGAAGCCTGACCCTCAGCCATCCCCTAATTCTAACCCGTACGCTGACACTAACCCGCGCCTTCACACGTACGCTCCCCCTAGAGCGTTCTCGTACCCTCACCTGGACCCTAAACCGTCCCCGTCCCCTAACCCTAACCCTAGCCCGAACCCTAATCCTAACACTTCCCCGAAGCCTGACCCTCAGCCGTCCCCTAATCGTAACCCGTACGCTGACACTAACCCACGCCCTCACACGTACGCTCCCCCTAGAGCGTTGTCGTACCCTCAACTGGACCCTAAACCGTCCCCGTCCCCTAACCCTAACCCTAGCCCGAACCCTAACCCTAACCCTTCCCCGAAGCCTGACCCTCAGCCGTCCCCAATCCTAACCCGTACGCTGACACTAACCCGCGCCCTCACACGTACGCTCCCCCTAGAGCGTTGTCGTACCCTCACCTGGACCCTAAACCGTCCCCGTCCCCTAACCCTAACCCTAGCCCGAACCCTAACCCTAACCCTTCCCCGAAGACTGACCCTCACCCGTCCCCTAATCTTAACCCGTACGCTGACACTAACCCGCGCCCTCACACGTACGCTCCCCCTAGAGCGTTGTCGTACCCTCACCTGGACCCTAAACCGTCCCCGTCCCCTAACCCTAAACCTAGCCCGAACCCTAACCCTAACACTTCCCCGAAGCCTGACCCTCAGCCGTCCCCTAATCCTAACCCGTACGCTGACACTAACCCACGCCCTCACACGTACGCTCCCCCTAGAGCGTTGTCGTACCCTCACCTGGACCCTAAACCGTCCCCGTCCCCTAACCCTAACCCTAGCCCGAACCCTAACACTAACACTTCCCCGAAGCCTGACCCTCAGCCGTCCCCTAATCCTAACCCGTACGCTGACACTAACCCGCGCCCTCACACGTACCCTCCCCCTAGAGCGTTGTCGTACCCTCACCTGGACCCTAAACCGTCCCCGTCCCCTAACCCTAACCCTAGCCCGAAGCCTAACCCTAACCCTTCCCCGAAGCCTGACCCTCAGCCGTCCCCTAATCCTAACCCGTACGCTGACACTAACCCGCGCCCTCACACGTACGCTCCCCCTAGAGCGTTGTCGTACCCTCACCTGGACCCTAAACCGTCCCCGTCCCCTAACCCTAACCCTAGCCCGAAGCCTAACACTAACCCTTCCCCGAAGCCTGACCCTCAGCCGTCCCCTAATCCTAACCCGTACGCTGACACTAACCCGCGCCCTCACACGTACGCTCCCCCTAGAGCGTTGTCGTACCCTCACCTGGACCCTAAACCGTCCCCGTCCCCTAACCCTAACCCTAGCCCGAACCCTAACCCTAACCCTTCCCCGAAGCCTGACCCTCAGCCGTCCCCTAATCCTAACCCGTACGCTGACACTAACCCGCGCCCTCACACGTACGCTCCCCCTAGAGCGTTGTCGTACCCTCACCTGGACCCTAAACCGTCCCCGTCCCCTAACCCTAACCCTAGCCCGAACCCTAACCCTAACCCTTCCCCGAAGCCTGACCCTCAGCCGTCCCCTAATCCTAACCCGTACGATGACACTAACCCGCGCCCTCACACGTACGCTCCCCCTAGAACGTCGTCGTACCCTCACCTGGACCCTAAACCGTCCCCGTCCCCTAACCCTAACCCTAGCCCGAACCCTAACCCTAACCCTTCCCCGAAGCCTGACCCTCAGCCGTCCCCTAATCCTAATCCGTACGCTGACACTAACCCGCGCCCTCACACGTACGCTCCCCCTAGAGCGTTGTCGTACCCTCACCTGGACCCTAAACCGTCCCCGTCCCCTAACCCTAACCCTAGCCCGAACCCTAACCCTAACCCTTCCCCGAAGCCTGACCCTCAGCCGTCCCCTAATCCTAACCCGTACGCTGACACTAACCCGCGCCCTCACACGTACGCTCCCCTTAGAGCGTTGTCGTACCCTCACCTGGACCCTAAACCGTCCCCATCCCCTAACCCTAACCCTAGCCCGAAGCCTAACCCTAACCCTTCCCCGAAGCCTGACCCTCACCCGTCCCCTAATCCTAACCCGTACGCTGACACTAACCCGCGCCCTCACACGTACGCTCCCCCTAGAGCGTTGTCGTACCCTCACCTGGACCCTAAACCGTCCCCGTCACCTAACCCTAACCCTAGCCCGAAGCCTAACCCTAACCCTTCCCCGAAGCCTGACCCTCAGCCGTCCCCTAATCCTAACCCGTACGCTGACACTAACCCGCGCCCTCACACGTACGCTCCCCCTAGAGCGTTGTCGTACCCTCACCTGGACCCTAAACCGTCCCCGTCCCCTAACCCTAACCCTAGCCCGAAGCCTAAACATAACCCTTCCCCGAAGCCTGACCCTCAGCCGTCCCCTTATCCTAACCCGTACGCTGACACTAACCCGCGCCCTCACACGTACGCTCCCCCTAGAGCGTTGTCGTACCCTCACCTGGACCCTAAACCGTCCCCGTCCCCTAACCCTAACCCTAGCCCGAAGCCTAACCCTAACCCTTCCCCGAAGCCTGACACTCAGCCGTCCCCTAATCCTATCCCGTACGCTGACACTAACCCGCGCCCTCACACGTACGCTCCCCCTAGAGCGTTGTCGTACCCTCACCTGGACCCTAAACCGTCCCCGTCCCCTAACCCTAACCCTAGCCCGAAGCCTAACCCTAACCCTTCCCCGAAGCCTGACCCTCAGCCGTCCCCTAATCCTAACCCGTACACTGACACTAACCCGCGCCCTCACACGTACGCTCCCCTTAGAGCGTTGACGTACCCTCACCTGGACCCTAAACCGTCCCCGTCCCCTAACCCTAACCCTAGCCCGAAGCCTAACCCTAACCCTTCCCCGAAGCCTGACCCTCAGCCGTCCCCTAATCCTAACCCGTACGCTGACACTAACCCGCGCCCTCACACGTACGCTCCCCCTAGAGCGTTGTCGTACCCTCACCTGGACCCTAAACCGTCCCCGTCCCCTAACCCTAACCCTAGCCCGAACCCTAACCCTAACCCTTCCCCGAAGCCTGACCCTCAGCCGTCCCCTAATCCTAACCTGTACGCTGACACTAACCCGCGCCCTCACACGTACGCTCCCCCTAGAGCGTTGTCGTACCCTCACCTGGACCCTAAACCGTCCCCGTCCCCTAACCCTAACCCTAGCCCGAACCCTAACCCTAACCCTTCCCCGAAGCCTGACCCTCAGCCGTCCCCTAATCCTAACCCGTACGCTGACACTAACCCGCGCCCTCACACGTACGCTCCCCTTAGAGCGTTGTCGTACCCTCACCTGGACCCTAAACCGTCCCCGTCCCCTAACCCTAACCCTAGCCCGAAGCCTAACCCTAACCCTTCCCCGAAGCCTGACCCTCACCCGTCCCCTAATCCTAACCCGTACGCTGACACTAACCCGCGCCCTCACACGTACGCTCCCCCTAGAGCGTTGTCGTACCCTCACCTGGACCCTAAACCGTCCCCGTCCCCTAACCCTAACCCTAGCCCGAACCCTAACCCTAACCCTTCCCCGAAGCCTGACCCTCAGCCGTCCCCTAATCCTAACCCGTACGCTGACACTAACCCGCGCCCTCACACGTACGCTCCCCCTAGAGCGTTGTCGTACCCTCACCTGGACCCTAAACCGTCCCCGTCCCCTAACCCTAACCCTAGCCCGAAGCCTAACCCTAACCCTTCCCCGAAGCCTGACCCTCAGCCGTCCCCTAATCCTAACCCGTACGCTGACACTAACCCGCGCCCTCACACGTACGCTCCCCCTAGAGCGTTGACGTACCCTCACCTGGACCCTAAACCGTCCCCGTCCCCTAACCCTAACCCTAGCCCGAAGCCTAACCCTAACCCTTCCCCGAAGCCTGACCCTCAGCCGTCCCCTAATCCTAACCCGTACGCTGACACTAACCCGCGCCCTCACACGTACGCTCCCCCTAGAGCGTTGTCGTACCCTCACCTGGACCCTAAACCGTCCCCGTCCCCTAACCCTAACCCTTCCCTGAAGCCTGACCCTCACCCGTCCCCTAATCCTAACCCGTACGCTGACACTAACCCGCGCCCTCACACGTACGCTCCCCCTAGAGTGTTGTCGTACCCTCACCTGGACCCTAAACCGTCCCCGTCCCCTAACCCTAACCCTAGCCCGAACCCTAACCCTAACCCTTCCCCGAAGCCTGACCCTCAGCCGTCCCCTAATCCTAACCCGTACGCTGACACTAACCCGCGCCCTCACACGTACGCTCCCCCTAGAGCGTTGTCGTACCCTCACCTGGACCCTAAACCGTCCCCGTCCCCTAACCCTAACCCTAGCCCGAACCCTAACCCTAACCCTTCCCCGAAGACTGACCCTCAGCCGTCCCCTAATCCTAACCCGTACGCTGACACTAACCCGCGCACTCACACGTAGGCTCCCCCTAGAGCGTTGTCGTACCCTCACCTGGACCCTAAACCGTCCCCGTCCCCTAACCCTAACCCTAGCCCGAACCCTAACCCTAACCCTTCCCCGAAGCCTGACCCTCAGCCTTCCCCTAATCCTAACCCGTACGCTGACACTAACCCGCGCCCTCACACGTACCCTCCCCCTAGAGCGTTGTCGTACCCTCACCTGGACCCTAAACCGTCCCCGTCCCCTAACCCTAACCCTAGCCCGAACCCTAACCCTAACCCTTCCCCGAAGCCTGACCCTCAGCCGTCCCCTAATCCTAACCCGTACGCTGACACTAACCCGCGCCCTCACACGTACGCTCCCCCTAGAGCGTTGTCGTACCCTCACCTGGACCCTAAACCGTACCCGTCCCCTAACCCTAACCCTAGCCCGAACCCTAATCCTAACCCTTCCCCGAAGCCTGACCCTCAGCCGTCCCCTAATCCTAACCCGTACGCTGACACTAACCCACGCCCTCACACGTACGCTCCCCCTAGAGCGTTGTCGTACCCTCACCTGGACCCTAAACCGTCCCCGTCCCCTAACCCTAACCCTAGCCCGAACCCTAACCCTAACCCTTCCCCGAAGCCTGACCCTCAGCCGTCCCCAATCCTAACCCGTACGCTGACACTAACCCGCGCCCTCACACGTACGCTCCCCCTAGAGCGTTGTCGTACCCTCACCTGGACCCTAAACCGTCCCCGTCCCCTAACCCTAACCCTAGCCCGAACCCTAACCCTAACCCTTCCCCGAAGACTGACCCTCACCCGTCCCCTAATCTTAACCCGTACGCTGACACTAACCCGCGCCCTCACACGTACGCTCCCCCTAGAGCGTTGTCGTACCCTCACCTGGACCCTAAACCGTCCCCGTCCCCTAACCCTAACCCTAGCCCGAACCCTAACCCTAACCCTTCCCCGAAGCCTGACCCTCAGCCGTCCCCTAATCCTAACCCGTACGCTGACACTAACCCACGCCCTCACACGTACGCTCCCCCTAGAGCGTTGTCGTACCCTCACCTGGACCCTAAACCGTCCCCGTCCCCTAACCCTAACCCTAGCCCGAACCCTAACCCTAACACTTCCCCGAAGCCTGACCCTCAGCCGTCCCCTAATCCTAACCCGTACGCTGACACTAACCCGCGCCCTCACACGTACCCTCCCCCTAGAGCGTTGTCGTACCCTCACCTGGACCCTAAACCGTCCCCGTCCCCTAACCCTAACCCTAGCCCGAAGCCTAACCCTAACCCTTCCCCGAAGCCTGACCCTCAGCCGTCCCCTAATCCTAACCCGTACGCTGACACTAACCCGCGCCCTCACACGTACGCTCCCCCTAGAGCGTTGTCGTACCCTCACCTGGACCCTAAACCGTCCCCGTCCCCTAACCCTAACCCTAGCCCGAAGCCTAACCCTAACCCTTCCCCGAAGCCTGACCCTCAGCCGTCCCCTAATCCTAACCCGTACGCTGACACTAACCCGCGCCCTCACACGTACGCTCCCCCTAGAGCGTTGTCGTACCCTCACCTGGACCCTAAACCGTCCCCGTCTCCTAACCCTAACCCTAGCCCGAAGCCTAACCCTAACCCTTCCCCGAAGCCTGACCCTCAGCCGTCCCCTAATCCTAACCCGTACGCTGACACTAACCCGCGCCCTCACACGTACGCTCCCCCTAGAGCGTTGTCGTACCCTCACCTGGACCCTAAACCGTCCCCGTCCCCTAACCCTAACCCTAGCCCGAACCCTAACCCTAACCCTTCCCCGAAGCCTGACCCTCAGCCGTCCCCTAATCCTAACCCGTACGCTGACACTAACCCGCGCCCTCACACGTACGCTCCCCCTAGAGCGTTGTCGTACCCTCACCTGGACCCTAAACCGTCCCCGTCCCCTAACCCTAACCCTAGCCCGAACCCTAACCCTAACCCTTCCCCGAAGCCTGACCCTCAGCCGTCCCCTAATCCTAACCCGTACGATGACACTAACCCGCGCCCTCACACGTACGCTCCCCCTAGAGCGTCGTCGTACCCTCACCTGGACCCTAAACCGTCCCCGTCCCCTAACCCTAAACCTAGCCCGAACCCTAACCCTAACCCTTCCCCGAAGCCTGACCCTCAGCCGTCCCCTAATCCTAACCCGTACGCTGACACTAACCCGCGCCCTCACACGTACGCTCCCCCTAGAGCGTTGTCGTACCCTCACCTGGACCCTAAACCGTCCCCGTCCCCTAACCCTAACCCTAGCCCGAACCCTAACCCTAACCCTTCCCCGAAGCCTGACCCTCAGCCGTCCCCTAATCCTAACCCGTACGCTGACACTAACCCGCGCCCTCACACGTACGCTCCCCTTAGAGCGTTGTCGTACCCTCACCTGGACCCTAAACCGTCCCCGTCCCCTAACCCTAACCCTAGCCCGAAGCCTAACCCTAACCCTTCCCCGAAGCCTAACCCTCACCCGTCCCCTAATCCTAACCCGTACGCTGACACTAACCCGCGCCCTCACACGTACGCTCCCCCTAGAGCGTTGTCGTACCCTCACCTGGACCCTAAACCGTCCCCGTCCCCTAACCCTAACCCTAGCCCGAACCCTAACCCTAACCCTTCCCCGAAGCCTGACCCTCAGCCGTCCCCTAATCCTAACCCGTACGCTGACACTAACCCGCGCCCTCACACGTACGCTCCCCCTAGAGCGTTGTCGTACCCTCACCTGGACCCTAAACCGTCCCCGTCACCTAACCCTAACCCTAGCCCGAACCCTAACCCTAACCCTTCCCCGAAGCCTGACCCTCAGCCGTCCCCTAATCCTAACCCGTACGCTGACACTAACCCGCGCCCTCACACGTACGCTCCCCCTAGAGCGTTGTCGTACCCTCACCTGGACCCTAAACCGTCCCCGTCCCCTAACCCTAACCCTAGCCCGAAGCCTAACCCTAACCCTTCCCCGAAGCCTGACCCTCAGCCGTCCCCTAATCCTAACCCGTACGCTGACACTAACCCGCGCCCTCACACGTACGCTCCCCCTAGAGCGTTGTCGTACCCTCACCTGGACCCTAAACCGTCCCCATCCCCTAACCCTAACCCTAGCCCGAAGCCTAACCCTAACCCTTCCCCGAAGCCTGACCCTCAGCCGTCCCCTAATCCTAACCCGTACGCTGACACTAACCCGCGCCCTCACACGTACGCTCCCCCTAGAGCGTTGTCGTACCCTCACCTGGACCCTAAACCATCCCCGTCCCCTAACCCTAACCCTAGCCCGAAGCCTAACCCTAACCCTTCCCCGAAGCCTGACCCTCAGCCGTCCCCTTATCCTAACCCGTACGCTGACACTAACCCGCGCCCTCACACGTACGCTCCCCCTAGAGCGTTGTCGTACCCTCACCTGGACCCTAAACCGTCCCCGTCCCCTAACCCTAACCCTAGCCCGAAGCCTAACCCTAACCCTTCCCCGAAGCCTGACACTCAGCCGTCCCCTAATCCTAACCCGTATGCTGACACTAACCCGCGCCCTCACACGTACGCTCCCCCTAGAGCGTTGTCGTACCCTCACCTGGACCCTAAACCGTCCCCGTCCCCTAACCCTAACCCTAGCCCGAAGACTAAACCTAACCCTTCCCCGAAGCCTGACCCTCAGCCGTCCCCTAATCCTAACCCGTACACTGACACTAACCCGCGCCCTCACACGTACGCTCCCCTTAGAGCGTTGACGTACCCTCACCTGGACCCTAAACCGTCCCCGTCCCCTAACCCTAACCCTAGCCCGAAGCCTAACCCTAACCCTTCCCCGAAGCCTGACCCTCAGCCGTCCCCTAATCCTAACCCGTACGCTGACACTAACCCGCGCCCTCACACGTACGCTCCCCCTAGAGCGTTGTCGTACCCTCACCTGGACCCTAAACCGTCCCCGTCCCCTAACCCTAACCCTTCCCTGAAGCCTGACCCTCACCCGTCCCCTAATCCTAACCCGTACGCTGACACTAACCCGCGCCCTCACACGTACGCTCCCCCTAGAGCGTTGTCGTACCCTCACCTGGACCCTAAACCGTCCCCGTCCCCTAACCCTAACCCTAGCCCGAACCCTAACCCTAACCCTTCCCCGAAGCCTGACCCTCAGCCGTCCCCTAATCCTAACCCGTACGCTGACACTAACCCGCGCCCTCACACGTACGCTCCCCCTAGAGCGTTGTCGTACCCTCACCTGGACCCTAAACCGTCCCCGTCCCCTAACCCTAACCCTAGCCCGAACCCTAACCCTAACCCTTCCCCGAAGCCTGACCCTCAGCCGTCCCCTAATCCTAACCCGTACGCTGACACTAACCCGCGCCCTCACACGTACGCTCCCCCTAGAGCGTTGTCGTACCCTCACCTGGACCCTAAACCGTCCCCGTCCCCTAACCCTAACCCTAGCCCGAACCCTAACCCTAACCCTTCCCCGAAGCCTGACCCTCAGCCGTCCCCTAATCCTAACCCGTACGCTGACACTAACCCGCGCCCTCACACGTACGCTCCCCCTAGAGCGTTGTCGTACCCTCACCTGGACCCTAAACCGTCCCCGTCCCCTAACCCTAACCCTAGCCCGAACCCTAACCCTAACCCTTCCCCGAAGCCTGACCCTCAGCCGTCCCCTAATCCTAACCCGTACGATGACACTAACCCGCGCCCTCACACGTACGCTCCCCCTAGAGCGTCGTCGTACCCTCACCTGGACCCTAAACCGTCCCCGTCCCCTAACCCTAACCCTAGCCCGAACCCTAACCCTAACCCTTCCCCGAAGCCTGACCCTCAGCCGTCCCCTAATCCTAACCCGTACGCTGACACTAACCCGCGCCCTCACACGTACGCTCCCCCTAGAGCGTTGTCGTACCCTCACCTGGACCCTAAACCGTCCCCGTCCCCTAACCCTAACCCTAGCCCGAACCCTAACCCTAACCCTTCCCCGAAGCCTGACCCTCAGCCGTCCCCTAATCCTAACCCGTACGCTGACCCTAACCCGCGCCCTCACACGTACGCTCCCCTTAGAGCGTTGTCGTACCCTCACCTGGACCCTAAACCGTCCCCGTCCCCTAACCCTAACCCTAGCCCGAAGCCTAACCCTAACCCTTCCCCGAAGCCTGACCCTCACCCGTCCCCTAATCCTAACCCGTACGCTGACACTAACCCGCGCCCTCACACGTACGCTCCACCTAGAGCGTTGTCGTACCCTCACCTGGACCCTAAACCGTCCCCGTCCCCTAACCCTAACCCTAGCCCGAACCCTAACCCTAACCCTTCCCCGAAGCCTGACCCTCAGCCGTCCCCTAATCCTAACCCGTACGCTGACACTAACCCGCGCCCTCACACGTACGCTCCCCCTAGAGCGTTGTCGTACCCTCACCTGGACCCTAAACCGTCCCCGTCACCTAACCCTAACCCTAGCCCGAACCCTAACCCTAACCCTTCCCCGAAGCCTGACCCTCAGCCGTCCCCTAATCCTAACCCGTACGCTGACACTAACCCGCGCCCTCACACGTACGCTCCCCCTAGAGCGTTGTCGTACCCTCACCTGGACCCTAAACCGTCCCCGTCCCCTAACCCTAACCCTAGCCCGAAGCCTAACCCTAACCCTTCCCCGAAGCCTGACCCTCAGCCGTCCCCTAATCCTAACCCGTACGCTGACACTAACCCGCGCCCTCACACGTACGCTCCCCCTAGAGCGTTGTCGTACCCTCACCTGGACCCTAAACCGTCCCCATCCCCTAACCCTAACCCTAGCCCGAAGCCTAACCCTAACCCTTCCCCGAAGCCTGACCCTCAGCCGTCCCCTAATCCTAACCCGTACACTGACACTAACCCGCGCCCTCACACGTACGCTCCCCCTAGAGCGTTGTCGTACCCTCACCTGGACCCTAAACCGTCCCCGTCCCCTAACCCTAACCCTAGCCCGAAGCCTAACCCTAACCCTTCCCCGAAGCCTGACCCTCAGCCGTCCCCTTATCCTAACCCGTACGCTGACACTAACCCGCGCCCTCACACGTACGCTCCCCCTAGAGCGTTGTCGTACCCTCACCTGGACCCTAAACCGTCCCCGTCCCCTAACCCTAACCCTAGCCCGAAGCCTAACCCTAACTCTTCCCCGAAGCCTGACACTCAGCCGTCCCCTAATCCTAACCCGTACGCTGACACTAACCCGCGCCCTCACACGTACGCTCCCCCTAGAGCGTTGTCGTACCCTCACCTGGACCCTAAACCGTCCCCGTCCCCTAACCCTAACCCTAGCCCGAAGCCTAACCCTAACCCTTCCCCGAAGCCTGACCCTCAGCCGTCCCCTAATCCTAACCCGTACACTGACACTAACCCGCGCCCTCACACGTACGCTCCCCTTAGAGCGTTGACGTACCCTCACCTGGACCCTAAACCGTCCCCGTCCCCTAACCCTAACCCTAGCCCGAAGCCTAACCCTAACCCTTCCCCGAAGCCTGACCCTCAGCCGTCCCCTAATCCTAACCCGTACGCTGACACTAACCCGCGCCCTCACACGTACGCTCCCCCTAGAGCGTTGTCGTACCCTCACCTGGACCCTAAACCGTCCCCGTCCCCTAACCCTAACCCTTCCCTGAAGCCTGACCCTCACCCGTCCCCTAATCCTAACCCGTACGCTGACACTAACCCGCGCCCTCACACGTACGCTCCCCCTAGAGCGTTGTCGTACCCTCACCTGGACCCTAAACCGTCCCCGTCCCCTAACCCTAACCCTAGCCCGAACCCTAACCCTAACCCTTCCCCGAAGCCTGACCCTCAGCCGTCCCCTAATCCTAACCCGTACGCTGACACTAACCCGCGCCCTCACACGTACGCTCCCCCTAGAGCGTTGTCGTACCCTCACCTGGACCCTAAACCGTCCCCATCCCCTAACCCTAACCCTAGCCCGAACCCTAACCCTAACCCTTCCCCGAAGCCTGACCCTCAGCCGTCCCCTAATCCTAACCCGTACGCTGACACTAACCCGCGCCCTCACACGTACGCTCCCCCTAGAGCGTTGTCGTACCCTCACCTGGACCCTAAACCGTCCCCGTCCCCTAACCCTAACCCTAGCCCGAACCCTAACCCTAACCCTTCCCCGAAGCCTGACCCTCAGCCTTCCCCTAATCCTAACCTGTACGCTGACACTAACCCGCGCCCTCACACGTACCCTCCCCCTAGAGCGTTGTCGTACCCTCACCTGGACCCTAAACCGTCCCCGTCCCCTAACCCTAACCCTAGCCCGAACCCTAACCCTAACCCTTCCCCGAAGCCTGACCCTCAGCCGTCCCCTAATCCTAACCCGTACGCTGACACTAACCCGCGCCCTCACACGTACGCTCCCCCTAGAGCGTTGTCGTACCCTCACCTGGACCCTAAACCGTCCCCGTCCCCTAACCCTAACCCTAGCCCGAAGCCTAACCCTAACCCTTCCCCGAAGCCTGACCCTCAGCCGTCCCCTAATCCTAACCCGTACGCTGACACTAACCCGCGCCCTCACACGTACGCTCCCCCTAGAGCGTTGTCGTACCCTCACCTGGACCCTAAACCGTCCCCGTCCCCTAACCCTAACCCTAGCCCGAAGCCTAACCCTAACCCTTCCCCGAAGCCTGACCCTCAGCCGTCCCCTAATCCTAACCCGTACGCTGACACTAACCCGCGCCCTCACACGTACGCTCCCCCTAGAGCGTTGTCGTACCCTCACCTGGACCCTAAACCGTCCCCGTCCCCTAACCCTAACCCTAGCCCGAACTCTAACCCTAACCCTTCCCCGAAGCCTGAACCTCAGCCGTCCCCTAATCCTAACCCGTACTCTGACACTAACCCGCGCCCTCACACGTACGCTCCCCCTAGAGCGTTGTCGTACCCTCACCTGGACCCTAAACCGTCCCCGTCCCCTAACCCTAACCCTAGCCCGAACCCTAACCCTAACCCTTCCCCGAAGCCTGACCCTCAGCCGTCCCCTAATCCTAACCCGTATGCTGACACTAACCCACGCCCTCACACGTACGCTCCCCCTAGAGCGTTGTCGTACCCTCACCTGGACCCTAAACCGTCCCCGTCCCCTAACCCTAACCCTAGCCCGAAGCCTAACCCTAACCCTTCCCCGAAGCCTGACCCTCAGCCGTCCCCTAATCCTAACCCGTACGCTGACACTAACCCGCGCCCTCACACGAACGCTCCCCCTAGAGCGTTGTCGTACCCTCACCTGGACCCTAAACCGTCCCCGTCCCCTAACCCTAACCCTAGCCCGAACCCTAACCCTAACCCTTCCCCGAAGCCTGACCCTCAGCCGTCCCCTAATCCTAACCCGTACGCTGACACTAACCCGCGCCCTCACAGGTACGCTCCCCCTAGAGCGTTGTCGTACCCTCACCTGGACCCTAAACCGTCCCCGTCCCCTAACCCTAACCCTAGCCCGAAGCCTAACCCTAACCCTTCCCCGAAGCCTGACCCTCAGCCGTCCCCTAATCCTAACCCGTACGCTGACACTAACCCGCGCCCTCACACGTACGCTCCCCCTAGAGCGTTGTCGTACCCTCACCTGGACCCTAAACCGTCCCCGTCCCCTAACCCTAACCCTAGCCCGAACCCTAACCCTAACCCTTCCCCGAAGCCTGACCCTCAGCCGTCCCCTAATCCTAACCCGTACGCTGACACTAACCCACGCCCTCACAGGTACGCTCCCACTAGAGCGTTGTCGTACCCTCACCTGGACCCTAAACCGTCCCCGTCCCCTAACCCTAACCCTAGCCCGAACCCTAACCCTAACCCTTCCCCGAAGCCTGACCCTCAGCCGTGCCCTAATCCTAACCCGTACGCTGACACTAACCCGCGCCCTCACACGTACACTCCCCCTAGAGCGTTGTCGTACCCTCACCTGGACCCTAAACCGTCCCCGTCCCCTAACCCTAACCCTAGCCCGAAGCCTAACCCTAACACTTCCCCGAAGCCTGACCGTCAGCCGTCCCCTAATCCTAACCCGTACGCTGACACTAACCCGCGCCCTCACACGTACGCTCCCCCTAGAGCGTTGTCGTACCCTCACCTGGACCCTAAACCGTCCCCATCCCCTAACCCTAACCCTAGCCCGAAGCCTAACCCTAACCCTTCCCCGAAGCCTGACCCTCAGCCGTCCCCTAATCCTAACCCGTACGCTGACACTAACCCGCGCCCTCACACGTACGCTCCCCCTAGAGCGTTGTCGTACCCTCACCTGGACCCTAAACCGTCCCCGTCCCCTAACCCTAACCCTAGCCCGAAGCCTAACCCTAACCCTTCCCCGAAGCCTGACCCTCAGCCGTCCCCTAATCCTAACCCGTACGCTGACACTAACCCGCGCCCTCACACGTACGCTCCCCTTAGAGCGTTGACGTACCCTCACCTGGACCCTAAACCGTCCCCGTCCCCTAACCCTAACCCTAGCCCGAAGCCTAACCCTAACCCTTCCCCGAAGCCTGACCCTCAGCCGTCCCCTAATCCTAACCCGTACGCTGACACTAACCCGCGCCCTCACACGTACGCTCCCCCTAGAGCGTTGTCGTACCCTCACCTGGACCCTAAACCGTCCCCGTCCCCTAACCCTAACCCTTCCCTGAAGCCTGACCCTCACCCGTCCCCTAATCCTAACCCGTACGCTGACACTAACCCGCGCCCTCACACGTACGCTCCCCCTAGAGTGTTGTCGTACCCTCACCTGGACCCTAAACCGTCCCCGTCCCCTAACCCTAACCCTAGCCCGAACCCTAACCCTAACCCTTCCCCGAAGCCTGACCCTCAGCCGTCCCCTAATCCTAACCCGTACGCTGACACTAACCCGCGCCCTCACACGTACGCTCCCCCTAGAGCGTTGTCGTACCCTCACCTGGACCCTAAACCGTCCCCGTCCCCTAACCCTAACCCTAGCCCGAACCCTAACCCTAACCCTTCCCCGAAGACTGACCCTCAGCCGTCCCCTAATCCTAACCCGTACGCTGACACTAACACGCGCCCTCACACGTACGCTCCCCCTAGAGCGTTGTCGTACCCTCACCTGGACCCTAAACCGTCTCCGTCCCCTAACCCTAACCCTAGCCCGAACCCTAACCCTAACCCTTCCCCGAAGCCTGACCCTCAGCCTTCCCCTAATCCTAACCCATACGCTGACACTAACCCGCGCCCTCACACGTACGCTCCCCCTAGAGCGTTGTCGTACCCTCACCTGGACCCTAAACCGTCCCCGTCCCCTAACCCTAACCCTAGCCCGAACCCTAACCCTAACCCTTCCCCGAAGCCTGACCCTCAGCCGTCCCCTAATCCTAACCCGTACGCTGACACTAACCCGCGCCCTCACACGTACGCTCCCCCTAGAGCGTTGTCGTACCCTCACCTGGACCCTAAACCGTCCCCGTCCCCTAACCCTAACCCTAGCCCGAACCCTAATCCTAACCCTTCCCCGAAGCCTGACCCTCAGCCGTCCCCTAATCCTAACCCGTACGATGACACTAACCAACGCCCTCACACGTACGCTCCTCCTAGAGCGTTGTCGTACCCTCACCTGGACCCTAAACCGTCCCCGTCCCCTAACCCTAACCCTAGCCCGAACCCTAACCCTAACCCTTCCCCGAAGCCTGACCCTCAGCCGTCCCCAATCCTAACCCGTACGCTGACACTAACCCGCGCCCTCACACGTACGCTCCCCCTAGAGCGTTGTCGTACCCTCACCTGGACCCTAAACCGTCCCCGTCCCCTAACCCTAACCCTAGCCCGAACCCTAACCCTAACCCTTCCCCGAAGCCTGACCCTCAGCCATCCCCTAATTCTAACCCGTACGCTGACACTAACCCGCGCCTTCACACGTACGCTCCCCCTAGAGCGTTCTCGTACCCTCACCTGGACCCTAAACCGTCCCCGTCCCCTAACCCTAACCCTAGCCCGAACCCTAATCCTAACACTTCCCCGAAGCCTGACCCTCAGCCGTCCCCTAATCGTAACCCGTACGCTGACACTAACCCACGCCCTCACACGTACGCTCCCCCTAGAGCGTTGTCGTACCCTCAACTGGACCCTAAACCGTCCCCGTCCCCTAACCCTAACCCTAGCCCGAACCCTAACCCTAACCCTTCCCCGAAGCCTGACCCTCAGCCGTCCCCAATCCTAACCCGTACGCTGACACTAACCCGCGCCCTCACACGTACGCTCCCCCTAGAGCGTTGTCGTACCCTCACCTGGACCCTAAACCGTCCCCGTCCCCTAACCCTAACCCTAGCCCGAACCCTAACCCTAACCCTTCCCCGAAGACTGACCCTCACCCGTCCCCTAATCTTAACCCGTACGCTGACACTAACCCGCGCCCTCACACGTACGCTCCCCCTAGAGCGTTGTCGTACCCTCACCTGGACCCTAAACCGTCCCCGTCCCCTAACCCTAAACCTAGCCCGAACCCTAACCCTAACACTTCCCCGAAGCCTGACCCTCAGCCGTCCCCTAATCCTAACCCGTACGCTGACACTAACCCACGCCCTCACACGTACGCTCCCCCTAGAGCGTTGTCGTACCCTCACCTGGACCCTAAACCGTCCCCGTCCCCTAACCCTAACCCTAGCCCGAACCCTAACACTAACACTTCCCCGAAGCCTGACCCTCAGCCGTCCCCTAATCCTAACCCGTACGCTGACACTAACCCGCGCCCTCACACGTACCCTCCCCCTAGAGCGTTGTCGTACCCTCACCTGGACCCTAAACCGTCCCCGTCCCCTAACCCTAACCCTAGCCCGAAGCCTAACCCTAACCCTTCCCCGAAGCCTGACCCTCAGCCGTCCCCTAATCCTAACCCGTACGCTGACACTAACCCGCGCCCTCACACGTACGCTCCCCCTAGAGCGTTGTCGTACCCTCACCTGGACCCTAAACCGTCCCCGTCCCCTAACCCTAACCCTAGCCCGAAGCCTAACCCTAACCCTTCCCCGAAGCCTGACCCTCAGCCGTCCCCTAATCCTAACCCGTACGCTGACACTAACCCGCGCCCTCACACGTACGCTCCCCCTAGAGCGTTGTCGTACCCTCACCTGGACCCTAAACCGTCCCCGTCCCCTAACCCTAACCCTAGCCCGAACCCTAACCCTAACCCTTCCCCGAAGCCTGACCCTCAGCCGTCCCCTAATCCTAACCCGTACGCTGACACTAACCCGCGCCCTCACACGTACGCTCCCCCTAGAGCGTTGTCGTACCCTCACCTGGACCCTAAACCGTCCCCGTCCCCTAACCCTAACCCTAGCCCGAACCCTAACCCTAACCCTTCCCCGAAGCCTGACCCTCAGCCGTCCCCTAATCCTAACCCGTACGATGACACTAACCCGCGCCCTCACACGTACGCTCCCCCTAGAACGTCGTCGTACCCTCACCTGGACCCTAAACCGTCCCCGTCCCCTAACCCTAACCCTAGCCCGAACCCTAACCCTAACCCTTCCCCGAAGCCTGACCCTCAGCCGTCCCCTAATCCTAATCCGTACGCTGACACTAACCCGCGCCCTCACACGTACGCTCCCCCTAGAGCGTTGTCGTACCCTCACCTGGACCCTAAACCGTCCCCGTCCCCTAACCCTAACCCTAGCCCGAACCCTAACCCTAACCCTTCCCCGAAGCCTGACCCTCAGCCGTCCCCTAATCCTAACCCGTACGCTGACACTAACCCGCGCCCTCACACGTACGCTCCCCTTAGAGCGTTGTCGTACCCTCACCTGGACCCTAAACCGTCCCCATCCCCTAACCCTAACCCTAGCCCGAAGCCTAACCCTAACCCTTCCCCGAAGCCTGACCCTCACCCGTCCCCTAATCCTAACCCGTACGCTGACACTAACCCGCGCCCTCACACGTACGCTCCCCCTAGAGCGTTGTCGTACCCTCACCTGGACCCTAAACCGTCCCCGTCACCTAACCCTAACCCTAGCCCGAAGCCTAACCCTAACCCTTCCCCGAAGCCTGACCCTCAGCCGTCCCCTAATCCTAACCCGTACGCTGACACTAACCCGCGCCCTCACACGTACGCTCCCCCTAGAGCGTTGTCGTACCCTCACCTGGACCCTAAACCGTCCCCGTCCCCTAACCCTAACCCTAGCCCGAAGCCTAAACATAACCCTTCCCCGAAGCCTGACCCTCAGCCGTCCCCTTATCCTAACCCGTACGCTGACACTAACCCGCGCCCTCACACGTACGCTCCCCCTAGAGCGTTGTCGTACCCTCACCTGGACCCTAAACCGTCCCCGTCCCCTAACCCTAACCCTAGCCCGAAGCCTAACCCTAACCCTTCCCCGAAGCCTGACACTCAGCCGTCCCCTAATCCTATCCCGTACGCTGACACTAACCCGCGCCCTCACACGTACGCTCCCCCTAGAGCGTTGTCGTACCCTCACCTGGACCCTAAACCGTCCCCGTCCCCTAACCCTAACCCTAGCCCGAAGCCTAACCCTAACCCTTCCCCGAAGCCTGACCCTCAGCCGTCCCCTAATCCTAACCCGTACACTGACACTAACCCGCGCCCTCACACGTACGCTCCCCTTAGAGCGTTGACGTACCCTCACCTGGACCCTAAACCGTCCCCGTCCCCTAACCCTAACCCTAGCCCGAAGCCTAACCCTAACCCTTCCCCGAAGCCTGACCCTCAGCCGTCCCCTAATCCTAACCCGTACGCTGACACTAACCCGCGCCCTCACACGTACGCTCCCCCTAGAGCGTTGTCGTACCCTCACCTGGACCCTAAACCGTCCCCGTCCCCTAACCCTAACCCTAGCCCGAACCCTAACCCTAACCCTTCCCCGAAGCCTGACCCTCAGCCGTCCCCTAATCCTAACCTGTACGCTGACACTAACCCGCGCCCTCACACGTACGCTCCCCCTAGAGCGTTGTCGTACCCTCACCTGGACCCTAAACCGTCCCCGTCCCCTAACCCTAACCCTAGCCCGAACCCTAACCCTAACCCTTCCCCGAAGCCTGACCCTCAGCCGTCCCCTAATCCTAACCCGTACGCTGACACTAACCCGCGCCCTCACACGTACGCTCCCCTTAGAGCGTTGTCGTACCCTCACCTGGACCCTAAACCGTCCCCGTCCCCTAACCCTAACCCTAGCCCGAAGCCTAACCCTAACCCTTCCCCGAAGCCTGACCCTCACCCGTCCCCTAATCCTAACCCGTACGCTGACACTAACCCGCGCCCTCACACGTACGCTCCCCCTAGAGCGTTGTCGTACCCTCACCTGGACCCTAAACCGTCCCCGTCCCCTAACCCTAACCCTAGCCCGAACCCTAACCCTAACCCTTCCCCGAAGCCTGACCCTCAGCCGTCCCCTAATCCTAACCCGTACGCTGACACTAACCCGCGCCCTCACACGTACGCTCCCCCTAGAGCGTTGTCGTACCCTCACCTGGACCCTAAACCGTCCCCGTCCCCTAACCCTAACCCTAGCCCGAAGCCTAACCCTAACCCTTCCCCGAAGCCTGACCCTCAGCCGTCCCCTAATCCTAACCCGTACGCTGACACTAACCCGCGCCCTCACACGTACGCTCCCCCTAGAGCGTTGACGTACCCTCACCTGGACCCTAAACCGTCCCCGTCCCCTAACCCTAACCCTAGCCCGAAGCCTAACCCTAACCCTTCCCCGAAGCCTGACCCTCAGCCGTCCCCTAATCCTAACCCGTACGCTGACACTAACCCGCGCCCTCACACGTACGCTCCCCCTAGAGCGTTGTCGTACCCTCACCTGGACCCTAAACCGTCCCCGTCCCCTAACCCTAACCCTTCCCTGAAGCCTGACCCTCACCCGTCCCCTAATCCTAACCCGTACGCTGACACTAACCCGCGCCCTCACACGTACGCTCCCCCTAGAGTGTTGTCGTACCCTCACCTGGACCCTAAACCGTCCCCGTCCCCTAACCCTAACCCTAGCCCGAACCCTAACCCTAACCCTTCCCCGAAGCCTGACCCTCAGCCGTCCCCTAATCCTAACCCGTACGCTGACACTAACCCGCGCCCTCACACGTACGCTCCCCCTAGAGCGTTGTCGTACCCTCACCTGGACCCTAAACCGTCCCCGTCCCCTAACCCTAACCCTAGCCCGAACCCTAACCCTAACCCTTCCCCGAAGACTGACCCTCAGCCGTCCCCTAATCCTAACCCGTACGCTGACACTAACCCGCGCACTCACACGTAGGCTCCCCCTAGAGCGTTGTCGTACCCTCACCTGGACCCTAAACCGTCCCCGTCCCCTAACCCTAACCCTAGCCCGAACCCTAACCCTAACCCTTCCCCGAAGCCTGACCCTCAGCCTTCCCCTAATCCTAACCCGTACGCTGACACTAACCCGCGCCCTCACACGTACCCTCCCCCTAGAGCGTTGTCGTACCCTCACCTGGACCCTAAACCGTCCCCGTCCCCTAACCCTAACCCTAGCCCGAACCCTAACCCTAACCCTTCCCCGAAGCCTGACCCTCAGCCGTCCCCTAATCCTAACCCGTACGCTGACACTAACCCGCGCCCTCACACGTACGCTCCCCCTAGAGCGTTGTCGTACCCTCACCTGGACCCTAAACCGTACCCGTCCCCTAACCCTAACCCTAGCCCGAACCCTAATCCTAACCCTTCCCCGAAGCCTGACCCTCAGCCGTCCCCTAATCCTAACCCGTACGCTGACACTAACCCACGCCCTCACACGTACGCTCCCCCTAGAGCGTTGTCGTACCCTCACCTGGACCCTAAACCGTCCCCGTCCCCTAACCCTAACCCTAGCCCGAACCCTAACCCTAACCCTTCCCCGAAGCCTGACCCTCAGCCGTCCCCAATCCTAACCCGTACGCTGACACTAACCCGCGCCCTCACACGTACGCTCCCCCTAGAGCGTTGTCGTACCCTCACCTGGACCCTAAACCGTCCCCGTCCCCTAACCCTAACCCTAGCCCGAACCCTAACCCTAACCCTTCCCCGAAGACTGACCCTCACCCGTCCCCTAATCTTAACCCGTACGCTGACACTAACCCGCGCCCTCACACGTACGCTCCCCCTAGAGCGTTGTCGTACCCTCACCTGGACCCTAAACCGTCCCCGTCCCCTAACCCTAACCCTAGCCCGAACCCTAACCCTAACCCTTCCCCGAAGCCTGACCCTCAGCCGTCCCCTAATCCTAACCCGTACGCTGACACTAACCCACGCCCTCACACGTACGCTCCCCCTAGAGCGTTGTCGTACCCTCACCTGGACCCTAAACCGTCCCCGTCCCCTAACCCTAACCCTAGCCCGAACCCTAACCCTAACACTTCCCCGAAGCCTGACCCTCAGCCGTCCCCTAATCCTAACCCGTACGCTGACACTAACCCGCGCCCTCACACGTACCCTCCCCCTAGAGCGTTGTCGTACCCTCACCTGGACCCTAAACCGTCCCCGTCCCCTAACCCTAACCCTAGCCCGAAGCCTAACCCTAACCCTTCCCCGAAGCCTGACCCTCAGCCGTCCCCTAATCCTAACCCGTACGCTGACACTAACCCGCGCCCTCACACGTACGCTCCCCCTAGAGCGTTGTCGTACCCTCACCTGGACCCTAAACCGTCCCCGTCCCCTAACCCTAACCCTAGCCCGAAGCCTAACCCTAACCCTTCCCCGAAGCCTGACCCTCAGCCGTCCCCTAATCCTAACCCGTACGCTGACACTAACCCGCGCCCTCACACGTACGCTCCCCCTAGAGCGTTGTCGTACCCTCACCTGGACCCTAAACCGTCCCCGTCTCCTAACCCTAACCCTAGCCCGAAGCCTAACCCTAACCCTTCCCCGAAGCCTGACCCTCAGCCGTCCCCTAATCCTAACCCGTACGCTGACACTAACCCGCGCCCTCACACGTACGCTCCCCCTAGAGCATTGTCGTACCCTCACCTGGACCCTAAACCGTCCCCGTCCCCTAACCCTAACCCTAGCCCGAACCCTAACCCTAACCCTTCCCCGAAGCCTGACCCTCAGCCGTCCCCTAATCCTAACCCGTACGCTGACACTAACCCGCGCCCTCACACGTACGCTCCCCCTAGAGCGTTGTCGTACCCTCACCTGGACCCTAAACCGTCCCCGTCCCCTAACCCTAACCCTAGCCCGAACCCTAACCCTAACCCTTCCCCGAAGCCTGACCCTCAGCCGTCCCCTAATCCTAACCCGTACGATGACACTAACCCGCGCCCTCACACGTACGCTCCCCCTAGAGCGTCGTCGTACCCTCACCTGGACCCTAAACCGTCCCCGTCCCCTAACCCTAAACCTAGCCCGAACCCTAACCCTAACCCTTCCCCGAAGCCTGACCCTCAGCCGTCCCCTAATCCTAACCCGTACGCTGACACTAACCCGCGCCCTCACACGTACGCTCCCCCTAGAGCGTTGTCGTACCCTCACCTGGACCCTAAACCGTCCCCGTCCCCTAACCCTAACCCTAGCCCGAACCCTAACCCTAACCCTTCCCCGAAGCCTGACCCTCAGCCGTCCCCTAATCCTAACCCGTACGCTGACACTAACCCGCGCCCTCACACGTACGCTCCCCTTAGAGCGTTGTCGTACCCTCACCTGGACCCTAAACCGTCCCCGTCCCCTAACCCTAACCCTAGCCCGAAGCCTAACCCTAACCCTTCCCCGAAGCCTAACCCTCACCCGTCCCCTAATCCTAACCCGTACGCTGACACTAACCCGCGCCCTCACACGTACGCTCCCCCTAGAGCGTTGTCGTACCCTCACCTGGACCCTAAACCGTCCCCGTCCCCTAACCCTAACCCTAGCCCGAACCCTAACCCTAACCCTTCCCCGAAGCCTGACCCTCAGCCGTCCCCTAATCCTAACCCGTACGCTGACACTAACCCGCGCCCTCACACGTACGCTCCCCCTAGAGCGTTGTCGTACCCTCACCTGGACCCTAAACCGTCCCCGTCACCTAACCCTAACCCTAGCCCGAACCCTAACCCTAACCCTTCCCCGAAGCCTGACCCTCAGCCGTCCCCTAATCCTAACCCGTACGCTGACACTAACCCGCGCCCTCACACGTACGCTCCCCCTAGAGCGTTGTCGTACCCTCACCTGGACCCTAAACCGTCCCCGTCCCCTAACCCTAACCCTAGCCCGAAGCCTAACCCTAACCCTTCCCCGAAGCCTGACCCTCAGCCGTCCCCTAATCCTAACCCGTACGCTGACACTAACCCGCGCCCTCACACGTACGCTCCCCCTAGAGCGTTGTCGTACCCTCACCTGGACCCTAAACCGTCCCCATCCCCTAACCCTAACCCTAGCCCGAAGCCTAACCCTAACCCTTCCCCGAAGCCTGACCCTCAGCCGTCCCCTAATCCTAACCCGTACGCTGACACTAACCCGCGCCCTCACACGTACGCTCCCCCTAGAGCGTTGTCGTACCCTCACCTGGACCCTAAACCATCCCCGTCCCCTAACCCTAACCCTAGCCCGAAGCCTAACCCTAACCCTTCCCCGAAGCCTGACCCTCAGCCGTCCCCTTATCCTAACCCGTACGCTGACACTAACCCGCGCCCTCACACGTACGCTCCCCCTAGAGCGTTGTCGTACCCTCACCTGGACCCTAAACCGTCCCCGTCCCCTAACCCTAACCCTAGCCCGAAGCCTAACCCTAACCCTTCCCCGAAGCCTGACACTCAGCCGTCCCCTAATCCTAACCCGTATGCTGACACTAACCCGCGCCCTCACACGTACGCTCCCCCTAGAGCGTTGTCGTACCCTCACCTGGACCCTAAACCGTCCCCGTCCCCTAACCCTAACCCTAGCCCGAAGACTAAACCTAACCCTTCCCCGAAGCCTGACCCTCAGCCGTCCCCTAATCCTAACCCGTACACTGACACTAACCCGCGCCCTCACACGTACGCTCCCCTTAGAGCGTTGACGTACCCTCACCTGGACCCTAAACCGTCCCCGTCCCCTAACCCTAACCCTAGCCCGAAGCCTAACCCTAACCCTTCCCCGAAGCCTGACCCTCAGCCGTCCCCTAATCCTAACCCGTACGCTGACACTAACCCGCGCCCTCACACGTACGCTCCCCCTAGAGCGTTGTCGTACCCTCACCTGGACCCTAAACCGTCCCCGTCCCCTAACCCTAACCCTTCCCTGAAGCCTGACCCTCACCCGTCCCCTAATCCTAACCCGTACGCTGACACTAACCCGCGCCCTCACACGTACGCTCCCCCTAGAGCGTTGTCGTACCCTCACCTGGACCCTAAACCGTCCCCGTCCCCTAACCCTAACCCTAGCCCGAACCCTAACCCTAACCCTTCCCCGAAGCCTGACCCTCAGCCGTCCCCTAATCCTAACCCGTACGCTGACACTAACCCGCGCCCTCACACGTACGCTCCCCCTAGAGCGTTGTCGTACCCTCACCTGGACCCTAAACCGTCCCCGTCCCCTAACCCTAACCCTAGCCCGAACCCTAACCCTAACCCTTCCCCGAAGCCTGACCCTCAGCCGTCCCCTAATCCTAACCCGTACGCTGACACTAACCCGCGCCCTCACACGTACGCTCCCCCTAGAGCGTTGTCGTACCCTCACCTGGACCCTAAACCGTCCCCGTCCCCTAACCCTAACCCTAGCCCGAACCCTAACCCTAACCCTTCCCCGAAGCCTGACCCTCAGCCGTCCCCTAATCCTAACCCGTACGCTGACACTAACCCGCGCCCTCACACGTACGCTCCCCCTAGAGCGTTGTCGTACCCTCACCTGGACCCTAAACCGTCCCCGTCCCCTAACCCTAACCCTAGCCCGAACCCTAACCCTAACCCTTCCCCGAAGCCTGACCCTCAGCCGTCCCCTAATCCTAACCCGTACGATGACACTAACCCGCGCCCTCACACGTACGCTCCCCCTAGAGCGTCGTCGTACCCTCACCTGGACCCTAAACCGTCCCCGTCCCCTAACCCTAACCCTAGCCCGAACCCTAACCCTAACCCTTCCCCGAAGCCTGACCCTCAGCCGTCCCCTAATCCTAACCCGTACGCTGACACTAACCCGCGCCCTCACACGTACGCTCCCCCTAGAGCGTTGTCGTACCCTCACCTGGACCCTAAACCGTCCCCGTCCCCTAACCCTAACCCTAGCCCGAACCCTAACCCTAACCCTTCCCCGAAGCCTGACCCTCAGCCGTCCCCTAATCCTAACCCGTACGCTGACCCTAACCCGCGCCCTCACACGTACGCTCCCCTTAGAGCGTTGTCGTACCCTCACCTGGACCCTAAACCGTCCCCGTCCCCTAACCCTAACCCTAGCCCGAAGCCTAACCCTAACCCTTCCCCGAAGCCTGACCCTCACCCGTCCCCTAATCCTAACCCGTACGCTGACACTAACCCGCGCCCTCACACGTACGCTCCACCTAGAGCGTTGTCGTACCCTCACCTGGACCCTAAACCGTCCCCGTCCCCTAACCCTAACCCTAGCCCGAACCCTAACCCTAACCCTTCCCCGAAGCCTGACCCTCAGCCGTCCCCTAATCCTAACCCGTACGCTGACACTAACCCGCGCCCTCACACGTACGCTCCCCCTAGAGCGTTGTCGTACCCTCACCTGGACCCTAAACCGTCCCCGTCACCTAACCCTAACCCTAGCCCGAACCCTAACCCTAACCCTTCCCCGAAGCCTGACCCTCAGCCGTCCCCTAATCCTAACCCGTACGCTGACACTAACCCGCGCCCTCACACGTACGCTCCCCCTAGAGCGTTGTCGTACCCTCACCTGGACCCTAAACCGTCCCCGTCCCCTAACCCTAACCCTAGCCCGAAGCCTAACCCTAACCCTTCCCCGAAGCCTGACCCTCAGCCGTCCCCTAATCCTAACCCGTACGCTGACACTAACCCGCGCCCTCACACGTACGCTCCCCCTAGAGCGTTGTCGTACCCTCACCTGGACCCTAAACCGTCCCCATCCCCTAACCCTAACCCTAGCCCGAAGCCTAACCCTAACCCTTCCCCGAAGCCTGACCCTCAGCCGTCCCCTAATCCTAACCCGTACACTGACACTAACCCGCGCCCTCACACGTACGCTCCCCCTAGAGCGTTGTCGTACCCTCACCTGGACCCTAAACCGTCCCCGTCCCCTAACCCTAACCCTAGCCCGAAGCCTAACCCTAACCCTTCCCCGAAGCCTGACCCTCAGCCGTCCCCTTATCCTAACCCGTACGCTGACACTAACCCGCGCCCTCACACGTACGCTCCCCCTAGAGCGTTGTCGTACCCTCACCTGGACCCTAAACCGTCCCCGTCCCCTAACCCTAACCCTAGCCCGAAGCCTAACCCTAACTCTTCCCCGAAGCCTGACACTCAGCCGTCCCCTAATCCTAACCCGTACGCTGACACTAACCCGCGCCCTCACACGTACGCTCCCCCTAGAGCGTTGTCGTACCCTCACCTGGACCCTAAACCGTCCCCGTCCCCTAACCCTAACCCTAGCCCGAAGCCTAACCCTAACCCTTCCCCGAAGCCTGACCCTCAGCCGTCCCCTAATCCTAACCCGTACACTGACACTAACCCGCGCCCTCACACGTACGCTCCCCTTAGAGCGTTGACGTACCCTCACCTGGACCCTAAACCGTCCCCGTCCCCTAACCCTAACCCTAGCCCGAAGCCTAACCCTAACCCTTCCCCGAAGCCTGACCCTCAGCCGTCCCCTAATCCTAACCCGTACGCTGACACTAACCCGCGCCCTCACACGTACGCTCCCCCTAGAGCGTTGTCGTACCCTCACCTGGACCCTAAACCGTCCCCGTCCCCTAACCCTAACCCTTCCCTGAAGCCTGACCCTCACCCGTCCCCTAATCCTAACCCGTACGCTGACACTAACCCGCGCCCTCACACGTACGCTCCCCCTAGAGCGTTGTCGTACCCTCACCTGGACCCTAAACCGTCCCCGTCCCCTAACCCTAACCCTAGCCCGAACCCTAACCCTAACCCTTCCCCGAAGCCTGACCCTCAGCCGTCCCCTAATCCTAACCCGTACGCTGACACTAACCCGCGCCCTCACACGTACGCTCCCCCTAGAGCGTTGTCGTACCCTCACCTGGACCCTAAACCGTCCCCATCCCCTAACCCTAACCCTAGCCCGAACCCTAACCCTAACCCTTCCCCGAAGCCTGACCCTCAGCCGTCCCCTAATCCTAACCCGTACGCTGACACTAACCCGCGCCCTCACACGTACGCTCCCCCTAGAGCGTTGTCGTACCCTCACCTGGACCCTAAACCGTCCCCGTCCCCTAACCCTAACCCTAGCCCGAACCCTAACCCTAACCCTTCCCCGAAGCCTGACCCTCAGCCTTCCCCTAATCCTAACCCGTACGCTGACACTAACCCGCGCCCTCACACGTACCCTCCCCCTAGAGCGTTGTCGTACCCTCACCTGGACCCTAAACCGTCCCCGTCCCCTAACCCTAACCCTAGCCCGAACCCTAACCCTAACCCTTCCCCGAAGCCTGACCCTCAGCCGTCCCCTAATCCTAACCCGTACGCTGACACTAACCCGCGCCCTCACACGTACGCTCCCCCTAGAGCGTTGTCGTACCCTCACCTGGACCCTAAACCGTCCCCGTCCCCTAACCCTAACCCTAGCCCGAACCCTAATCCTAACCCTTCCCCGAAGCCTGACCCTCAGCCGTCCCCTAATCCTAACCCGTACGCTGACACTAACCCACGCCCTCACACGTACGCTCCCCCTAGAGCGTTGTCGTACCCTCACCTGGACCCTAAACCGTCCCCGTCCCCTAACCCTAACCCTAGCCCGAACCCTAACCCTAACCCTTCCCCGAAGCCTGACCCTCAGCCGTCCCCAATCCTAACCCGTACGCTGACACTAACCCGCGCCCTCACACGTACGCTCCCCCTAGAGCGTTGTCGTACCCTCACCTGGACCCTAAACCGTCCCCGTCCCCTAACCCTAACCCTAGCCCGAACCCTAACCCTAACCCTTCCCCGAAGCCTGACCCTCAGCCATCCCCTAATTCTAACCCGTACGCTGACACTAACCCGCGCCCTCACACGTACGCTCCCCCTAGAGCGTTCTCGTACCCTCACCTGGACCCTAAACCGTCCCCGTCCCCTAACCCTAACCCTAGCCCGAACCCTAATCCTAACACTTCCCCGAAGCCTGACCCTCAGCCGTCCCCTTATCGTAACCCGTACGCTGACACTAACCCACGCCCTCACACGTACGCTCCCCCTAGAGCGTTGTCGTACCCTCAACTGGACCCTAAACCGTCCCCGTCCCCTAACCCTAACCCTAGCCCGAACCCTAACCCTAACCCTTCCCCGAAGCCTGACCCTCAGCCGTCCCCAATCCTAACCCGTACGCTGACACTAACCCGCGCCCTCACACGTACGCTCCCCCTAGAGCGTTGTCGTACCCTCACCTGGACCCTAAACCGTCCCCGTCCCCTAACCCTAACCCTAGCCCGAACCCTAACCCTAACCCTTCCCCGAAGACTGACCCTCACCCGTCCCCTAATCTTAACCCGTACGCTGACACTAACCCGCGCCCTCACACGTACGCTCCCCCTAGAGCGTTGTCGTACACTCACCTGGACCCTAAACCGTCCCCGTCCCCTAACCCTAAGCCTAGCCCGAACCCTAACCCTAACACTTCCCCGAAGCCTGACCCTCAGCCGTCCCCTAATCCTAACCCGTACGCTGACACTAACCCGCGCCCTCACACGTACCCTCCCCCTAGAGCGTTGTCGTACCCTCACCTGGACCCTAAACCGTCCCCGTCCCCTAACCCTAACCCTAGCCCGAAGCCTAACCCTAACCCTTCCCCGAAGCCTGACCCTCAGCCGTCCCCTAATCCTAACCCGTACGCTGACACTAACCCGCGCCCTCACACGTACGCTCCCCCTAGAGCGTTGTCGTACCCTCACCTGGACCCTAAACCGTCCCCGTCCCCTAACCCTAACCCTAGCCCGAAGCCTAACCCTAACCCTTCCCCGAAGCCTGACCCTCAGCCGTCCGCTAATCCTAACCCGTACGCTGACACTAACCCGCGCCCTCACACGTACGCTCCCCCTAGAGCGTTGTCGTACCCTCACCTGGACCCTAAACCGTCCCCGTCCCCTAACCCTAACCCTAGCCCGAACCCTAACCCTAACCCTTCCCCGAAGCCTGACCCTCAGCCGTCCCCTAATCCTAACCCGTACGCTGACACTAACCCGCGCCCTCACACGTACGCTCCCCCTAGAGCGTTGTCGTACCCTCACCTGGACCCTAAACCGTCCCCGTCCCCTAACCCTAACCCTAGCCCGAACCCTAACCCTAACCCTTCCCCGAAGCCTGACCCTCAGCCGTCCCCTAATCCTAACCCGTACGCTGACACTAACCCGCGCCCTCACACGTACGCTCCCCCTAGAGCGTTGTCGTACCCTCACCTGGACCCTAAACCGTCCCCGTCCCCTAACCCTAACCCTAGCCCGAACCCTAACCCTAACCCTTCCCCGAAGCCTGACCCTCAGCCGTCCCCTAATCCTAACCCGTACGATGACACTAACCCGCGCCCTCACACGTACGCTCCCCCTAGAGCGTCGTCGTACCCTCACCTGGACCCTAAACCGTCCCCGTCCCCTAACCCTAACCCTAGCCCGAAGCCTAACCCTAACCCTTCCCCGAAGCCTGACCCTCAGCCGTCCCCTAATCCTAACCCGTACGCTGACACTAACCCGCGCCCTCACACGTACGCTCCCCCTAGAGCGTTGTCGTACCCTCACCTGGACCCTAAACCGTCCCCGTCCCCTAACCCTAACCCTAGCCCGAACCCTAACCCTAACCCTTCCCCGAAGCCTGACCCTCAGCCGTCCCCTAATCCTAACCCGTACGCTGACACTAACCCGCGCCCTCACACGTACGCTCCCCCTAGAGCGTTTTCGTACCCTCACCTGGACCCTAAACCGTCCCCGTCCCCTAACCCTAACCCTAGCCCGAAGCCTAACCCTAACCCTTCCCCGAAGCCTGACCCTCAGCCGTCCCCTAATCCTAACCCGTACGCTGACACTAACCCGCGCCCTCACACGTACGCTCCCCCTAGAGCGTTGTCGTACCCTCACCTGGACCCTAAACCGTCCCCGTCCCCTAACCCTAACCCTAGCCCGAACCCTAACCCTAACCCTTCCCCGAAGCCTGACCCTCAGCCGTCCCCTAATCCTAACCCGTACGCTGACACTAACCCGCGCCCTCACACGTACGCTCCCCCTAGAGCGTTGTCGTACCCTCACCTGGACCCTAAACCGTCCCCGTCCCCTAACCCTAACCCTAGCCCGAAGCCTAAGCCTAACCCTTCCCCGAAGCCTGACCCTCAGCCGTCCCCTAATCCTAACCCGTACGCTGACACTAACCCGCGCCCTCACACGTACGCTCCCCCTAGAGCGTTGTCGTACCCTCACCTGGACCCTAAACCGTCCCCGTCCCCTAACCCTAACCCTAGCCCGAAGCCTAACCCTAACCGTTCCCCGAAGCCTGACCCTCAGCCGTCCCCTTAGACTAACCCGTACGCTGACACTAACCCGCGCCCTCACACGTACGCTCCCCCTAGAGCGTTGTCGTACCCTCACCTGGACCCTAAACCGTCCCCGTCCCCTAACCCTAACCCTAGCCCGAACCCTAACCCTAACCCTTCCCCGAAGCCTGACCCTCAGCCGTCCCCTAATCCTAACCCGTACGCTGACACTAACCCGCGCCCTCACACGTACGCTCCCCCTAGAGCGTTGTCGTACCCTCACCTGGACCCTAAACCATCCCCGTCCCCTAACCCTAACCCTAGCCCGAACCCTAACCCTAACCCTTCCCCGAAGCCTGACCCTCAGCCGTCCCCTAATCCTAACCCGTACGCTGACACTAACCCGCGCCCTCACACGTACGCTCCCCCTAGAGCGTTGTCGTACCCTCACCTGGCCCCTAAACCGTCCCCGTCCCCTAACCCTAACCCTAGCCCGAAGCGTAACCCTAACCCTTCCCCGAAGCCTGACCCTCAGCCGTCCCCTAATCCTAACCCGTACGCTGACACTATCCCGCGCCCTCACACGTACACTCCCCCTAGAGCGTTGTCGTACCCTCACCTGGACCCTAAACCGTCCCCGTCCCCTAACCCTAACCCTAGCCCGCACCCTAACCCTAACCCTTCCCCGAAGCCTGACCCTCAGCCGTCCCCTAATCCTAACCCGTACGCTGACACTGACCCGCGCCCTCACACGTACGCTCCCCCTAGAGCGTTGTCGTACCCTCACCTGGACCCTAAACCGTCCCCGTCCCCTAACCCTAACCCTAGCCCGAAGCCTAACCCTAACCCTTCCCCGAAGCCTGACCCTCAGCCGTCCCCTAATCCTAACCCGTACGCTGACACTAACCCGCGCCCTCACACGTACGCTCCCCCTAGAGCGTTGTCGTACCCTCACCTGGACCCTAAACCGTCCCCGTCCCCTAACCCTAACCCTAGCCCGCACCCTAACCCTAACCCTTCCCCGAAGCCTGACCCTCAGCCGTCCCCTAATCCTAACCCGTACGCTGACACTGACCCGCGCCCTCACACGTACGCTCCCCCTAGAGCGTTGTCGTACCCTCACCTGGACCCTAAACCGTCCCCGTCCCCTAACCCTAACCCTAGCCCGAAGCCTAACCCTAACCCTTCCCCGAAGCCTGACCCTCAGCCGTCCCCTAATCCTAACCCGTACGCTGACACTAACCCGCGCCCTCACACGTACGCTCCCCCTAGAGCGTTGTCGTACCCTCACCTGGACCCTAAACCGTCCCCGTCCCCTAACCCTAACCCTAGCCCGAAGCCTAACCCTAACCCTTCCCCGAAGCCTGACCCTCAGCCGTCCCCTTATCCTAACCCGTACGCTGACACTAACCCGCGCCCTCACACGTACGCTCCCCCTAGAGCGTTGTCGTACCCTCACCTGGACCCTAAACCGTCCCCGTCCCCTAACCCTAACCCTAGCCCGAAGCCTAACCCTAACCCTTCCCCGAAGCCTGACACTCAGCCGTCCCCTAATCCTAACCCGTACGCTGACACTAACCCGCGCCCTCACACGTACGCTCCCCCTAGAGCGTTGTCGTACCCTCACCTGGACCCTAAACCGTCCCCGTCCCCTAACCCTAACCCTAGCCCGAAGCCTAACCCTAACCCTTCCCCGAAGCCTGACCCTCAGCCGTCCCCTAATCCTAACCCGTACACTGACACTAACCCGCGCCCTCACACGTACGCTCCCCTTAGAGCGTTGACGTACCCTCACCTGGACCCTAAACCGTCCCCGTCCCCTAACCCTAACCCTAGCCCGAAGCCTAACCCTAACCCTTCCCCGAAGCCTGACCCTCAGCCGTCCCCTAATCCTAACCCGTACGCTGACACTAACCCGCGCCCTCACACGTACGCTCCCCCTAGAGCGTTGTCGTACCCTCACCTGGACCCTAAACCGTCCCCGTCCCCTAACCCTAACCCTAGCCCGAAGCCTAACCCTAACCCTTCCCCGAAGCCTGACCCTCAGCCGTCCCCTAATCCTAACCCGTACGCTGACACTAACCCGCGCCCTCACACGTACGCTCCCCCTAGAGCGTTGTCGTACCCTCACCTGGACCCTAAACCGTCCCCGTCCCCTAACCCTAACCCTAGCCCGAAGCCTAACCCTAACCCTTCCCCGAAGCCTGACCCTCAGCCGTCCCCTAATCCTAACCCGTACGCGGACACTAACCCGCGCCCTCACACGTACGCTCCCCCTAGAGCGTTGTCGTACCCTCACCTGGACCCTAAACCGTCCCCGTCCCCTAACCCTAACCCTAGCCCGAAGCCTAACCCTAACCCTTCCCCGAAGCCTGACCCTCAGCCGTCCCCTTATCCTAACCCGTACGCTGACACTAACCCGCGCCCTCACACGTACGCTCCCCCTAGAGCGTTGTCATACCCTCACCTGGACCCTAAACCGTCCCCGTCCCCTAACCCTAACCCTAGCCCGAAGCCTAACCCTAACCCTTCCCCGAAGCCTGACACTCAGCCGTCCCCTAATCCTAACCCGTACGCTGACACTAACCCGCGCCCTCACACGTACGCTCCCCCTAGAGCGTTGTCGTACCCTCACCTGGACCCTAAACCGTCCCCGTCCCCTAACCCTAACCCTAGCCCGAAGCCTAACCCTAACCCTTCCCCGAAGCCTGACCCTCAGCCGTCCCCTAATCCTAACCCGTACACTGACACTAACCCGCGCCCTCACACGTACGCTCCCCTTAGAGCGTTGACGTACCCTCACCTGGACCCTAAACCGTCCCCGTCCCCTAACCCTAACCCTAGCCCGAAGCCTAACCCTAACCCTTCCCCGAAGCCTGACCCTCAGCCGTCCCCTAATCCTAACCCGTACGCTGACACTAACCCGCGCCCTCACACGCACGCTCCCCCTAGAGCGTTGTCGTACCCTCACCTGGACCCTAAACCGTCCCCGTCCCCTAACCCTAACCCTTCCCTGAAGCCTGACCCTCACCCGTCCCCTAATCCTAACCCGTACGCTGACACTAACCCGCGCCCTCACACGTACGCTCCCCCTAGAGCGTTGTCGTACCCTCACCTGGACCCTAAACCGTCCCCGTCCCCTAACCCTAACCCTAGCCCGAACCCTAACCCTAACCCTTCCCCGAAGCCTGACCCTCAGCCGTCCCCTAATCCTAACCCGTACGCTGACACTAACCCGCGCCCTCACACGTACGCTCCCCCTAGAGCGTTGTCGTACCCTCACCTGGACCCTAAACCGTCCCCGTCCCCTAACCCTAACCCTAGCCCGAACCCTAACCCTAACCCTTCCCCGAAGCCTGACCCTCAGCCGTCCCCTAATCCTAACCCGTACGCTGACACTAACCCGCGCCCTCACACGTACGCTCCCCCTAGAGCGTTGTCGTACCCTCACCTGGACCCTAAACCGTCCCCGTCCCCTAACCCTAACCCTAGACCGAACCCTAACCCTAACCCTTCCCCGAAGCCTGACCCTCAGCCTTCCCCTAATCCTAACCCGTACGCTGACACTAACCCGCGCCCTCACACGTACCCTCCCCCTAGAGCGTTGTCGTACCCTCACCTGGACCCTAAACCGTCCCCGTCCCCTAACCCTAACCCTAGCCCGAACCCTAACCCTAACCCTTCCCCGAAGCCTGACCCTCAGCCGTCCCCTAATCCTAACCCGTACGCTGACACTAACCCGCGCCCTCACACGTACGCTCCCCCTAGAGCGTTGTCGTACCCTCACCTGGACCCTAAACCGTCCCCGTCCCCTAACCCTAACCCTAGCCCGAACCCTAATCCTAACCCTTCCCCGAAACCTGACCCTCAGCCGTCCCCTAATCCTAACCCGTGCGCTGACACTAACCCACGCCCTCACACGTACGCTCCCCCTAGAGCGTTGTCGTACCCTCACCTGGACCCTAAACCGTCCCCGTCCCCTAACCCTAACCCTAGCCCGAACCCTAACCCTAACCCTTCCCCGAAGCCTGACCCTCAGCCGTCCCCAATCCTAACCCGTACGCTGACACTAACCCGCGCCCTCACACGTACGCTCCCCCTAGAGCGTTGTCGTACCCTCACCTGGACCCTAAACCGTCCCCGTCCCCTAACCCTAACCCTAGCCCGCACCCTAACCCTAACCCTTCCCCGAAGCCTGACCCTCAGCCGTCCCCTAATCCTAACCCGTACGCTGACACTGACCCGCGCCCTCACACGTACGCTCCCCCTAGAGCGTTGTCGTACCCTCACCTGGACCCTAAACCGTCCCCGTCCCCTAACCCTAACCCTAGCCCGAAGCCTAACCCTAACCCTTCCCCGAAGCCTGACCCTCAGCCGTCCCCTAATCCTAACCCGTACGCTGACACTAACCCGCGCCCTCACACGTACGCTCCCCCTAGAGCGTTGTCGTACCCTCACCTGGACCCTAAACCGTCCCCGTCCCCTAACCCTAACCCTAGCCCGAAGCCTAACCCTAACCCTTCCCCGAAGCCTGACCCTCAGCCGTCCCCTTATCCTAACCCGTACGCTGACACTAACCCGCGCCCTCACACGTACGCTCCCCCTAGAGCGTTGTCGTACCCTCACCTGGACCCTAAACCGTCCCCGTCCCCTAACCCTAACCCTAGCCCGAAGCCTAACCCTAACCCTTCCCCGAAGCCTGACACTCAGCCGTCCCCTAATCCTAACCCGTACGCTGACACTAACCCGCGCCCTCACACGTACGCTCCCCCTAGAGCGTTGTCGTACCCTCACCTGGACCCTAAACCGTCCCCGTCCCCTAACCCTAACCCTAGCCCGAAGCCTAACCCTAACCCTTCCCCGAAGCCTGACCCTCAGCCGTCCCCTAATCCTAACCCGTACACTGACACTAACCCGCGCCCTCACACGTACGCTCCCCTTAGAGCGTTGACGTACCCTCACCTGGACCCTAAACCGTCCCCGTCCCCTAACCCTAACCCTAGCCCGAAGCCTAACCCTAACCCTTCCCCGAAGCCTGACCCTCAGCCGTCCCCTAATCCTAACCCGTACGCTGACACTAACCCGCGCCCTCACACGTACGCTCCCCCTAGAGCGTTGTCGTACCCTCACCTGGACCCTAAACCGTCCCCGTCCCCTAACCCTAACCCTAGCCCGAAGCCTAACCCTAACCCTTCCCCGAAGCCTGACCCTCAGCCGTCCCCTAATCCTAACCCGTACGCTGACACTAACCCGCGCCCTCACACGTACGCTCCCCCTAGAGCGTTGTCGTACCCTCACCTGGACCCTAAACCGTCCCCGTCCCCTAACCCTAACCCTAGCCCGAAGCCTAACCCTAACCCTTCCCCGAAGCCTGACCCTCAGCCGTCCCCTAATCCTAACCCGTACGCGGACACTAACCCGCGCCCTCACACGTACGCTCCCCCTAGAGCGTTGTCGTACCCTCACCTGGACCCTAAACCGTCCCCGTCCCCTAACCCTAACCCTAGCCCGAAGCCTAACCCTAACCCTTCCCCGAAGCCTGACCCTCAGCCGTCCCCTTATCCTAACCCGTACGCTGACACTAACCCGCGCCCTCACACGTACGCTCCCCCTAGAGCGTTGTCATACCCTCACCTGGACCCTAAACCGTCCCCGTCCCCTAACCCTAACCCTAGCCCGAAGCCTAACCCTAACCCTTCCCCGAAGCCTGACACTCAGCCGTCCCCTAATCCTAACCCGTACGCTGACACTAACCCGCGCCCTCACACGTACGCTCCCCCTAGAGCGTTGTCGTACCCTCACCTGGACCCTAAACCGTCCCCGTCCCCTAACCCTAACCCTAGCCCGAAGCCTAACCCTAACCCTTCCCCGAAGCCTGACCCTCAGCCGTCCCCTAATCCTAACCCGTACACTGACACTAACCCGCGCCCTCACACGTACGCTCCCCTTAGAGCGTTGACGTACCCTCACCTGGACCCTAAACCGTCCCCGTCCCCTAACCCTAACCCTAGCCCGAAGCCTAACCCTAACCCTTCCCCGAAGCCTGACCCTCAGCCGTCCCCTAATCCTAACCCGTACGCTGACACTAACCCGCGCCCTCACACGCACGCTCCCCCTAGAGCGTTGTCGTACCCTCACCTGGACCCTAAACCGTCCCCGTCCCCTAACCCTAACCCTTCCCTGAAGCCTGACCCTCACCCGTCCCCTAATCCTAACCCGTACGCTGACACTAACCCGCGCCCTCACACGTACGCTCCCCCTAGAGCGTTGTCGTACCCTCACCTGGACCCTAAACCGTCCCCGTCCCCTAACCCTAACCCTAGCCCGAACCCTAACCCTAACCCTTCCCCGAAGCCTGACCCTCAGCCGTCCCCTAATCCTAACCCGTACGCTGACACTAACCCGCGCCCTCACACGTACGCTCCCCCTAGAGCGTTGTCGTACCCTCACCTGGACCCTAAACCGTCCCCGTCCCCTAACCCTAACCCTAGCCCGAACCCTAACCCTAACCCTTCCCCGAAGCCTGACCCTCAGCCGTCCCCTAATCCTAACCCGTACGCTGACACTAACCCGCGCCCTCACACGTACGCTCCCCCTAGAGCGTTGTCGTACCCTCACCTGGACCCTAAACCGTCCCCGTCCCCTAACCCTAACCCTAGACCGAACCCTAACCCTAACCCTTCCCCGAAGCCTGACCCTCAGCCTTCCCCTAATCCTAACCCGTACGCTGACACTAACCCGCGCCCTCACACGTACCCTCCCCCTAGAGCGTTGTCGTACCCTCACCTGGACCCTAAACCGTCCCCGTCCCCTAACCCTAACCCTAGCCCGAACCCTAACCCTAACCCTTCCCCGAAGCCTGACCCTCAGCCGTCCCCTAATCCTAACCCGTACGCTGACACTAACCCGCGCCCTCACACGTACGCTCCCCCTAGAGCGTTGTCGTACCCTCACCTGGACCCTAAACCGTCCCCGTCCCCTAACCCTAACCCTAGCCCGAACCCTAATCCTAACCCTTCCCCGAAACCTGACCCTCAGCCGTCCCCTAATCCTAACCCGTGCGCTGACACTAACCCACGCCCTCACACGTACGCTCCCCCTAGAGCGTTGTCGTACCCTCACCTGGACCCTAAACCGTCCCCGTCCCCTAACCCTAACCCTAGCCCGAACCCTAACCCTAACCCTTCCCCGAAGCCTGACCCTCAGCCGTCCCCAATCCTAACCCGTACGCTGACACTAACCCGCGCCCTCACACGTACGCTCCCCCTAGAGCGTTGTCGTACCCTCACCTGGACCCTAAACCGTCCCCGTCCCCTAACCCTAACCCTAGCCCGAACCCTAACCCTAACCCTTCCCCGAAGCCTGACCCTCAGCCATCCCCTAATTCTAACCCGTACGCTGACACTAACCCGCGCCCTCACACGTACGCTCCCCCTAGAGCGTTCTCGTACCCTCACCTGGACCCTAAACCGTCCCCGTCCCCTAACCCTAACCCTAGCCCGAACCCTAATCCTAACACTTCCCCGAAGCCTGACCCTCAGCCGTCCCCTAATCGTAACCCGTACGCTGACACTAACCCACGCCCTCACACGTACGCTCCCCCTAGAGCGTTGTCGTACCCTCAACTGGACCCTAAACCGTCCCCGTCCCCTAACCCTAACCCTAGCCCGAACCCTAACCCTAACCCTTCCCCGAAGCCTGACCCTCAGCCGTCCCCAATCCTAACCCGTACGCTGACACTAACCCGCGCCCTCACACGTACGCTCCCCCTAGAGCGTTGTCGTACCCTCACCTGGACCCTAAACCGTCCCCGTCCCCTAACCCTAACCCTAGCCCGAACCCTAACCCTAACCCTTCCCCGAAGACTGACCCTCACCCGTCCCCTAATCTTAACCCGTACGCTGACACTAACCCGCGCCCTCACACGTACGCTCCCCCTAGAGCGTTGTCGTACACTCACCTGGACCCTAAACCGTCCCCGTCCCCTAACCCTAAGCCTAGCCCGAACCCTAACCCTAACACTTCCCCGAAGCCTGACCCTCAGCCGTCCCCTAATCCTAACCCGTACGCTGACACTAACCCGCGCCCTCACACGTACCCTCCCCCTAGAGCGTTGTCGTACCCTCACCTGGACCCTAAACCGTCCCCGTCCCCTAACCCTAACCCTAGCCCGAAGCCTAACCCTAACCCTTCCCCGAAGCCTGACCCTCAGCCGTCCCCTAATCCTAACCCGTACGCTGACACTAACCCGCGCCCTCACACGTACGCTCCCCCTAGAGCGTTGTCGTACCCTCACCTGGACCCTAAACCGTCCCCGTCCCCTAACCCTAACCCTAGCCCGAAGCCTAACCCTAACCCTTCCCCGAAGCCTGACCCTCAGCCGTCCCCTAATCCTAACCCGTACGCTGACACTAACCCGCGCCCTCACACGTACGCTCCCCCTAGAGCGTTGTCGTACCCTCACCTGGACCCTAAACCGTCCCCGTCCCCTAACCCTAACCCAAGCCCGAAGCCTAACCCTAACCCTTCCCCGAAGCCTGACCCTCAGCCGTCCCCTAATCCTAACCCGTACGCTGACACTAACCCGCGCCCTCACACGTACGCTCCCCCTAGAGCGTTGTCGTACCCTCACCTGGACCCTAAACCGTCCCCGTCCCCTAACCCTAACCCTAGCCCGAACCCTAACCCTAACCCTTCCCCGAAGCCTGACCCTCAGCCGTCCCCTAATCCTAACCCGTACGCTGACACTAACCCGCGCCCTCACACGTACGCTCCCCCTAGAGCGTTGTCGTACCCTCACCTGGACCCTAAACCGTCCCCGTCCCCTAACCCTAACCCTAGCCCGAACCCTAACCCTAACCCTTCCCCGAAGCCTGACCCTCAGCCGTCCCCTAATCCTAACCCGTACGATGACACTAACCCGCGCCCTCACACGTACGCTCCCCCTAGAGCGTCGTCGTACCCTCACCTGGACCCTAAACCGTCCCCGTCCCCTAACCCTAACCCTAGCCCGAACCCTAACCCTAACCCTTCCCCGAAGCCTGACCCTCAGCCGTCCCCTAATCCTAACCCGTACGCTGACACTAACCCACGCCCTCACACGTACGCTCCCCCTAGAGCGTTGTCGTACCCTCACCTGGACCCTAAACCGTCCCCGTCCCCTAACCCTAACCCTAGCCCGAACCCTAACCCTAACCCTTCCCCGAAGCCTGACCCTCAGCCGTCCCCTAATCCTAACCCGTACGCTGACACTAACCCGCGCCCTCACACGTACGCTCCCCCTAGAGCGTTTTCGTACCCTCACCTGGACCCTAAACCGTCCCCGTCCCCTAACCCTAACCCTAGCCCGAAGCCTAACCCTAACCCTTCCCCGAAGCCTGACCCTCAGCCGTCCCCTAATCCTAACCCGTACGCTGACACTAACCCGCGCCCTCACACGTACGCTCCCCCTAGAGCGTTGTCGTACCCTCACCTGGACCCTAAACCGTCCCCGTCCCATAACCCTAACCCTAGCCCGAACCCTAACCCTAACCCTTCCCCGAAGCCTGACCCTCAGCCGTCCCCTAATCCTAACCCGTACGCTGACACTAACGCCCGCCCTCACACGTACGCTCCCCCTAGAGCGTTGTCGTACCCTCACCTGGACCCTAAACCGTCCCCGTCCCCTAACCCTAACCCTAGCCCGAAGCCTAAGCCTAACCCTTCCCCGAAGCCTGACCCTCAGCCGTCCCCTAATCCTAACCCGTACGCTGACACTAACCCGCGCCCTCACACGTACGCTCCCCCTAGAGCGTTGTCGTACCCTCACCTGGACCCTAAACCGTCCCCGTCCCCTAACCCTAACCCTAGCCCGAAGCCTAACCCTAACCCTTCCCCGAAGCCTGACCCTCAGCCGTCCCCTAATCCTAACCCGTACGCTGACACTAACCCGCGCCCTCACACGTACGCTCCCCCTAGAGCGTTGTCGTACCCTCACCTGGACCCTAAACCGTCCCCGTCCCCTAACCCTAACCCTAGCCCGAACCCTAACCCTAACCCTTCCCCGAAGCCTGACCCTCAGCCGTCCCCTAATCCTAACCCGTACGCTGACACTAACCCGCGCCCTCACACGTACGCTCCCCCTAGAGCGTTGTCGTACCCTCACCTGGACCCTAAACCGTCCCCGTCCCCTAACCCTAACCCTAGCCCGAACCCTAACCCTAACCCTTCCCCGAAGCCTGACCCTCAGCCGTCCCCTAATCCTAACCCGTACGCTGACACTAACCCGCGCCCTCACACGTACGCTCCCCCTAGAGCGTTGTCGTACCCTCACCTGGCCCCTAAACCGTCCCCGTCCCCTAACCCTAACCCTAGCCCGAAGCGTAACCCTAACCCTTCCCCGAAGCCTGACCCTCAGCCGTCCCCTAATCCTAACCCGTACGCTGACACTAACCCGCGCCCTCACACGTACACTCCCCCTAGAGCGTTGTCGTACCCTCACCTGGACCCTAAACCGTCCCCGTCCCCTAACCCTAACCCTAGCCCGCACCCTAACCCTAACCCTTCCCCGAAGCCTGACCCTCAGCCGTCCCCTAATCCTAACCCGTACGCTGACACTGACCCGCGCCCTCACACGTACGCTCCCCCTAGAGCGTTGTCGTATCCTCACCTGGACCCTAAACCGTCCCCGTCCCCTAACCCTAACCCTAGCCCGAAGCCTAACCCTAACCCTTCCCCGAAGCCTGACCCTCAGCCGTCCCCTAATCCTAACCCGTACGCTGACACTAACCCGCGCCCTCACACGTACGCTCCCCCTAGAGCGTTGTCGTACCCTCACCTGGACCCTAAACCGTCCCCGTCCCCTAACCCTAACCCTAGCCCGAAGCCTAACCCTAACCCTTCCCCGAAGCCTGACCCTCAGCCGTCCCCTAATCCTAACCCGTACGCTGACACTAACCCGCGCCCTCACACGTACGCTCCCCCTAGAGCGTTGTCGTACCCTCACCTGGACCCTAAACCGTCCCCGTCCCCTAACCCTAACCCTAGCCCGAACCCTAACCCTAACCCTTCCCCGAAGCCTGACCCTCAGCCGTCCCCTAATCCTAACCCGTACCCTGACACTGACCCGCGCCCTCACACGTACGCTCCCCCTAGAGCGTTGTCATACCCTCACCTGGACCCTAAACCGTCCCCGTCCCCTAACCCTAACCCTAGCCCGAACCCTAACCCTAACCCTTCCCCGAAGCCTGACCCTCAGCCGTCCCCTAATCCTAACCCGTACGCTGACATTAACCCGCGCCCTCACACGTACGCTCCCCCTAGAGCGTTGTCGTACCCTCACCTGGACCCTAAACCGTCCCCGTCCCCTAACCCTAACCCTAGCCCGAAGCCTAACCCTAACCCTTCCCCGAAGCCTGACCCTCAGCCGTCCCCTAATCCTAACCCGTACGCTGACACTAACCCGCGCCCTCACACGTACGCTCCCCCTAGAGCGTTGTCGTACCCTCACCTGGACCCTAAACCGTCCCCGTCCCCTAACCCTAACCCTAGCCCGAACCCTAACCCTAACCCTTCCCCGAAGCCTGACCCTCAGCCGTCCCCTAATCCTAACCCGTACGCTGACACTAACCCGCGCCCTCACACGTACGCTCCCCCTAGAGCGTTGTCGTACCCTCACCTGGACCCTAAACCGTCCCCGTCCCCTAACCCTAACCCTAGCCCGAAGCCTAACCCTAACCCTTCCCCGAAGCCTGACCCTCAGCCGTCCCCTAATCCTAACCCGTACGCTGACACTAACCCGCGCCCTCACACGTACGCTCCCCCTAGAGCGTTGTCGTACCCTCACCTGGACCCTAAACCGTCCCCGTCACCTAACCCTAACCCTAGCCCGAAGCCTAACCCTAACCCTTCCCCGAAGCCTGACCCTCAGCCGTCCCCTAATCCTAACCCGTACGCTGACACTAACCCGCGCCCTCACACGTACGCTCCCCCTAGAGCGTTGTCGTACCCTCACCTGGACCCTAAACCGTCCCCGTCCCCTAACCCTAACCCTAGCCCGAAGCCTAACCCTAACCCTTCCCCGAAGCCTGACCCTCAGCCGTCACCTAATCCTAACCCGTATGCTGACACTAACCCGCGCCCTCACACGTACGCTCCCCCTAGAGCGTTGTCGTACCCTCACCTGGACCCTAAACCGTCCCCGTCCCCTAACCCTAACCCTAGCCCGAACCCTAACCCTAACCCTTCCCCGAAGCCTGACCCTCAGCCGTCCCCTAATCCTAACCCGTACGCTGACACTAACCCGCGCCCTCACACGTACGCTCCCCCTAGAGCGTTGTCGTACCCTCACCTGGACCCTAAACCGTCCCCGTCCCCTAACCCTAACCCTAGCCCGAAGCCTAACCCTAACCCTTCCCCGAAGCCTGACCCTCAGCCGTCCCCTAATCCTAACCCGTACGCTGACACTAACCCGCGCCCTCACACGTACGCTCCCCCTAGAGCGTTGTCGTACCCTCACCTGGACCCTAAACCGTCCCCGTCCCCTAACCCTAACCCTAGCCCGAAGCCTAACCCTAACCCTTCCCCGAAGCCTGACCCTCAGCCGTCCCCTAATCCTAACCCGTACGCTGACACTAACCCGCGCCCTCACACGTACGCTCCCCCTAGAGCGTTGTCGTACCCTCACCTGGACCCTAAACCGTCCCCGTCCCCTAACCCTAACCCTAGCCCGAAGCCTAACCCTAACCCTTCCCCGAAGCCTGACCCTCAGCCGTCCCCTAATCCTAACCCGTACGCTGACACTAACCCGCGCCCTCACACGTACGCTCCCCCTAGAGCGTTGTCGTACCCTCACCTGGACCCTAAACCGTCCCCGTCCCCTAACCCTAACCCTAGCCCGAACCCTAACCCTAACCCTTCCCCGAAGCCTGACCCTCAGCCGTCCCCTAATCCTAACCCGTACGCTGACACTAACCCGCGCCCTCACACGTACGCTCCCCCTAGAGCGTTGTCGTACCCTCACCTGGACCCTAAACCGTCCCCGTCCCCTAACCCTAACCCTAGCCCGAAGCCTAACCCTAACCCTTCCCCGAAGCCTGACCCTCAGCCGTCCCCTAATCCTAACCCGTACGCTGACACTAACCCGCGCCCTCACACGTACGCTCCCCTTAGAGCGTTGTCGTACCCTCACCTGGACCATAAACCGTCCCCGTCCCCTAACCCTAACCCTAGCCCGAAGCCTAACCCTAACCCTTCCCCGAAGCCTGACCCTCAGCCGTCCCCTAATCCTAACCCGTACGCTGACACTAACCCGCGCCCTCACACGTACGCTCCCCCTAGAGCGTTGTCGTACCCTCACCTGGACCCTAAACCGTCCCCGTCCCCTAACCCTAACCCTAGCCCGAACCCTAACCCTAACCCTTCCCCGAAGCCTGACCCTCAGCCGTCCCCTAATCCTAACCCGTACGCTGACACTAACCCGCGCCCTCACACGTACGCTCCCCCTAGAGCGTTGTCGTACCCTCACCTGGACCCTAAACCGTCCCCGTCCCCTAACCCTAACCCTAGCCCGAACCCTAACCCTAACCCTTCCCCGAAGCCTGACCCTCAGCCGTCCCCTAATCCTAACCCGTACGCTGACACTAACCCGCGCCCTCACACGTACGCTCCCCCTAGAGCGTTGTCGTACCCTCACCTGGACCCTAAACCGTCCCCGTCCCCTAACCCTAACCCTAGCCCGAAGCCTAACCCTAACCCTTCCCCGAAGCCTGACCCTCAGCCGTCCCCTAATCCTAACCCGTACGCTGACACTAACCCGCGCCCTCACACGTACGCTCCCCCTAGAGCGTTGTCGTACCCTCACCTGGACCCTAAACCGTCCCCGTCCCCTAACCCTAACCCTAGCCCGAAGCCTAACCCTAACCCTTCCCCGAAGCCTGACCCTCAGCCGTCCCCTTATCCTAACCCGTACGCTGACACTAACCCGCGCCCTCACACGTACGCTCCCCCTAGAGCGTTGTCGTACCCTCACCTGGACCCTAAACCGTCCCCGTCCCCTAACCCTAACCCTAGCCCGAACCCTAACCCTAACTGTTCCCCGAAGCCTGACCCTCAGCCGTCCCCTAATCCTAACCCGTACGCTGACACTAACCCGCGCCCTCACACGTACGCTCCCCCTAGAGCGTTGTCGTACCCTCACCTGGATCCTAAACCGTCCCCGTCCCCTAACCCTAACCCTAGCCCGAAGCCTAACCCTAACCCTTCCCCGAAGCCTGACCCTCAGCCGTCCCCTAATCCTAACCCGTACGCTGACACTAACCCGCGCCCTCACACGTACGCTCCCCCTAGAGCGTTGTCGTACCCTCACCTGGACCCTAAACCGTCCCCGTCCCCTAACCCTAACCCTAGCCCGAACCCTAACCCTAACCCTTCCCCGAAGCCTGACCCTCAGCCGTCCCCTAATCCTAACCCGTACGCTGACACTAACCCGCGCCCTCACACGTACCCTCCCCCTAGAGCGTTGTCGTACCCTCACCTGGACCCTAAACCGTCCCCGTCCCCTAACCCTAACCCTAGCCCGAAGCCTAACCCTAACCCTTCCCCTAAGCCTGACCCTCACCCGTCCCCTAATCTTAACCCGTACGCTGACACTAACCCGCGCCCTCACACGTACGCTCCCCCTAGAGCGTTGTCGTACCCTCACCTGCACCCTAAACCGTCCCCATCCCCTAACCCTAACCCTAGCCCGAAGCCTACCCCTAACCCTTCCCCGAAGCCTGACCCTCAGCCGTCCCCTAATCCTAACCCGTACGCTGACACTAACCCGCGCCCTCACACGTACGCTCCCCCTAGAGCGTTGTCGTACCCTCACCTGGACCCTAAACCGTCCCCGTCCCCTAACCCTAACCCTAGCCCGAAGCCTAACCCTAACCCTTCCCCGAAGCCTGACCCTCAGCCGTCCCCTTATCCTAACCCGTACGCTGACACTAACCCGCGCCCTCACACGTACGCTCCCCCTAGAGCGTTGTCGTACCGTCACCTGGACCCTAAACCGTCCCCGTCCCCTAACCCTAACCCTAGCCCGAAGCCTAACCCTAACCCTTCCCCGAAGCCTGACCCTCAGCCGTCCCCTAATCCTAACCCGTACGCTGACACTAAACCGCGCCCTCACACGTAAGTTCCCCCTAGAGCGTTGTCGTACCCTCACCTGGACCCTAAACCGTCCCCGTCCCCTAACCCTAACCCTAGCCCGAACCCCAACCCTAACCCTTCCCCGAAGCCTGATCCTCAGCCGTCCCCTAATCCTAACCCGTACGCTGACACTAACCCGCGCCCTCACACGTACGCTCCCCCTAGAGCGTTGTCGTACCCTCACCTGGACCCTAAACCGTCCCCGTCCCCTAACCCTAACCCTAGCCCGAACCCTAACCCTAACCCTTCCCGGAAGCCTGACCCTCAGCCGTCCCCTAATCCTAACCCGTACGCTGACACTAACCCGCGCCTGCACACGTACGCTCCCCCTAGAGCGTTGTCGTACCCTCACCTGGACCCTAAACCGTCCCCGTCCCCTAACCCTAACCATAGCCCGAACCCTAACCCTAACCCTTCCCCGAAGCCTGACCCTCAGCCGTCCCCTAATCCTAACCCGTACGCTGACACTAACCCGCGCCCTCACACGTACGCTCCCCCTAGAGCGTTGTCGTACCCTCACCTGGACCCTAAACCGTCCCCGTCCCCTAACCCTAACCCTAGCCCGAAGCCTAACCCTAACCCTTCCCCGAAGCCTGACCCTCAGCCGTCCCCTAATCCTAACCCGTACGCTGACACTAACCCGCGCCCTCACACGTACGCTCCCCCTAGAGCGTTGTCGTACCCTCACCTGGACCCTAAACCGTCTCCGTCCCCTAACCCTAACCCTAGCCCGAAGCCTAACCCTAACCCTTCCCCGAAGCCTGACCCTCAGCCGTCCCCTAATCCTAACCCGTACGCTGACACTAACCCGCGCCCTCACACGTACGCTCCCCCTAGAGCGTTGTCGTACCCTCACCTGGACCCTAAACCGTCCCCGTCCCCTAACCCTAACCCTAGCCCGAAGCCTAACCCTAACCCTTCCCCGAAGCCTGACCCTCAGCCGTCCCCTAATCCTAACCCGTACGCTGACACTAACCCGCGCCCTCACACGTACGCTCCCCTTAGAGCGTTGTCGTACCCTCACCTGGACCCTAAACCGTCCCCGTCCCCTAACCCTAACCCTAGCCCGAAGCCTAACCCTAACCCTTCCCCGAAGCCTGACCCTCAGCCGTCCCCTAATCCTAACCCGTACGCTGACACTAACCCGCGCCCTCACACGTACGCTCCCCCTAGAGCGTTGTCGTACCCTCACCTGGACCCTAAACCGTCCCCGTCCCCTAACCCTAACCCTAGCCCGAAGCCTAACCCTAACCCTTCCCCGAAGCCTGACCCTCAGCCGTCCCCTAATCCTAACCCGTACGCTGACACTAACCCGCGCCCTCACACGTATGCTCCCCCTAGAGCGTTGTCGTACCCTCACCTGGACCCTAAACCGTCCCCGTCCCCTAACCCTAACCCTAGCCCGAAGCCTAACCCTAACCCTTCCCCGAAGCCTGACCCTCAGCCGTCCCCTAATCCTAACCCGTACGCTGACACTAACCCGCGCCCTCACACGTACGCTCCCCTTAGAGCGTTGACGTACCCTCACCTGGACCCTAAACCGTCCCCGTCCCCTAACCCTAACCCTAGCCCGAAGCCTAACCCTAACCCTTCCCCGAAGCCTGACCCTCAGCCGTCCCCTAATCCTAACCCGTACGCTGACACTAACCCGCGCCCTCACACGTACGCTCCCCCTAGAGCGTTGTCGTACCCTCACCTGGACCCTAAACCGTCCCCGTCCCCTAACCCTAACCCTAGCCCGAAGCCTAACCCTAACCCTTCCCCGAAGCCTGACCCTCAGCCGTCCCATAATCCTAACCCGTACGCTGACACTAACCCGCGCCCTCACACGTATGCTCCCCCTAGAGCGTTGTCGTACCCTCACCTGGACCCTAAACCGTCCCCGTCCCCTAACCCTAACCCTAGCCCGAAGCCTAACCCTAACCCTTCCCCGAAGCCTGACCCTCAGCCGTCCCCTAATCCTAACCCGTACGCTGACACTAACCCGCGCCCTCACACGTACGCTCCCCTTAGAGCGTTGACGTACCCTCACCTGGACCCTAAACCGTCCCCGTCCCCTAACCCTAACCCTAGCCCGAAGCCTAACCCTAACCCTTCCCCGAAGCCTGACCCTCAGCCGTCCCCTAATCCTAACCCGTACGCTGACACTAACCCGCGCCCTCACACGTACGCTCCCCCTAGAGCGTTGTCGTACCCTCACCTGGACCCTAAACCGTCCCCGTCCCCTAACCCTAACCCTTCCCCGAAGCCTGACCCTCAGCCGTCCCCTAATCCTAACCCGTACGCTGACACTAACCCACGCCCTCACACGTACGCTCCCCCTAGAGCGTTGTCGTACCCTCACCTGGACCCTAAACCGTCCCCGTCCCCTAACCCTAACCCTAGCCCGAACCCTAACCCTAACTGTTCCCCGAAGCCTGACCCTCAGCCGTCCCCTAATCCTAACCCGTACGCTGACACTAACCCGCGCCCTCACACGTACGCTCCCCCTAGAGCGTTGTCGTACCCTCACCTGGACCCTAAACCGTCCCCGTCCCCTAACCCTAACCCTAGCCCGAACCCTAACCCTAACCCTTCCCCGAAGACTGACCCTCAGCCGTCCCCTAATCCTAACCCGTACGCTGACACTAACCCGCGCCCTCACACGTACGCTCCCCCTAGAGCGTTGTCGTACCCTCACCTGGACCCTAAACCGTCCCCGTCCCCTAACCCTAACCCTAGCCCGAACCCTAACCCTAACCCTTCCCCGAAGCCTGACCCTCAGCCTTCCCCTAATCCTAACCCGTACGCTGACACTAACCCGCGCCCTCACACGTACCCTCCCCCTAGAGCGTTGTCGTACCCTCACCTGGACCCTAAACCGTCCCCGTCCCCTAACCCTAACCCTAGCCCGAACCCTAACCCTAACCCTTCCCCGAAGCCTGACCCTCAGCCGTCCCCTAATCCTAACCCGTACGCTGACACTATCCCGCGCCCTCACACGTACGCTCCCCCTAGAGCGTTGTCGTACCCTCACCTGGACCCTAAACCGTCCCCGTCCCCTAACCCTAACCCTAGCCCGAACCCTAATCCTAACCCTTACCCGAAGCCTGACCCTCAGCCGTCCCCTAATCCTAACCCGTACGCTGACACTAACCCATGCCCTCACACTTACGCTCCCCCTAGAGCGTTGTCGTACCCTCACCTGGACCCTAAACCGTCCCCGTCCCCTAACCCTAACCCTAGCCCGAACCCTAACCCTAACCCTTCCCCGAAGCCTGACCCTCAGCCGTCCCCAATCCTAACCCGTACGCTGACACTAACCCGCGCCCTCACACGTACGCTCCCCCTAGAGCGTTGTCGTACCCTCACCTGGACCCTAAACCGTCCCCGTCCCCTAACCCTAACCCTAGCCAGAACCCTAACCCTAACCCTTCCCCGAAGCCTGACCCTCAGCCATCCCCTAATTCTAACCCGTACGCTGACACTAACCCGCGCCCTCACACGTACGCTCCCCCTAGAGCGTTGTCGTACCCTCACCTGCACCCTAAACCGTCCCCATCCCCTAACCCTAACCCTAGCCCGAAGCCTAACCCTAACCCTTCCCCGAAGCCTGACCCTCAGCCGTCCCCTAATCCTAACCCGTACGCTGACACTAACCCGCGCCCTCACACGTACGCTCCCCCTAGAGCGTTGTCGTACCCTCACCTGGACCCTAAACCGTCCCCGTCCCCTAACCCTAACCCTAGCCCGAAGCCTAACCCTAACCCTTCCCCGAAGCCTGACCCTCAGCCGTCCCCTTATCCTAACCCGTACGCTGACACTAACCCGCGCCCTCACACGTACGCTCCCCCTAGAGCGTTGTCGTACCGTCACCTGGACCCTAAACCGTCCCCGTCCCCTAACCCTAACCCTAGCCCGAAGCCTAACCCTAACCCTTCCCCGAAGCCTGACCCTCAGCCGTCCCCTAATCCTAACCCGTACGCTGACACTAACCCGCGCCCTCACACGTAAGTTCCCCCAGGAGCGTTGTCGTACCCTCACCTGGACCCTAAACCGTCCCCGTCCCCTAACCCTAACCCTAGCCCGAACCCTAACCCTAACCCTTCCCCGAAGCCTGATCCTCAGCCGTCCCCTAATCCTAACCCGTACGCTGACACTAACCCGCGCCCTCACACGTACGCTCCCCCTAGAGCGTTGTCGTACCCTCACCTGGACCCTAAACCGTCCCCGTCCCCTAACCCTAACCCTAGCCCGAACCCTAACCCTAACCCTTCCCGGAAGCCTGACCCTCAGCCGTCCCGTAATCCTAACCCGTACGCTGACACTAACCCGCGCCTGCACACGTACGCTCCCCCTAGAGCATTGTCGTACCCTCACCTGGACCCTAAACCGTCCCCTAACCCTAACCCTAACCCTAGCCCGAACCCTAACCCTAACCCTTCCCCGAAGCCTGACCCTCAGCCGTCCCCTAATCCTAACCCGTACGCTGACACTAACCCGCGCCCTCACACGTACGCTCCCCCTAGAGCTTTGTCGTACCCTCACCTGGACCCTAAACCGTCCCCGTCCCCTAACCCTAACCCTAGCCCGAAGCCTAACCCTAACCCTTCCCCGAAGCCTGACCCTCAGCCGTCCCCTAATCCTAACCCGTACGCTGACACTAACCCGCGCCCTCACACGTACGCTCCCCCTAGAGCGTTGTCGTACCCTCACCTGGACCCTAAACCGTCCCCGTCCCCTAACCCTAACCCTAGCCCGAAGCCTAACCCTAACCCTTCCCCGAAGCCTGACCCTCAGCCGTCCCCTAATCCTAACCCGTACGCTGACACTAACCCGCGCCCTCACACGTACGCTCCCCCTAGAGCGTTGTCGTACCCTCACCTGGACCCTAAACCGTCCCCGTCCCCTAACCCTAACCCTAGCCCGAAGCCTAACCCTAACCCTTCCCCGAAGCCTGACCCTCAGCCGTCCCCTAATCCTAACCCGTACGCTGACACTAACCCGCGCCCTCACACGTACGCTCCCCTTAGAGCGTTGTCGTACCCTCACCTGGACCCTAAACCGTCCCCGTCCCCTAACCCTAACCCTAGCCCGAAGCCTAACCCTAACCCTTCCCCGAAGCCTGACCCTCAGCCGTCCCCTAATCCTAACCCGTACGCTGACACTAACCCGCGCCCTCACACGTACGCTCCCCCTAGAGCGTTGTCGTACCCTCACCTGGACACTAAACCGTCCCCGTCCCCTAACCCTAACCCTAGCCCGAAGCCTAACCCTAACCCTTCCCCGAAGCCTGACCCTCAGCCGTCCCATAATCCTAACCCGTACGCTGACACTAACCCGCGCCCTCACACGTACGCTCCCCCTAGAGCGTTGTCGTACCCTCACCTGGACCCTAAACCGTCCCCGTCCCCTAACCCTAACCCTAGCCCGAAGCCTAACCCTAACCCTTCCCCGAAGCCTGACCCTCAGCCGTTCCCTAATCCTAACCCGTACGCTGACACTAACCCGCGCCCTCACACGTACGCTCCCCTTAGAGCGTTGACGTACCCTCACCTGGACCCTAAACCGTCCCCGTCCCCTAACCCTAACCCTAGCCCGAAGCCTAACCCTAACCCTTCCCCGAAGCCTGACCCTCAGCCGTCCCCTAATCCTAACCCGTACGCTGACACTAACCCGCGCCCTCACACGTACGCTCCCCCTAGAGCGTTTTCGTACCCTCACCTGGACCCTAAACCGTCCCCGTCCCCTAACCCTAACCCTTCCCCGAAGCCTGACCCTCAGCCGTCCCCTAATCCTAACCCGTACGCTGACACTAACCCACGCCCTCACACGTACGCTCCCCCTAGAGCGTTGTCGTACCCTCACCTGGACCCTAAACCGTCCCCGTCCCCTAACCCTAACCCTAGCCCGAACCCTAACCCTAACTGTTCCCCGAAGCCTGACCCTCAGCCGTCCCCTAATCCTAACCCGTACGCTGACACTAACCCGCGCCCTCACACGTACGCTCCCCCTAGAGCGTTGTCGTACCCTCACCTGGACCCTAAACCGTCCCCGTCCCCTAACCCTAACCCTAGCCCGAACCCTAACCCTAACCCTTCCCCGAAGACTGACCCTCAGCCGTCCCCTAATCCTAACCCGTACGCTGACACTAACCCGCGCCCTCACACGTACGCTCCCCCTAGAGCGTTGTCGTACCCTCACCTGGACCCTAAACCGTCCCCGTCCCCTAACCCTAACCCTAGCCCGAACCCTAACCCTAACCCTTCCCCGAAGCCTGACCCTCAGCCTTCCCCTAATCCTAACCCGTACGCTGACACTAACCCGCGCCCTCACACGTACCCTCCCCCTAGAGCGTTGTCGTACCCTCACCTGGACCCTAAACCGTCCCCGTCCCCTAACCCTAACCCTAGCCCGAACCCTAACCCTAACCCTTCCCCGAAGCCTGACCCTCAGCCGTCCCCTAATCCTAACCCGTACGCTGACACTATCCCGCGCCCTCACACGTACGCTCCCCCTAGAGCGTTGTCGTACCCTCACCTGGACCCTAAACCGTCCCCGTCCCCTAACCCTAACCCTAGCCCGAACCCTAATCCTAACCCTTACCCGAAGCCTGACCCTCAGCCGTCCCCTAATCCTAACCCGTACGCTGACACTAACCCATGCCCTCACACGTACGCTCCCCCTAGAGCGTTGTCGTACCCTCACCTGGACCCTAAACCGTCCCCGTCCCCTAACCCTAACCCTAGCCCGAACCCTAACCCTAACCCTTCCCCGAAGCCTGACCCTCAGCCGTCCCCAATCCTAACCCGTACGCTGACACTAACCCGCGCCCTCACACGTACGCTCCCCCTAGAGCGTTGTCGTACCCTCACCTGGACCCTAAACCGTCCCCGTCCCCTAACCCTAACCCTAGCCAGAACCCTAACCCTAACCCTTCCCCGAAGCCTGACCCTCAGCCATCCCCTAATTCTAACCCGTACGCTGACACTAACCCGCGCCCTCACACGTACGCTCCCCCTAGAGCGTTGTCGTACCCTCACCTGGACCCTAAACCGTCCCCGTCCCCTAACCCTAACCCTAGCCCGAACCCTAATCCTAACCCTTCCCCGAAGCCTGACCCTCAGCCGTCCCCTAATCCTAACCCGTACGCTGACACTAACCCACGCCCTCACACGTACGCTCCCCCTAGAGCGTTGTCGTACCCTCAACTGGACCCTAAACCGTCCCCGTCCCCTAACCCTAACCCTAGCCCGAACCCTAACCCTAACCCTTCCCCGAAGCCTGACCCTCAGCCGTCCCCAATCCTAACCCGTACGCTGACACTAACCCGCGCCCTCACACGTACGCTCCCCCTACAGCGTTGTCGTACCCTCACCTGGACCCTAAACCGTCCCCGTCCCCTAACCCTAACCCTAGCCCGAACCCTAACCCTAACCCTTCCCCGAAGACTGACCCTCACCCGTCCCCTAATCTTAACCCGTACGCTGACACTAACCCGCGCCCTCACACGTACGCTCCCCCTAGAGCGTTGTCGTACCCTCACCTGGACCCTAAACCGTCCCCGTCCCCTAACCCTAACCCTAGCCCGAACCCTAACTCTAACCCTTCCCCGAAGCCTGACCCTCAGCCGTCCCCTAATCCTAACCCGTACGCTGACACTAACCCGCGCCCTCACACGTACGCTCCCCCTAGAGCGTTGTCGTACCCTCACCTGGACCCTAAACCGTCCCCGTCCCCTAAACCTAACCCTAGCCCGAACCCTAACCCTAACCCTTCCCCGAAGCCTGACCCTCAGCCGTCCCCTAATCCTAACCCATACGCTGACACTAACCCGCGCCCTCACACGTACCCTCCCCCTAGAGCGTTGTCGTACCCTCACCTGGACCCTAAACCGTCCTCGTCCCCTAACCCTAACCCTAGCCCGAAGCCTAACCCTAACCCTTCCCCGAAGCCTGACCCTCAGCCGTCCCCTAATCCTAACCCGTACGCTGACACTAACCCGCGCCCTCACACGTACGCTCCCCCTAGAGCGTTGTCGTACCCTCACCTGGACCCTAAACCGTCCCCGTCCCCTAACCCTAACCCTAGCCCGAACCCTAACCCTAACCCTTCCCCGAAGCCTGACCCTCAGCCGTCCCCTAATCCTAACCCGTACGCTGACACTAACCCGCGCCCTCACACGTACGCTCCCCCTAGAGCGTTGTCGTACCCTCACCTGGACCCTAAACCGTCCCCGTCCCCTAACCCTAACCCTAGCCCGAACCCTAACCCTAACCCTTCCCCGAAGCCTGACCCTCAGCCGTCCCCTAATCCTAACCCGTAGGCTGACACTAACCCGCGCCCTCACACGTACGCTCCCCCTAGAGCGTTGTCGTACCCTCACCTGGACCCTAAACCGTCCCCGTCCCCTAACCCTAACCCTAGCCGGAACCCTAAGCCTAACCCTTCCCCGAAGCCTGACCCTCAGCCGTCCCCTAATCCTAACCCGTACGCTGACACTAACCCGCGCCCTCACACGTACGCTCCCCCTAGAGCGTTGTCGTACCCTCACCTGGACCCTAAACCGTCCCCGTCCCCTAACCCTAACCCTAGCCCGAACCCTAACCCTAACCCTTCCCCGAAGCCTGACCCTCACCCGTCCCCTAATCCTAACCCGTACGCTGACACTAACCCGCGCCCTCACACGTACGCTCCCCCTAGAGCGTTGTCGTACCCTCACCTGGACCCTAAACCGTCCCCGTCCCCTAACCCTAACCCTAGCCCGAACCCTAACCCTAACCCTTCCCCGAAGCCTGACCCTCAGCCGTCCCCTAATCCTAACCCGTACGCTGACACTAACCCGCGCCCTCACACGTATGCTCCCCCTAGAGCGTTGTCGTACCCTCACCTGGACCCTAAACCGTCCCCGTCCCCTAACCCTAACCCTAGCCCGAACCCTAACCCTAACCCTTCCCCGAAGCCTGACCCTCAGCCGTCCCCTAATCCTAACCCGTACGCTGACACTAACCCGCGCCCTCACACGTACGCTCCCCCTAGAGCGTTGTCGTACCCTCACCTGGACCCTAAACCGTCCCCGTCCCCTAACCCTAACCCTATCCCGAAGCCTAACCCTAACCCTTCCCCGAAGCCTGACCCTCACCCGTCCCCTAATCTTAACCCGTACGCTGACACTAACCCGCGCCCTCACACGTACGTTCCCCCTAGAGCGTTGTCGTACCCTCACCTGGACCCTAAACCGTCCCCGTCCCCTAACCCTAACCCTAGCCCGAACCCTAACCCTAACCCTTCCCCGAAGCCTGACCCTCAGCCGTCCCCTAATCCTAACCCGTACGCTGACACTAACCCGCGCCCTCACACGTACGCTCCCCCTAGAGCGTTGTCGTACCCTCACCTGGACCCTAAACCGTCCCCGTCCCCTAACCCTAACCCTAGCCCGAAGCCTAACCCTAACCCTTCCCCGAAGCCTGACCCTCAGCCGTCCCCTAATCCTAACCCGTATGCTGACACTAACCCGCGCCCTCACACGTACGCTCCCCCTAGAGCGTTGTCGTACCCTCACCTGGACCCTAAACCGTCCCCGTCCCCTAACCCTAACCCTAGCCCGAACCCTAACCCTAACCCTTTCCCGAAGCCTGACCCTCAGCCGTCCCCTAATCTTAACCCGTACGCTGACACTAACCCGCGCCCTCACATGTACGCTCCCCCTAGAGCGTTGTCGTACCCTCACCTGGACCCTAAACCGTCCCCGTCCCCTAACCCTAACCCTAGCCCGAACCCTAACCCTAACCCTTCCCCGAAGACTGACCCTCACCCGTCCCCTAATCTTAACACGTACGCTGACACTAACCCGCGCCCTCACACGTACGCTCCCCCTAGAGCGTTGTCGTACCCTCACCTGGACCCTAACCCGTCCCCGTCCCCTAACCCTAACCCTAGCCCGAACCCTAACCCTAACCCTTCCCCGAAGCCTGACCCTCAGCCGTCCCCTAATCCTAACCCGTACGCTGACACTAACCCGCGCCCTCACACGTACCCTCCCCCTAGAGCGTTGTCGTACCCTCACCTGGACCCTAAACCGTCCTCGTCCCCTAACCCTAACCCTAGCCCGAAGCCTAACCCTAACCTTTCCCCGAAGCCTGACCCTCAGCCGTCCCCTAATCCTAACCCGTACGCTGACACTAACCCGCGCCCTCACACGTACGCTCCCCCTAGAGCGTTGTCGTACCCTCACCTGGACCCTAAACCGTCCCCGTCCCCTAACCCTAACCCTAGCCCGAAGCCTAACCCTAACCCTTCCCCGAAGCCTGACCCTCAGCCGTCCCCTAATCCTAACCCGTACGCTGACACTAACCCGCGCCCTCACACGTACGCTCCCCCTAGAGCGTTGTCGTACCCTCACCTGGACCCTAAACCGTCCCCATCCCCTAACCCTAACCCTAGCCCGAAGCCTAACCCTAACCCTTCCCCGAAGCCTGACCCTCAGCCGTCCCCTAATCCTAACCCGTACGCTGACACTAACCCGCGCCCTCACACGTACGCTCCCCCTAGAGCGTTGTCGTACCCTCACCTGGACCCTAAACCGTCCCCGTCCCCTAACCCTAACCCTAGCCCGAAGCCTAACCCTAACCCTTCCCCGAAGCCTGACCCTCTGCCGTCCCCTTATCCTAACCCGTACGCTGACACTAAGCCGCGCCCTCACACGTACGCTCCCCCTAGAGCGTTGTCGTACCCTCACCTGGACCCTAAACCGTCCCCGTCCCCTAACTCTAACCCTAGCCCGAAGCCTAACCCTAACCCTTCCCCGAAGACTGACCCTCAGCCGTCCCCTAATCCTAACCCGTACGCTGACACTAACCCGCGCCCTCACACGTACGCTCCCCCTAGAGCGTTGTCGTACCCTAACCTGGACCCTAAACCGTCCCCGTCCCCTAACCCTAACCCTAGCCCGAAGCCTAACCCTAACCCTTCCCCGAAGCCTGACCCTCAGCCGTCCCCTAATCCTAACCCGTACGCTGACACTAACCCGCGCCCTCACACGTACGCTCCCCCTAGAGCGTTGTCGTACCATCACCTGGACCCTAAACCGTCCCCGTCCCCTAACCCTAACCCTAGCCCGAACCCTAACCCTAACCCTTCTCCGAAGCCTGACCCTCAGCCGTCCCCTAATCTTAACCCGTACGCTGACACTAACCCGCGCCCTCACACGTACGCTCCCCCTAGAGCGTTGTCGTACCCTCACCTGGACCCTAAACCGTCCCCGTCCCCTAACCCTAACCCTAGCCCGAACCCTAACCCTAACCCTTCCCCGAAGCCTGACCCTCAGCCGTCCCCTAATCTTAACCCGTACGCTGACACTAACCCGCGCCCTCACATGTACGCTCCCCCTAGAGCGTTGTCGTACCCTCACCTGGACCCTAAACCGTCCCCGTCCCCTAACCCTAACCCTAGCCCGAACCCTAACCCTAACCCTTCCCCGAAGACTGACCCTCACCCGTCCCCTAATCTTAACCCGTACGCTGACACTAACCCGCGCCCTCACACGTACGCTCCCCCTAGAGCGTTGTCGTACCCTCACCTGGACCCTAAACCGTCCCCGTCCCCTAACCCTAACCCTAGCCCGAAGCCTAACCCTAACCCTTCCCCGAAGCCTGACCCTCAGCCGTCCCCTAATCCTAACCCGTACGCTGACACTAACCCGCGCCCTCACACGTACGCTCCCCCTAGAGCGTTGTCGTACCCTCACCTGGACCCTAAACCGTCCCCGTCCCCTAACCCTAACCCTAGCCCTAAGCCTAACCCTAACCCTTCCCCGAAGCCTGACCCTCAGCCGTCCCCTAATCCTAACCCGTACGCTGACACTAACCCGCGCCCTCACACGTACGCTCCCCCTAGAGCGTTGTCGTACCCTCACCTGGACCCTAAACCGTCCCCGTCCCCTAACCCTAACCCTAGCCCGAAGCCTAACCCTAACCCTTCCCCGAAGCCTGACCCTCAGCCGTCCCCTAATCCTAACCCGTACGCTGACACTAACCCGCGCCCTCACACGTACGCTCCCCCTAGAGCGTTGTCGTACCCTCACCTGGACCCTAAACCGTCCCCGTCCCCTAACCCTAACCCTAGCCCGAAGCCTAACCCTAACACTTCCCCGAAGCCTGACCCTCAGCCGTCCCCTAATCCTAACCCGTACGCTGACACTAACCCGCGCCCTCACACGTACGCTCCCCCTAGAGCGTTGTCGTACCCTCACCTGGACCCTAAACCGTCCCCGTCCCCTAACCCTAACCCTAGCCCGAAGCCTAACCCTAACCCTTCCCCGAAGCCTGACCCTCAGCCGTCCCCTAATCCTAACCCGTACGCTGAAACTAACCCGCGCCCTCACACGTACGCTCCCCCTAGAGCGTTGTCGTACCCTCACCTGGACCCTAAACCGTCCCCGTCCCCTAACCCTAACCCTAGCCCGAAGCCTAAACCTAACCCTTCCCCGAAGCCTGACCCTCAGCCGTCCCCTAATCCTAACCCGTACGCTGACACTAACCCGCGCCCTCACACGTACGCTCCCCCTAGAGCGTTGTCGTACCCTCACCTGGACCCTAAACCTTCCCCGTCCCCTAACCCTAACCCTAGCCCGAAGCCTAAACCTAACCCTTCCCCGAAGCCTGACCCTCAGCCGTCCCCTAATCCTAACCCGTACGCTGACACTAACCCGCGCCCTCACACGTACGCTCCCCCTAGAGCGTTGTCGTACCCTCACCTGGACCCTAAACCGTCCCCGTCCCCTAACCCTAACCCTAGCCCGAACCCTAACCCTAACCCTTCCCCGAAGCCTGACCCTCAGCCGTCCCCTAATCCTAACCCGTACGCTGACACTAACCCGCGCCCTCACACGTACGCTCCCCTTAGAGCGTTGTCGTACCCTCACCTGGACCCTAAACCGTCCCCGTCCCCTAACCCTAACCCTAGCCCGAACCCTAACCCTAACCCTTCCCTGAAGCCTGACCCTCAGCCGTCCCCTAATCCTAAACCGTACGCTGACACTAACCCGCGCCCTCACACGTACGCTCCCCCTAGAGCGTTGTCGTACCCTCACCTGGACCCTAAACCGTCCCCGTCCCCTAACCCTAACCCTAGCCCGAACCCTAACCCTAACACTTCCCCGAAGCCTGACCCTCAGCCGTCCCCTAATCCTAACCCGTACGCTGACACTAACCCGCGCCCTCACACGTACGCTCCCCCTAGAGCGTTGTCGTACCCTCACCTGGACCCTAAACCGTCCCCGTCCCTTAACCCTAACCCTAGCCCGAAGCCTAACCCTAACCCTTCCCCGAAGCCTGACCGTCAGCCGTCCCCTAATCCTAACCCGTACGCTGACACCAACCCGCGCCCTCACACATACGCTCCCCTTAGAGCGTTGTCGTACCCTCACCTGGACCCTAAACCGTCCCCGTCCCCTAACCCTAACCCTAGCCCGAAGCCTAACCCTAACCCTTCCCCGAAGCCTGACCCTCAGCCGTCCCCTAATCCTAACCCGTACGCTGACACTAACCCGCGCCCTCACACGTACGCTCCCCCTAGAGCGTTGTCGTACCCTCACCTGGACCCTGAACCGTCCCCGTCCCCTAACCCTAACCCTAGCCCGAAGCCTAACCCTAACCCTTCCCCGAAGCCTGACCCTCAGCCGTCCCCTAATCCTAACCCGTACGCTGACACTAACCCGCGCCCTCACACGTACGCTCCCACTAGAGCGTTGTCGTACCCTCACCTGGACCCTAAACCGTCCCCGTCCCCTAACCCTAACCCTAGCCCGAAGCCTAACCCTAACCCTTCCCCGAAGCCTGACCCTCAGCCGTCCCCTAATCCTAACCCGTACGCTGACACTAACCCGCGCCCTCACACGTACGCTCCCCCTAGAGCGTTGTCGTACCCTCACCTGGACCCTAAACCGTCCCCGTCCCCTAACCCTAACCCTAGCCCGAACCCTAACCCTAACCCTTCCCCGAAGCCTGACCCTCAGCCGTCCCCTAATCCTAACCCGTACGCTGACACTAACCCGCGCCCTCACACGTACGCTCCCCCTAGAGCGTTGTCGTACCCTCACCTGGACCCTAAACCGTCCCCGTCCCCTAACCCTAACCCTAGCCCGAAGCCTAACCCTAACCCTTCCCCGAAGCCTGACCCTCAGCCGTCCCCTAATCCTAACCCGTACGCTGACACTAACCCGCGCCCTCACATGTACGCTCCCCCTAGAGCGTTGTCGTACCCTCACCTGGACCCTAAACCGTCCCCGTCCCCTAACCCTAACCCTAGCCCGAACCCTATCCCTAACCCTTCCCCGAAGCCTGACCCTCAGCCGTCCCCTAATCCTAACCCGTACGCTGACACTAACCCGCGCCCTCACACGTACGCTCCCCCTAGAGCGTTGTCGTACCCTCACCTGGACCCTAAACCGTCCCCGTCCCCTAACCCTAACCCTAGCCCGAAGCCTAACCCTAACCCTTCCCCGAAGCCTGACCCTCAGCCGTCCCCTAATCCTAACCCGTACGCTGACACTAACCCGCGCCCTCACACGTACGCTCCCCTTAGAGCGTTGTCGTACCCTCACCTGGACCCTAAACCGTCCCCGTCCCCTAACCCTAACCCTAGCCCGAAGCCTAACCCTAACCCTTCCCCGAAGCCTGACCCTCAGCCGTCCCCTAATCCTAACCCGTACGCTGACACTAACCCACGCCCTCACACGTACGCTCCCCCTAGAGCGTTGTCGTACCCTCACCTGGACCCTAAACCGTCCCCGTCCCCTAACCCTAACCCTAGCCCGAACCCTAACCCTAACCCTTCCCCGAAGCCTGACCCTCAGCCGTCCCCTAATCCTAACCCGTACGCTGACACTAACCCACGCCCTCACACGTACGCTCCCCCTAGAGCGTTGTCGTACCCTCACCTGGACCCTAAACCGTCCCCGTCCCCTAACCCTAACCCTAGCCCGAAGCCTAACCCTAACCCTTCCCCGAAGCCTGACCCTCAGCCGTCCCCTAATCCTAACCCGTACGCTGACACTAACCCGCGCCCTCACACGTACGCTCCCCCTAGAGCGTTGTCGTACCCTCACCTGGACCCTAAACCGTCCCCGTCCCCTAACCCGAACCCTAGCCCGAAGCCTAACCCTAACCCTTCCCCGAAGCCTGACCCTCAGCCGTCCCCTAATCCTAACCCGTACGCTGACACTAACCCGCGCCCTCACACGTACGATCCCCCTAGAGCGTTGTCGTACCCTCACCTGGACCCTAAACCGTCCCCGTCCCCTAACCCTAACCCTAGCCCGAAGCCTAACCCTAACCCTTCCCCGAAGCCTGACCCTCAGCCGTCCCCTAATCCTAACCCGTACGCTGACACTAACCCGCGCCCTCACACGTACGCTCCCCTTAGAGCGTTGTCGTACCCTCACCTGCACCCTAAACCGTCCCCGTCCCCTAACCCTAACCCTAGCCCGAAGCCTAACCCTAACCCTTCCCCGAAGCCTGACCCTCAGCCGTCCCCTAATCCTAACCCGTACGCTGACACTAACCCGCGCCCTCACACGTACGCTCCCCCTAGAGCGTTGTCGTACCCTCACCTGGACCCTAAACCGTCCCCGTCCCCTAACCCTAACCCTAGCCCGAAGCCTAACCCTAACCCTTCCCCGAAGCCTGACCCTCAGCCGTCCCCTAATCCTAACCCGTACGCTGACACTAACCCGCGCCCTCACATGTACGCTCCCCCTAGAGCGTTGTCGTACCCTCACCTGGACCCTAAACCGTCCCCGTCCCCTAACCCTAACCCTAGCCCGAACCCTATCCCTAACCCTTCCCCGAAGCCTGACCCTCAGCCGTCCCCTAATCCTAACCCGTACGCTGACACTAACCCGCGCCCTCACACGTACGCTCCCCCTAGAGCGTTGTCGTACCCTCACCTGGACCCTAAACCGTCCCCGTCCCCTAACCCTAACCCTAGCCCGAAGCCTAACCCTAACCCTTCCCCGAAGCCTGACCCTCAGCCGTCCCCTAATCCTAACCCGTACGCTGACACTAACCCGCGCCCTCACACGTACGCTCCCCTTAGAGCGTTGTCGTACCCTCACCTGGACCCTAAACCGTCCCCGTCCCCTAACCCTAACCCTAGCCCGAAGCCTAACCCTAACCCTTCCCCGAAGCCTGACCCTCAGCCGTCCCCTAATCCTAACCCGTACGCTGACACTAACCCACGCCCTCACACGTACGCTCCCCCTAGAGCGTTGTCGTACCCTCACCTGGACCCTAAACCGTCCCCGTCCCCTAACCCTAACCCTAGCCCGAACCCTAACCCTAACCCTTCCCCGAAGCCTGACCCTCAGCCGTCCCCTAATCCTAACCCGTACGCTGACACTAACCCACGCCCTCACACGTACGCTCCCCCTAGAGCGTTGTCGTACCCTCACCTGGACCCTAAACCGTCCCCGTCCCCTAACCCTAACCCTAGCCCGAAGCCTAACCCTAACCCTTCCCCGAAGCCTGACCCTCAGCCGTCCCCTAATCCTAACCCGTACGCTGACACTAACCCGCGCCCTCACACGTACGCTCCCCCTAGAGCGTTGTCGTACCCTCACCTGGACCCTAAACCGTCCCCGTCCCCTAACCCGAACCCTAGCCCGAAGCCTAACCCTAACCCTTCCCCGAAGCCTGACCCTCAGCCGTCCCCTAATCCTAACCCGTACGCTGACACTAACCCGCGCCCTCACACGTACGATCCCCCTAGAGCGTTGTCGTACCCTCACCTGGACCCTAAACCGTCCCCGTCCCCTAACCCTAACCCTAGCCCGAAGCCTAACCCTAACCCTTCCCCGAAGCCTGACCCTCAGCCGTCCCCTAATCCTAACCCGTACGCTGACACTAACCCGCGCCCTCACACGTACGCTCCCCTTAGAGCGTTGTCGTACCCTCACCTGCACCCTAAACCGTCCCCGTCCCCTAACCCTAACCCTAGCCCGAAGCCTAACCCTAACCCTTCCCCGAAGCCTGACCCTCAGCCGTCCCCTAATCCTAACCCGTACGCTGACACTAACCCGCGCCCTCACACGTACGCTCCCCCTAGAGCGTTGTCGTACCCTCACCTGGACCCTAAACCGTCCCCGTCCCCTAACCCTAACCCTAGCCCGAAGCCTAACCCTAACCCTTCCCCGAAGCCTGACCCTCAGCCGTCCCCTAATCCTAACCCGTACGCTGACACTAACCCGCGCCCTCACACGTACGCTCCCCCTAGAGTGTTGTCGTACCCTCACCTGGACCCTAAACCGTCCCCGTCCCCTAACCCTAACCCTAGCCCGAACCCTAACCCTAACCCTTCCCCGAAGCCTGACCCTCAGCCGTCCCCTAATCCTAACCCGTACGCTGACACTAACCCGCGCCCTCACACGTACGCTCCCCCTAGAGCGTTGTCGTACCCTCACCTGGACCCTAAACCGTCCCCGTCCCCTAACCCTAACCCTAGCCCGAACCCTAACCCTAACCCTTCCCCGAAGCCTGACCCTCAGCCGTCCCCTAATCCTAACCCGTACGCTGACACTAACCCGCGCCCTCACACGTACGCTCCCCCTAGAGCGTTGTCGTACCCTCACCTGGACCCTAAACCGTCCCCGTCCCTTAACCCTAACCCTAGCCCGAAGCCTAACCCTAACCCTTCCCCGAAGCCTGACCCTCAGCCGTCCCCTAATCCTAACCCGTACGCTGACACCAACCCGCGCCCTCACACGTACGCTCCCCTTAGAGCGTTGTCGTACCCTCACCTGGACCCTAAACCGTCCCCGTCCCCTAACCCTAACCCTAGCCCGAAGCCTAACCCTAACCCCTCCCCGAAGCCTGACCCTCAGCCGTCCCCTAATCCTAACCCGTACGCTGACACTAACCCGCGCCCTCACACGTACGCTCCCCCTAGAGCGTTGTCGTACCCTCACCTGGACCCTGAACCGTCCCCGTCCCCTAACCCTAACCCTAGCCCGAAGCCTAACCCTAACCCTTCCCCGAAGCCTGACCCTCAGCCGTCCCCTAATCCTAACCCGTACGCTGACACTAACCCGCGCCCTCACACGTACGCTCCCACTAGAGCGTTGTCGTACCCTCACCTGGACCCTAAACCGTCCCCGTCCCCTAACCCTAACCCTAGCCCGAAGCCTAACCCTAACCCTTCCCCGAAGCCTGACCCTCAGCCGTCCCCTAATCCTAACCCGTACGCTGACACTAACCCGCGCCCTCACACGTACGCTCCCCCTAGAGCGTTGTCGTACCCTCACCTGGACCCTAAACCGTCCCCGTCCCCTAACCCTAACCCTAGCCCGAACCCTAACCCTAACCCTTCCCCGAAGCCTGACCCTCAGCCGTCCCCTTATCCTAACCCGTACGCTGACACTAACCCGCGCCCTCACACGTACGCTCCCCCTAGAGCGTTGTCGTACCCTCACCTGGACCCTAAACCGTCCCCGTCCCCTAACCCTAACCCTAGCCCGAAGCCTAACCCTAACCCTTCCCCGAAGCCTGACCCTCAGCCGTCCCCTAATCCTAACCCGTACGCTGACACTAACCCACGCCCTCACACGTACGCTCCCCCTAGAGCGTTGTCGTACCCTCACCTGGACCCTAAACCGTCCCCGTCCCCTAACCCTAACCCTAGCCCGAAGCCTAACCCTAACCCTTCCCCGAAGCCTGACCCTCAGCCGTCCCCTAATCCTAACCCGTACGCTGACACTAACCCGCGCCCTCACACGTACGCTCCCCCTAGAGCGTTGTCGTACCCTCACCTGGACCCTAAACCGTCCCCGTCCCCTAACCCTAACCCTAGCCCGAAGCCTAACCCTAAACCTTCCCCGAAGCCTGACCCTCAGCCGTCCCCTAATCCTAACCCGTACGCTGACACTAACACGCGCCCTCACACGTACGCTCCCCCTAGAGCATTGTCGTACCCTCACCTGGACCCTAAACCGTCCCCGTCCCCTAACCCTAACCCTAGCCCGAACCCTAACCCTAACCCTTCCCCGAAGCCTGACCCTCAGCCGTCCCCTTATCCTAACCCGTACGCTGACACTAACCCGCGCCCTCACACGTACGCTCCCCCTAGAGCGTTGTCGTACCCTCACCTGGACCCTAAACCGTCCCCGTCCCCTAACCCTAACCCTAGCCCGAACCCTAACCCTAACCCTTCCCCGAAGCCTGACCCTCAGCCGTCCCCTAATCCTAACCCGTACGCTGACACTAACCCGCGCCCTCACACGTACGCTCCCCCTAGAGCGTTGTCGTACCCTCACCTGGACCCTAAACCGTCCCCGTCCCCTAACCCTAACCCTAGCCCGAAGCCTAACCCTAACCCTTCCCCGAAGCCTGACCCTCAGCCGTCCCCTAATCCTAACCCGTACGCTGACACTAACCCGCGCCCTCACACGTACGCTCCCCCTAGAGCGTTGTCGTACCCTCACCTGGATCCTAAACCGTTCCCGTCCCCTAACCCTAACCCTAGCCCGAACCCTAACCCTAACCCTTCCCCGAAGCCTGACCCTCAGCCGTCCCCTAATCCTAACCCGTACGCTGACACTAACCCGCGCCCTCACACGTACGCTCCCCCTAGAGCGTTGTCGTACCCTCACCTGGACCCTAAACCGTCCCCGTCCCCTAACCCTAACCCTAGCCCGAACCCTAACCCTAACCCTTCCCCGAAGCCTGACCCTCAGCCGTCCCCAAATCCTAACCCGTACGCTGACACTAACCCGCGCCCTCACACGTACGCTCCCCCTAGAGCGTTGTCGTACCCTCACCTGGACCCTAAACCGTCCCCGTCCCCTAACCCTAACCCTAGCCCGAAGCCTAACCCTAACCCTTCCCCGAAGCCTGACCCTCAGCCGTCCCCTAATCCTAACCCGTACGCTGACACTAACCCGCGCCCTCACACGTACGCTCCCCTTAGAGCGTTGTCGTACCCTCACCTGGACCCTAAACCGTCCCCGTCCCCTAACCCTAACCCTAGCCCGAAGCCTAACCCTAACCCTTCCCCGAAGCCTGACCCTCAGCCGTCCCCTAATCCTAACCCGTACGCTGACACTAACCCGCGCCCTCACACGTACGCTCCCCCTAGAGCGTTGTCGTACCCTCACCTGGACCCTAAACCGTCCCCGTCCCCTAACCCTAACCCTAGCCCGAACCCTAACCCTAACCCTTCCCCGAAGCCTGACCCTCAGCCGTCCCCTAATCCTAACCCGTACGCTGACACTAACCCGCGCCCTCACACGTACGCTCCCCCTAGAGCGTTGTCGTACCCTCACCTGGACCCTAAACCGTCCCCGTCCCCTAACCCTAACCCTAGCCCGAACCCTAACCCTAACCCTTCCCCGAAGCCTGACCCTCAGCCGTCCCCTAATCCTAACCCGTACGCTGACACTAACCCGCGCCCTCACACGTACGCTCCCCCTAGAGCGTTGTCGTACCCTCACCTGGACCCTAAACCGTCGCCGTCCCCTAACCCTAACCCTAGCCCGAACCCTAACCCTAACCCTTCCCCGAAGCCTGACCCTCAGCCGTCCCCTAATGCTAACCCGTACGCTGACACTAACCCGCGCCCTCACACGTACGCTCCCGCTAGAGCGTTGTCGTACCCTCACCTGGACCCTAAACCGTCCCCGTCCCCTAACCCTAACCCTAGCCCGAACACTAACCCTAACCCTTCCCCGAAGCCTGACCCTCAGCCGTCCCCTAATCCTAACCCGTACGCTGACACTAACCCGCGCCCTCACACGTACGCTCCCCCTAGAGCGTTGTCGTACCCTCACCTGGACCCTAAACCGTCCCCGTCCCCTAACCCTAACCCTAGCCCGAAGCCTAACCCTAACCCTTCCCCGAAGCCTGACCCTCAGCCGTCCCCTAATCCTAACCCGTACGCTGACACTAACCCGCGCCCTCACACGTACGCTCCCCCTAGAGCGTTGTCGTACCCTCACCTGGACCCTAAACCGTCCCCGTCCCCTAACCCTAACCCTAGCCCGAACCCTAACCCTAACCCTTCCCCGAAGCCTGACCCTCAGCCGTCCCCTAATCCTAACCCGTACGCTGACACTAACCCGCGCCCTCACACGTACGCTCCCCCTAGAGCGTTGTCGTACCCTCACCTGGACCCTAAACCGTCCCCGTCCCCTAACCCTAACCCTAGCCCGAACCCTAACCCTAACCCTTCCCCGAAGCCTGACCCTCAGCCGTCCCCTAATCCTAACCCGTACGCTGACACTAACCCGCGCCCTCACACGTACGCTCCCCCTAGAGCGTTGTCGTACCCTCACCTGGACCCTAAACCGTCCCCGTCCCCTAACCCTAACCCTAGCCCGAAGCCTAACCCTAACCCTTCCCCGAAGCCTGACCCTCAGCCGTCCCCTAATCCTAACCCGTACGCTGACACCAACCCGCGCCCTCACACATACGCTCCCCTTAGAGCGTTGTCGTACCCTCACCTGGACCCTAAACCGTCCCCGTCCCCTAAACCTAACCCTAGCCCGAAGCCTAACCCTAACCCTTCCCCGAAGCCTGACCCTCAGCCGTCCCCTAATCCTAACCCGTACGCTGACACTAACCCGCGCCCTCACACGTACGCTCCCCCTAGAGCGTTGTCGTACCCTCACCTGGACCCTAAACCGTCCCCGTCCCCTAACCCTAACCCTAGCCCGAAGCCTAACCCTAACCCTTCCCCGAAGCCTGACCCTCAGCCGTCCCCTAATCCTAACCCGTACGCTGACACTAACCCCCGCCCTCACACGTACGCTCCCCTTAGAGCGTTGTCGTACCCTCACCTGGACCCTAAACCGTCCCCGTCCCCTAACCCTAACCCTAGCCCGAAGCCTAACCCTAACCCTTCCCCGAAGCCTGACACTCAGCCGTCCCCTAATCCTAACCCGTACGCTGACACTAACCCGCGCCCTCACACGTACGCTCCCCCTAGAGCGTTGTCGTACCCTCACCTGGACCCTAAACCGTCCCCGTCCCCTAACCCTAACCCTAGCCCGAAGCCTAACCCTAACCCTTCCCCGAAGCCTGACCCTCAGCCGTCCCCTAATCCTAACCCGTACGCTGACACTAACCCGCGCCCTCACACGTACGCTCCCCCTAGAGCGTTGTCGTACCCTCACCTGGACCCTAAACCGTCCCCGTCCCCTAACCCTAACCCTAGCCCGAAGCCTAACCCTAACCCTTCCCCGAAGCCTGACCCTCAGCCGTCCCCTAATCCTAACCCGTACGCTGACACTAACCCGCGCCCTCACACGTACGCTCCCCCTAGAGCGTTGTCGTACCCTCACCTGGACCCTAAACCGTCCCCGTCCCCTAACCCTAACCCTAGCCCGAACCCTAACCCTAACCCTTCCCCGAAGCCTGACCCTCAGCCGTCCCCTAATCCTAACCCGTACGCTGACACTAACCCGCGCCCTCACACGTACGCTCCCCCTAGAGCGTTGTCGTACCCTCACCTGGACCCTAAACCGTCCCCGTCCCCTAACCCTAACCCTAGCCCGAACACTAACCCTAACCCTTCCCCGAAGCCTGACCCTCAGCCGTCCCCTAATCCTAACCCGTACGCTGACACTAACCCGCGCCCTCACACGTACGCTCCCCCTAGAGCGTTGTCGTACCCTCACCTGGACCCTAAACCGTCCCCGTCCCCTAACCCTAACCCTAGCCCGAACCCTAACCCTAACCCTTCCCCGAAGCCTGACCCTCAGCCGTCCCCTAATCCTAACCCGTACGCTGACACTAACCCGCGCCCTCACACGTACGCTCCCCCTAGAGCGTTGTCGTACCCTCACCTGGACCCTAAACCGTCCCCGTCCCCTAACCCTAACCCTAGCCCGAACCCTAACCCTAACCCTTCCCCGAAGCCTGACCCTCAGCCGTCCCCTAATCCTAACCCGTACGCTGACACTAACCCACGCCCTCACACGTACGCTCCCCCTAGAGCGTTGTCGTACCCTCACCTGGACCCTAAACCGTCCCCGTCCCCTAACCCTAACCCTAGCCCGAAGCCTAACCCTAACCCTTCCCCGAAGCCTGACCCTCAGCCGTCCCCTAATCCTAACCCGTACGCTGACACTAACCCGCGCCCTCACACGTACGCTCCCCCTAGAGCGTTGTCGTACCCTCACCTGGACCCTAAACCGTCCCCGTCCCCTAACCCTAACCCTAGCCCGAAGCCTAACCCTAACCCTTCCCCGAAGCCTGACCCTCAGCCGTCCCCTAATCCTAACCCGTACGCTGACACTAACCCGCGCCCTCACACGTACGCTCCCCCTAGAGCGTTGTCGTACCCTCACCTGGACCCTAAACCGTCCCCGTCCCCTAACCCTAACCCTAGCCCGAAGCCTAACCCTAACCCTTCCCCGAAGCCTGACCCTCAGCCGTCCCCTAATCCTAACCCGTACGCTGACACTAACCCGCGCCCTCACACGTACGCTCCCCTTAGAGCGTTAACGTACCCTCACCTGGACCCTAAACCGTCCCCGTCCCCTAACCCTAACCCTAGCCCGAAGCCTACCCTAACCCTTCCCCGAAGCCTGACCCTCAGCCGTCCCCTAATCCTAACCCGTACGCTGACACTAACACGCGCCCTCACACGTACGCTCCCCCTAGAGCATTGTCGTACCCTCACCTGGACCCTAAACCGTCCCCGTCCCCTAACCCTAACCCTAGCCCGAACCCTAACCCTAACCCTTCCCCGAAGCCTGACCCTCAGCCGTCCCCTTATCCTAACCCGTATGCTGACACTAACCCGCGCCCTCACACGTACGCTCCCCCTAGAGCGTTGTCGTACCCTCACCTGGACCCTAAACCGTCCCCGTCCCCTAACCCTAACCCTAGCCCGAACCCTAACCCTAACCCTTCCCCGAAGCCTGACCCTCAGCCGTCCCCTAATCCTAACCCGTACGCTGACACTAACCCGCGCCCTCACACGTACGCTCCCCCTAGAGCGTTGTCGTACCCTCACCTGGACCCTAAACCGTCCCCGTCCCCTAACCCTAACCCTAGCCCGAACCCTAACCCTAACCCTTCCCCGAAGCCTGACCCTCAGCCGTCCCCTAATCCTAACCCGTACGCTGACACTAACCCGCGCCCTCACACGTACGCTCCCCCTATAGCGTTGTCGTACCCTCACCTGGACCCTAAACCGTCCCCGTCCCCTAACCCTAACCCTAGCCCGAACCCTAACCCTAACCCTTCCCTGAAGCCTGACCCTCAGCCGTCCCCTAATCCTAACCCGTACGCTGACACTAACCCGCGCCCTCACACGTACGCTCCCCCTAGAGCGTTGTCGTACCCTCACCTGGACCCTAAACCGTCCCCGTCCCCTAACCCTAACCCTAGCCCGAACCCTAACCCTAACCCTTCCCCGAAGCCTGACCCTCAGCCGTCCCCTAATCCTAACCCGTACGCTGACACTAACCCGCGCCCTCACACGTACGCTCCCCCTAGAGCGTTGTCGTACCCTCACCTGGACCCTAAACCGTCCCCGTCCCCTAACCCTAACCCTAGCCCGAAGCCTAACCCTAACCCTTCCCCGAAGCCTGACCCTCAGCCGTCCCCTAATCCTAACCCGTACGCTGACACTAACCCGCGCCCTCACACGTACGCTCCCCTTAGAGCGTTGTCGTACCCTCACCTGGACCCTAAACTGTCCCCGTCCCCTAACCCTAACCCTAGCCCGAAGCCTAACCATAACCCTTCCCCGAAGCCTGACCCTCAGCCGTCCCCTAATCCTAACCCGTACGCTGACACTAACCCGCGCCCTCACACGTACGCTCCCCCTAGAGCGTTGTCGTACCCTCACCTGGACCCTAAACCGTCCCCGTCCCCTAACCCTAACCCTAGCCCGAACCCTAACCCTAACCCTTCCCCGAAGCCTGACCCTCAGCCGTCCCCTAATCCTAACCCGTACGCTGACACTAACCCGCGCCCTCACACGTACGCTCCCCCTATAGCGTTGTCGTACCCTCACCTGGACCCTAAACCGTCCCCGTCCCCTAACCCTAACCCTAGCCCGAACCCTAACCCTAACCCTTCCCCGAAGCCTGACCCTCAGCCGTCCCCTAATCCTAACCCGTACGCTGACACTAACCCGCGCCCTCACACGTACGCTCCCCCTATAGCGTTGTCGTACCCTCACCTGGACCCTAAACCTTCCCCGTCCCCTAACCCTAACCCTAGCCCGAACCCTAACCCTAACCCTTCCCCGAAGCCTGACCCTCAGCCGTCCCCTAATCCTAACCCGTACGCTGACACTAACCCGCGCCCTCACACGTACGCTCCCCCTAGAGCGTTGTCGTACCCTCACCTGGACCCTAAACCGTCCCCGTCCCCTAACCCTAACCCTAGCCCGAACCCTAACCCTAACCCTTCCCCGAAGCCTGACCCTCAGCCGTCCCCTAATCCTAACCCGTACGCTGACACTAACCCGCGCCCTCACACGTACGCTCCCCCTAGAGCGTTGTCGTACCCTCACCTGGACCCTAAACCGTCCCCGTCCCCTAACCCTAACCCTAGCCCGAAGCCTAACCCTAACCCTTCCCCGAAGCCTGACCCTCAGCCGTCCCCTAATCCTAACCCGTACGCTGACACTAACCCGCGCCCTCACACGTACGCTCCCCTTAGAGCGTTGTCGTACCCTCACCTGGACCCTAAACTGTCCCCGTCCCCTAACCCTAACCCTAGCCCGAAGCCTAACCCTAACCCTTCCCCGAAGCCTGACCCTCAGCCGTCCCCTAATCCTAACCCGTACGCTGACACTAACCCGCGCCCTCACACGTACGCTCCCCCTAGAGCGTTGTCGTACCCTCACCTGGACCCTAAACCGTCCCCGTCCCCTAACCCTAACCCTAGCCCGAACCCTAACCCTAACCCTTCCCCGAAGCCTGACCCTCAGCCGTCCCCTAATCCTAACCCGTACGCTGACACTAACCCGCGCCCTCACACGTACGCTCCCCCTAGAGCGTTGTCGTACCCTCACCTGGACCCTAAACCGTCCCCGTCCCCTAACCCTAACCCTAGCCCGAACCCTAACCCTAACCCTTCCCCGAAGCCTGACCCTCAGCCGTCCCCTAATCCTAACCCGTACGCTGACACTAACCCGCGCCCTCACACGTACGCTCCCCCTAGAGCGTTGTCGTACCCTCACCTGGACCCTAAACCGTCCCCGTCCCCTAACCCTAACCCTAGCCCGAACCCTAACCCTAACCCTTCCCCGAAGCCTGACCCTCAGCCGTCCCCTAATCCTAACCCGTACGCTGACACTAACCCGCGCCCTCACACGTACGCTCCCCCTAGAGCGTTGTCGTACCCTCACCTGGACCCTAAACCGTCCCCGTCCCCTAACCCTAACCCTAGACCGAACACTAACCCTAACCCTTCCCCGAAGCCTGACCCTCAGCCGTCCCCTAATCCTAACCCGTACGCTGACACTAACCCGCGCCCTCACACGTACGCTCCCCCTAGAGCGTTGTCGTACCCTCACCTGGACCCTAAACCGTCCCCGTCCCCTAACCCTAACCCTAGCCCGAACCCTAACCCTAACCCTTCCCCGAAGCCTGACCCTCAGCCGTCCCCTAATCCTAACCCGTACGCTGACACTAACCCGCGCCCTCACACGTACGCTCCCCCTAGAGCGTTGTCGTACCCTCACCTGGACCCTAAACCGTCCCCGTCCCCTAACCCTAACCCTAGCCCGAACCCTAACCCTAACCCTTCCCCGAAGCCTGACCCTCAGCCGTCCCCTAATCTTAACCTGTACGCTGACACTAACCCGCGCCCTCACATGTACGCTCCCCCTAGAGCGTTGTCGTACCCTCACCTGGACCCTAAACCGTCCCCGTCCCCTAACCCTAACCCTAGCCCGAACCCTAACCCTAACCCTTCCCCGAAGCCTGACCCTCAGCCGTCCCCTAATCTTAACCCGTACGCTGACACTAACCCGCGCCCTCACATGTACGCTCCCCCTAGAGCGTTGTCGTACCCTCACCTGGACCCTAAACCGTCCCCGTCCCCTAACCCTAACCCTAGCCCGAACCCTAACCCTAACCCTTCCCCGAAGACTGACCCTCACCCGTCCCCTAATCTTAACCCGTACGCTGACACTAACCCGTGCCCTCACACGTACGCTCCCCCTAGAGCGTTGTCGTACCCTCACCTGGACCCTAAACCGTCCCCGTCCCCTAACCCTAACCCTAGCCCGAACCCTAACCCTAACCCTTCCCCGAAGCCTGACCCTCAGCCGTCCCCTAATCCTAACCCGTACGCTGACACTAACCCGCGCCCTCACACGTACGCTCCCCCTAGAGCGTTGTCGTACCCTCACCTGGACCCTAAACCGTCCCCGTCCCCTAACCCTAACCCTAGCCCGAAGCCTAACCCTAACACTTCCCCGAAGCCTGACCCTCAGCCGTCCCCTAATCCTAACCCGTACGCTGACACTAACCCGCGCCCTCACACGTACGCTCCCCCTAGAGCGTTGTCGTACCCTCACCTGGACCCTAAACCGTCCCCGTCCCCTAACCCTAACCCTAGCCCGAACCCTAACCCTAATCCTTCCCCGAAGCCTGACCCTCAGCCGTCCCCTAATCCTAACCCGTACGCTGACACTAACCCGCGCCCTCACACGTACGCTCCCCCTAGAGCGTTGTCGTACCCTCACCTGGACCCTAAACCGTCCCCGTCCCCTAACCCTAACCCTAGCCCGAACCCTAACCCTAACCCTTCCCCGAAGCCTGACCCTCAGCCGTCCCCTAATCCTAACCCGTACGCTGACACTAACCCGCGCCCTCACACGTACGCTCCCCCTAGAGCGTTGTCGTACCCTCACCTGGACCCTAAACCGTCCCCGTCCCCTAACCCTAACCCTAGCCCGAAGCCTAACCCTAACCCTTCCCCGAAGCCTGACCCTCAGCCGTCCCCTAATCCTAACCCGTACGCTGACACTAACCCGCTCCCTCACACGTACGCTCCCCCTAGAGTGTTGTCGTACCCTCACCTGGACCCTAAACCGTCCCCGTCCCCTAACCCTAACCCTAGCCCGAACCCTAACCCTAACCCTTCCCCGAAGCCTGACCCTCAGCCGTCCCCTAATCCTAACCCGTACGCTGACACTAACCCGCGCCCTCACACGTACGCTCCCCCTAGAGCGTTGTCGTACCCTCACCTGGACCCTAAACCGTCCCCGTCCCCTAACCCTAACCCTAGCCCGAAGCCTAACCCTAACCCTTCCCCGAAGCCTGACCCTCAGCCGTCCCCTAATCCTAACCCGTACGCTGACACTAACCCGCGCCTTCACACGTACGCTCCCCCTAGAGCGTTGTCGTACCCTCACCTGGACTCTAAACCGTCCCCGTCCCCTAACCCTAACCCTAGCCCGAAGCCTAACCCTAACCCTTCCCCGAAGCCTGACCCTCAGCCGTCCCCTAATCCTAACCCGTACGCTGACACTAACCCGCGCCCTCACACGTACGCTCCCCCTAGAGCGTTGTCGTACCCTCACCTGGACCCTAAACCGTCCCCGTCCCCTAACCCTAACCCTAGCCCGAAGCCTAACCCTAACCCTTCCCCGAAGCCTGACCCTCAGCCGTCCCCTAATCCTAACCCGTACGCTGACACTAACCCGCGCCCTCACACGTACGCTCCCCCTAGAGCGTTGTCGTACCCTCACCTGGACCCTAAACCGTCCCCGTCCCCTAACCCTAACCCTAGCCCGAAGCCTAACCCTAACCCTTCCCCGAAGCCTGACCCTCAGCCGTCCCCTAATCCTAACCCGTACGCTGACACTAACACGCGCCCTCACACGTACGCTCCCCCTAGAGCGTTGTCGTACCCTCACCTGGACCCTAAACCGTCCCCGTCCCCTAACCCTAACCCTAGCCCGAAGCCTAACCCTAACCCTTCCCCGAAGCCTGACCCTCAGCCGTCCCCTAATCCTAACCCGTACGCTGACACTAACCCGCGCCCTCACACGTACGCTCCCCCTAGAGCGTTGTCGTACCCTCACCTGGACCCTAAACCGTCCCCGTCCCCTAACCCTAACCCTAGCCCGAACCCTAACCCTAACCCTTCCCCGAAGCCTGACCCTCAGCCGTCCCCTAATCCTAACCCGTACGCTGACACTAACCCGCGCCCTCACACGTACGCTCCCCCTAGAGCGTTGTCGTACCCTCACCTGGACCCTAAACCGTCCCCGTCCCCTAACCCTAACCCTAGCCCGAACCCTAACCCTAACCCTTCCCCGAAGCCTGACCCTCAGCCGTCCCCTAATCCTAACCCGTACGCTGACACTAACCCGCGCCCTCACACGTACGCTCCCCCTAGAGCGTTGTCGTACCCTCACCTGGACCCTAAACCGTCCCCGTCCCCTAACCCTAACCCTAGCCCGAACACTAACCCTAACCCTTCCCCGAAGCCTGACCCTCAGCCGTCCCCTAATCCTAACCCGTACGCTGACACTAACCCGCGCCCTCACACGTACGCTCCCCCTAGAGCGTTGTCGTACCCTCACCTGGACCCTAAACCGTCCCCGTCCCCTAACCCTAACCCTAGCCCGAACCCTAACCCTAACCCTTCCCCGAAGCCTGACCCTCAGCCGTCCCCTAATCCTAACCCGTACGCTGACACTAACCCGCGCCCTCACACGTACGCTCCCCCTAGAGCGTTGTCGTACCCTCACCTGGACCCTAAACCGTCCCCGTCCCCTAACCCTAACCCTAGCCCGAATCCTAACCCTAACCCTTCCCCGAAGCCTGACCCTCAGCCGTCCCCTAATCCTAACCCGTACGCTGACACTAACCCGCGCCCTCACACGTACGCTCCCCCTAGAGCGTTGTCGTACCCTCACCTGGACCCTAAACCGTCCCCGTCCCCTAACCCTAACCCTAGCCCGAACCCTAACCCTAACCCTTCCCCGAAGCCTGACCCTCAGCCGTCCCCTAATCCTAACCCGTACGCTGACACTAATCCGCGCCCTCACACGTACGCTCCCCCTAGAGCGTTGTCGTACCCTCACCTGGACCCTAAACCGTCCCCGTCCCCTAACCCTAACCCTAGCCCGAACCCTAACCCTAACCCTTCCCCGAAGCCTGACCCTCAGCCGTCCCCTAATCTTAACCCGTACGCTGACACTAACCCGCGCCCTCACATGTACGCTCCCCCTAGAGCGTTGTCGTACCCTCACCTGGACCCTAAACCGTCCCCGTCCCCTAACCCTAACCCTAGCCCGAACCCTAACCCTAACCCTTCCCCGAAGACTGACCCTCACCCGTCCCCTAATCTTAACCCGTACGCTGACACTAACCCGTGCCCTCACACGTACGCTCCCCCTAGAGCGTTGTCGTACCCTCACCTGGACCCTAAACCGTCCCCGTCCCCTAACCCTAACCCTAGCCCGAAGCCTAACCCTAACCCTTCCCCGAAGCCTGAGCCTCAGCCGTCCCCTAATCCTAACCCGTACGCTGACACTAACCCGCGCCCTCACACGTACGCTCCCCCTAGAGCGTTGTCGTACCCTCACCTGGACCCTAAACCGTCCCCGTCCCCTAACCCTAACCCTAGCCCGAAGCCTAACCCTAACCCTTCCCCGAAGCCTGACCCTCAGCCGTCCCCTAATCCTAACCCGTACGCTGACACTAACCCGCGCCCTCACACGTACGCTCCCCCTAGAGCGTTGTCGTACCTTCACCTGGACCCTAAACCGTCCCCGTCCCCTAACCCTAACCCTAGCCCGAACCCTAACCCTAACCCTTCCCCGAAGCCTGACCCTCAGCCGTCCCCTAATCCTAACCCGTACGCTGACACTAACCCGCGCCCTCACACGTACGCTCCCCCTAGAGCGTTGTCGTACCCTCACCTGGACCCTAAACCGTCCCCGTCCCCTAACCCTAACCCTAGCCCGAACCCTAACCCTAACCCTTCCCCGAAGCCTGACCCTCAGCCGTCCCCTAATCCTAACCCGTACGCTGACACTAACCCGCGCCCTCACACGTACGCTCCCCCTAGAGCGTTGTCCTACCCTCACCTGGACCCTAAACCGTCCCCGTCCCCTAACCCTAACCCTAGCCCGAACACTAACCCTAACCCTTCCCCGAAGCCTGACCCTCAGCCGTCCCCTAATCCTAACCCGTACGCTGACACTAACCCACGCCCTCACACGTACGCTCCCCCTAGAGCGTTGTCGTACCCTCACCTGGACCCTAAACCGTCCCCGTCCCCTAACCCTAACCCTAGCCCGAACCCTAACCCTAACCCTTCCCCGAAGCCTGACCCTCAGCCGTCCCCTAATCCTAACCCGTACGCTGACACTAACCCGCGCCCTCACACGTACGCTCCCCCTAGAGCGTTGTCGTACCCTCACCTGGACCCTAAACCGTCCCCGTCCCCTAACCCTAACCCTAGCCCGAACCCTAACCCTAACCCTTCCCCGAAGCCTGACCCTCAGCCGTCCCCTAATCCTAAGCCGTACGCTGACACTAACCCGCGCCCTCACACGTACGCTCCCCCTAGAGCGTTGTCGTACCCTCACCTGGACCCTAAACCGTCCCCGTCCCCTAACCCTAACCCTAGCCCGAACCCTAACCCTAACCCTTCCCCGAAGCCTGACCCTCAGCCGTCCCCTAATCTTAACCTGTACGCTGACACTAACCCGCGCCCTCACATGTACGCTCCCCCTAGAGCGTTGTCGTACCCTCACCTGGACCCTAAACCGTCCCCGTCCCCTAACCCTAACCCTAGCCCGAACCCTAACCCTAACCCTTCCCCGAAGACTGACCCTCACCCGTCCCCTAATCTTAACCCGTACGCTGACACTAACCCGTGCCCTCACACGTACGCTCCCCCTAGAGCGTTGTCGTACCCTCACCTGGACCCTAAACCGTCCCCGTCCCCTAACCCTAACCCTAGCCCGAACCCTAACCCTAACCCTTCCCCGAAGCCTGAGCCTCAGCCGTCCCCTAATCCTAACCCGTACGCTGACACTAACCCGCGCCCTCACACGTACGCTCCCCCTAGAGCGTTGTCGTACCCTCACCTGGACCCTAAACCGTCCCCGTCCCCTAACCCTAACCCTAGCCCGAAGCCTAACCCTAACCCTTCCCCGAAGCCTGACCCTCAGCCGTCCCCTAATCCTAACCCGTACGCTGACACTAACCCACGCCCTCACACGTACGCTCCCCCTAGAGCGTTGTCGTACCCTCACCTGGACCCTAAACCGTCCCCGTCCCCTAACCCTAACCCTAGCCCGAAGCCTAACCCTAACCCTTCCCCGAAGCCTGACCCTCAGCCGTCCCCTAATCCTAACCCGTACGCTGACACTAACCCTCGCCCTCACACGTACGCTCCCCCTAGAGCGTTGTCGTACCCTCACCTGGACCCTAAACCGTCCCCGTCCCCTAACCCTAACCCTAGCCCGAACCCTAACCCTAACCCTTCCCCGAAGCCTGACCCTCAGCCGTCCCCTAATCCTAACCCGTACGCTGACACTAACCCGCGCCCTCACACGTACGCTCCCCCTAGAGCGTTGTCGTACCCTCACCTGGACCCTAAACCGTCCCCGTCCCCTAACCCTAACCCTAGCCCGAAGCCTAACCCTAACCCTTCCCCGAAGCCTGACCCTCAGCCGTCCCCTAATCCTAACCCGTACGCTGACACTAACCCGCGCCCTCACACGTACGCTCCCCCTAGAGCGTTGTCGTACCCTCACCTGGACCCTAAACCGTCCCCGTCCCCTAACCCTAACCCTAGCCCGAACCCTAACCCTAACCCTTCCCCGAAGCCTGACCCTCAGCCGTCCCCTAATCCTAACCCGTACGCTGACACTAACCCGCGCCCTCACACGTACGCTCCCCCTAGAGCGTTGTCGTACCCTCACCTGGACCCTAAACCGTCCCCGTCCCTTAACCCTAACCCTAGCCCGAAGCCTAACCCTAACCCTTCCCCGAAGCCTGACCCTCAGCCGTCCCCTAATCCTAACCCGTACGCTGACACCAACCCGCGCCCTCACACATACGCTCCCCTTAGAGCGTTGTCGTACCCTCACCTGGACCCTAAACCGTCCCCGTCCCCTAACCCTAACCCTAGCCCGAACCCTAACCCTAACCCTTCCCCGAAGCCTGACCCTCAGCCGTCCCCTAATCCTAACCCGTACGCTGACACTAACCCGTGCCCTCACACGTACGCTCCCCCTAGAGCGTTGTCGTACCCTCACCTGGACCCTGAACCGTCCCCGTCCCCTAACCCTAACCCTAGCCCGAAGCCTAAGCCTAACCCTTCCCCGAAGCCTGACCCTCAGCCGTCCCCTAATCCTAACCCGTACGCTGACACTAACCCGCGCCCTCACACGTACGCTCCCCTTAGAGCGTTGACGTACCCTCACCTGGACCCTAAACCGTCCCCGTCCCCTAACCCTAACCCTAGCCCGAAGCCTAACCCTAACCCTTCCCCGAAGCCTGACCCTCAGCCGTCCCCTAATCCTTACCCGTACGCTGACACTAACACGCGCCCTCACACGTACGCTCCCCCTAGAGCATTGACGTACCCTCACCTGGACCCTAAACCGTCCCCGTCCCCTAACCCTAACCCTAGCCCGAACCCTAACCCTAACACTTCCCCGAAGCCTGACCCTCAGCCGTCCCCTTATCCTAACCCGTACGCTGACACTAACCCGCGCCCTCACACGTACGCTCCCCCTAGAGCGTTGTCGTACCCTCACCTGGACCCTAAACCGTCCCCGTCCTCTAACCCTAACCCTAGCCCGAACCCTAACCCTAACCCTTCCCCGAAGCCTGACCCTCAGCCGTCCCCTAATCCTAACCCGTACGCTGACACTAACCCGCGCCCTCACACGTACGCTCCCCCTAGAGCGTTGTCGTACCCTCACCTGGACCCTAAACCGTCCCCGTCCCCTAACCCTAACCCTAGCCCGAACCCTAACCCTAACCCTTCCCCGAAGCCTGACCCTCAGCCGTCCCCTAATCCTAACCCGTACGCTGACACTAACCCGCGCCCTCACACGTACGCTCCCCCTAGAGCATTGTCGTACCCTCACCTGGACCCTAAACCGTCCCCGTCCCCTAACCCTAACCCTAGCCCGAACCCTAACCCTAACCCTTCCCCGAAGCCTGACCCTCAGCCGTCCCCTAATCCTAACCCGTACGCTGACACTAACCCGCGCCTTCACACGTACGCTCCCCCTAGAGCGTTGTCGTACCCTCACCTGGACCCTAAACCGTCCCCGTCCCCTAACCCTAACCCTAGCCCGAAGCCTAACCCTAACCCTTCCCCGAAGCCTGACCCTCAGCCGTCCCCTAATCCTAACCCGTACGCTGACACTAACCCGCGCCCTCACACGTACGCTCCCCCTAGAGCGTTTTCGTACCCTCACCTGGACCCTAAACCGTCCCCGTCCCCTAACCCTAACCCTAGCCCGAAGCCTAACCCTAACCCTTCCCCGAAGCCTGACCCTCAGCCGTCCCCTAATCCTAACCCGTACGCTGACACTAACCCGCGCCCTCACACGTACGCTCCCCCTAGAGCGTTGTCGTACCCTCACCTGGACCCTAAACCGTCCCCGTCCCCTAACCCTAACCCTAGCCCGAAGCCTAACCCTAACCCTTCCCCGAAGCCTGACCCTCAGCCGTCCCCTAATCCTAACCCGTACGCTGACACTAACCCGCGCCCTCACACGTACGCTCCCCTTAGAGCGTTGTCGTACCCTCACCTGGACCCTAAACCGTCCCCGTCCCCTAACCCTAACCCTAGCCCGAAGCCTAACCCTAACCCTTCCCCGAAGCCTGACCCTCAGCCGTCCCCTAATCCTAACCCGTACGCTGACACTAACCCGCGCCCTCACACGTACGCTCCCCCTAGAGCGTTGTCGTACACTCACCTGGACCCTAAACCGTCCCCGTCCCCTAACCCTAACCCTAGCCCGAACCCTAACCCTAACCCTTCCCCGAAGCCTGACCCTCAGCCGTCCCCTAATCCTAACCCGTACGCTGACACTAACCCGCGCCCTCACACGTACGCTCCCCCTAGAGCGTTGTCGTACCCTCACCTGGACCCTAAACCGTCCCCGTCCCCTAACCCTAACCCTAGCCCGAAGCCTAACCCTAACCCTTCCCCGAAGCCTGACCCTCAGCCGTCCCCTAATCCTAACCCGTACGCTGACACTAACCCGCGCCCTCACACGTACGCTCCCCTTAGAGCGTTGACGTACCCTCACCTGGACCCTAAACCGTCCCCGTCCCCTAACCCTAACCCTAGCCCGAAGCCTAACCCTAACCCTTCCCCGAAGCCTGACCCTCAGCCGTCCCCTAATCCTAACCCGTACGCTGACACTAACCCGCGCCCTCACACGTACGCTCCCCCTAGAGCGTTGTCGTACCCTCACCTGGACCCTAAACCGTCCCCGTCCCCTAACCCTAACCCTTCCCCGAAGCCTGACCCTCAGCCGTCCCCTAATCCTAACCCGTACGCTGACACTAACCCGCGCCCTCACACGTACGCTCCCCCTAGAGCTTTGTCGTACCCTCACCTGGACCCTAAACCGTCCCCGTCCCCTAACCCTAACCCTAGCCCGAACCCTAACCCTAACCCTTCCCCGAAGCCTGACCCTCAGCCGTCCCCTAATCCTAACCCGTACGCTGACACTAACCCGCGCCCTCACACGTACGCTCCCCCTAGAGCATTGTCGTACCCTCACCTGGACCCTAAACCGTCCCCGTCCCCTAACCCTAACCCTAGCCCGAACCCTAACCCTAACCCTTCCCCGAAGCCTGACCCTCAGCCGTCCCCTAATCCTAACCCGTACGCTGACACTAACCCGCGCCCTCACACGTACGCTCCCCCTAGAGCGTTGTCGTACCCTCACCTGGACCCTAAACCGTCCCCGTCCCCTAACCCTAACCCTAGCCCGAACCCTAACCCTAACCCTTCCCCGAACCCTGACCCTCAGCCGTCCCCTAATCCTAACCCGTACGCTGACACTAACCCGCGCCCTCACACGTACGCTCCCCCTAGAGCGTTGTCGTACCCTCACCTGGACCCTAAACCGTCCCCGTCCCCTAACCCTAACCCTAGCCCGAACCCTAACCCTAACCCTTCCCCGAAGCCTGACCCTCAGCCGTCCCCTAATCCTAACCCGTACGCTGACACTAACCCGCGCCCTCACACGTACGCTGCCCCTAGAGCGTTGTCGTACCCTCACCTGGACCCTAAACCGTCCCCGTCCCCTAACCCTAACCCTAGCCCGAACCCTAATCCTAACCCTTCCCCGAAGCCTGACCCTCAGCCGTCCCCTAATCCTAACCCGTACGCTGACACTAACCCGCGCCCTCACACGTACGCTCCCCCTAGAGCGTTGTCGTACCCTCACCTGGACCCTAAACCGTCCCCGTCCCCTAACCCTAACCCTAGCCCGAAGCCTAATCCTAACCCTTCCCCGAAGCCTGACCCTCAGCCGTCCCCTAATCCTAACCCGTACGCTGACACTAACCCACGCCCTCACACGTACGCTCCCCCTAGAGCGTTGTCGTACCCTCACCTGGACCCTAAACCGTCCCCGTCCCCTAACCCTAACCCTAGCCCGAACCCTAACCCTAACCCTTCCCCGAAGCCTGACCCTCAGCCGTCCCCAATCCTAACCCGTACGCTGACACTAACCCGCGCCCTCACACGTACGCTCCCCCTAGAGCGTTGTCGTACCCTCACCTGGACCCTAAACCGTCCCCGTCCCCTAACCCTAACCCTAGCCCGAACCCTAACCCTAACCCTTCCCCGAAGCCTGACCCTCAGCCGTCCCCTAATCCTAACCCGTACGCTGACACTAACCCGCGCCCTCACACGTACGCTCCCCCTAGAGCGTTGTCGTACCCTCACCTGGACCCTAAACCGTCCCCGTCCCCTAACCCTAACCCTAGCCCGAACCCTAACCCTAACCCTTCCCCGAAGCCTGACCCTCAGCCGTCCCCTAATCCTAACCCGTACGCTGACACTAACCCGCGCCCTCACACGTACGCTCCCCCTAGAGCGTTGTCGTACCCTCACCTGGACCCTAAACCGTCCCCGTCCCCTAACCCTAACCCTAGCCCGAAGCCTAACCCTAACCCTTCCCCGAAGCCTGACCCTCAGCCGTCCCCTAATCCTAACCCGTACGCTGACACTAACCCACGCCCTCACACGTACGCTCCCCCTAGAGCGTTGTCGTACCCTCACCTGGACCCTAAACCGTCCCCGTCCCCTAACCCTAACCCTAGCCCGAACCCTAACCCTAACCCTTCCCCGAAGCCTGACCCTCAGCCGTCCCCAATCCTAACCCGTACGCTGACAATAACCCGCGCCCTCACACGTACGCTCCCCCTAGAGCGTTGTCGTACCCTCACCTGGACCCTAAACCGTCCCCGTCCCCTAACCCTAACCCTAGCCCGAACCCTAACCCTAACCCTTCCCCGAAGCCTGACCCTCAGCCGTCCCCTAATTCTAACCCGTACGCTGACACTAACCCGCGCCCTCACACGTACGCTCCCCCTAGAGCGTTGTCGTACCCTCACCTGGACCCTAAACCGTTCCCGTCCCCTAACCCTAACCCTAGCCCGAAGCCTAACCCTAACACTTCCCCGAAGCCTGACCCTCAGCCGTCCCCTAATCCTAACCCGTACGCTGACACTAACCCGCGCCCTCACATGTACGCTCCCCCTAGAGCGTTGTCGTACCCTCACCTGGACCCTAAACCGTCCCCGTCCCCTAACCCTAACCCTAGCCCGAACCCTAATCCTAACCCTTCCCCGAAGCCTGACCCTCAGCCGTCCCCTAATCCTAACCCGTACGCTGACACTAACCCGCGCCCTCACACGTACGCTCCCCCTAGAGCGTTGTCGTACCCTCACCTGGACCCTAAACCGTCCCCGTCCCCTAACCCTAACCCTAGCCCGAAGCCTAACCCTAACCCTTCCCCGAAGCCTGACCCTCAGCCGTCCCCTAATCCTAACCCGTACGCTGACAATAACCCGCGCCCTCACACGTACGCTCCCCCTAGAGCGTTGTCGTACCCTCACCTGGACCCTAAACCGTCCCCGTCCCCTAACCCTAACCCTAGCTCGAACCCTAACCCTAACCCTTCCCCGAAGCCTGACCCTCAGCCGTCCCATTATCCTAACCCGTACGCTGACACTAACCCGCGCCCTCACACGTACGCTCCCCCTAGAGCGTTGTCGTACCCTCACCTGGACCCTAAACCGTCCCCGTCCCCTAACCCTAACCCTAGCCCGAACCCTAACCCTAACCCTTCCCCGAAGCCTGACCCTCAGCCGTCCCCTAATCCTAACCCGTACGCTGACACTAACCCGCGCCCTCACACGTACGCTCCCCCTAGAGCGTTGTCGTACCCTCACCTGGACCCTAAACCGTCCCCGTCCCCTAACCCTAACCCTAGCCCGAACCCTAACCCTAACCCTTCCCCGAAGCCTGACCCTCAGCCGTCCCCTAATCCTAACCCGTACGCTGACACTAACCCGCGCCCTCACACGTACGCTCCCCCTAGAGCGTTGTCGTACCCTCACCTGGACCCTAAACCGTCCCCGTCCCCTAACCCTAACCCTAGCCCGAACCCTAACCCTAACCCTTCCCCGAAGCCTGACCCTCAGCCGTCCCCTAATCCTAACCCGTACGCTGACACTAACCCGCGCCCTCACACGTACGCTCCCCCTAGAGCGTTGTCGTACCCTCACCTGGACCCTAAACCGTCCCCGTCCCCTAACCCTAACCCTAGCCCGAACCCTAACCCTAACCCTTCCCCGAAGCCTGACCCTCAGCCGTCCCCTAATCCTAACCCGTACGCTGACACTAACCCGCGCCCTCACACGTACGCTCCCCCTAGAGCGTTGTCGTACCCTCACCTGGACCCTAAACCGTCCCCGTCCCCTAACCCTAACCCTAGCCCGAACCCTAACCCTAACCCTTCCCCGAAGCCTGACCCTCAGCCGTCCCCTAATCCTAACCCGTACGCTGACACTAACCCGCGCCCTCACACGTACGCTCCCCCTAGAGCGTTGTCGTACCCTCACCTGGACCCTAAACCCTCCCAGTCCCCTAACCCTAACCCTAGCCCGAACCCTAACCCTAACCCTTCCCCGAAGCCTGACCCTCAGCCGTCCCCTAATCCTAACCCGTACGCTGACACTAACCCGCGCCCTCACACGTACGCTCCCCCTAGAGCGTTGTCGTACCCTCACCTGGACCCTAAACCGTCCCCGTCCCCTAACCCTAACCCTAGCCCGAACCCTAACCCTAACCCTTCCCCGAAGCATGACCCTCAGCCGTCCCCTAATCCTAACCCGTACGCTGACACTAACCCGCGCCCTCACACGTACGCTCCCCATAGAGCGTTGTAATACCCTCACCTGGACCCTAAACAGTCCCCGTCCCCTAACCCTAACCCTAGCCCGAACCCTAACCCTAACCCTTCCCCGAAGCCTGACCCTCAGCCGTCCCCTAATCCTAACCCGTACGCTGACACTAACCCGCGCCCTCACACGTACGCTCCCCCTAGAGCGTTGTCGTACCCTCACCTGGACCCTAAACCGTCCCCGTCCCCTAACCCTAACCCTAGCCCGAAGCCTAACCCTAACCCTTCCCCGAAGCCTGACCCTCAGCCGTCCCCTAATCCTAACCCGTACGCTGACACTAACCCGCGCCCTCACACGTACGCTCCCCCTAGAGCGTTGTCGTACCCTCACCTGGACCCTAAACCGTCCCCGTCCCCTAACCCTAACCCTAGCCCGACCCCTAACCCTAACCCTTCCCCGAAGCCTGACCCTCAGCCGTCCCCTAATCCTAACCCGTACGCTGACACTAACCCGCGCCCTCACACTTACGCTCCCCCTAGAGCGTTGTCGTACCCTCACCTGGACCCTAAACCGTCCCCGTCCCCTAACCCTAACCCTATCCCGAACCCTAGCCCTAACCCTTCCCCGAAGCCTGACCCTCAGCCGTCCCCTAATCCTAACCCGTACGCTGACACTAACCCGCGCCCTCACACGTACGCTCCCCCTAGAGCGTTGTCGTACCCTCACCTGGACCCTAAACCGTCCCCGTCTCCTAACCCTAACCCTAGCCCGAACCCTAACCCTAACCCTTCCCCGAAGCCTGACCCTCAGCCGTCCCCTAATCCTAACCCGTACGCTGACACTAACCCGCGCCCTCACACGTATGCTCCCCCTAGAGCGTTGTCGTACCCTCACCTGGACCCTAAACCGTCCCCGTCCCCTAACCCTAAACCTAGCCCGAACCCTAACCCTAACCCTTCCCCGAAGCCTGACCCTCAGCCGTCCCCTAATCCTAACCCGTACACTGACACTAACCCGCGCCCTCACACGTACGCTCCCCCTAGAGTGTTGTCGTACCCTCACCTGGACCCTGAACCGTCCCCGTCCCCTAACCCTAACCCTAGCCCGAACCCTAACCCTAACCCTTCCCCGAAGCCTGACCCTCAGCCGTCCCCTAATCCTAACCCGTACGCTGACACTAACCCGCGCCCTCACACGTACGCTCCCCCTAGAGCGTTGTCGTACCCTCACCTGGACCCTAAACCGTCCCCGTCCCCTAACCCTAACCCTAGCCCGAACCCTAACCCTAACCCTTCCCCGAAGCCTGACCCTCAGCCGTCCCCTAATCCTAACCCGTACGCTGACACTAACCCGCGCCCTCACACGTACGCTCCCCCTAGAGCGTTGTCGTACCCTCACCTGGACCCTGAACCGTCCCCGTCCCCTAACACTAACCCTAGCCCGAACCCTAACCCTAACCCTTCCCCGAACCCTGACCCTCAGCCGTCCCCTAATCCTAACCCGTACGCTGACACTAACCCGCGCCCTCACACGTACGCTCCCCCTAGAGCGTTGTCGTACCCCCACCTGGACCCTAAACCGTCCCCGTCCCCTAACCCTAACCCTAGCCCGAACCCTAACCCTAACCCTTCCCCGAAGCCTGACACTCAGCCGTCCCCTAATCCTAACCCGTACGCTGACACTAACCCACGCCCTCACACGTACGCTCCCCCTAGAGCGTTGTGGTACCCTCACCTGGACCCTAAACCGTCCCCGTCCCCTAACCCTAACCCTAGCCCGAACCCTAACCCTAACCCTTCCCCGAAGCCTGACCCTCAGCCGTCCCCTAATCCTAACCCGTACGCTGACACTAACCCGCGCCCTCACACGTACGCTCCCCCTAGAGCGTCGTCGTACCCTCACCTGGACCCTAAACCGTCCCCGTCCCCTAACCCTAACCCTAGCCCGAACCCTAACCCTAACCCTTCCCCGAAGCCTGACCCTCAGCCGTCCCCTAATCCTAACCCGTACGCTGACACTAACCAGCGCCCTCACACGTACGCTCCCCCTAGAGCGTTGTCGTACCCTCACCTGGACCCTAAACCGTCCCCGTCCCCTAACCCTAACCCTAGCCCGAACCCTAACCCTAACCCTTCCCCGAAGCCTGACCCTCAGCCGTCCCATAATCCTAACCCGTACGCTGACACTAACCCGCGCCCTCACACGTACGCTCCCCCTAGAGCGTCGTCGTACCCTCACCTGGACCCTAAACCGTCCCCGTCCCGTAACCCTAACCCTAGCCCGAAGCCTAACCCTAACCCTTCCCCGAAGCCTGACACTCAGCCCTCCCCTAATCCTAACCCGTACGCTGACACTAACCCGCGCCCTCACACGTACGCTCCCCCTAGAGCGTCGTCGTACCCTCACCTGGACCCTAAACCGTCCCCGTCCCCTAACCCTAACCCTAGCCCGAACCCTAACCCTAACCCTTCCCCGAAGCCTGACCCTCAGCCGTCCCCTAATCCTAACCCGTACGCTGACACTAACCCGCGCCCTCACACGTACGCTCCCCCTAGAGCGTCGTCGTACCCTCACCTGGACACTAAACCGTCCCCGTCCCCTAACCCTAACCCTAGCCCGAACCCTAACCCTAACCCTTCCCCGAAGCCTGACCCTCAGCCGTCCCCTAACCCTAACCCGTACGCTGACACTAACCCGCGCCCTCACACGTACGCTCCCCCTAGAGCGTCGTCGTAACCTCACCTGGACCCTAAACCGTCCCCGTCCCCTAACCCTAACCCTAGCCCGAACCCTAACCCTAACCCTTCCCCGAAGCCTGACCCTCAGCCGTCCCCTAATCCTAACCCGTACGCTGACACTAACCCGCGCCCTCACACATACGCTCCCCCTAGAGCGTCGTCGTACCCTCACCTGGACCCTAAACCGTCCCCGTCCCCTAACCCTAACCCTAGCCCGAAGCCTATCCCTAACCCTTCACCGAAGCCTGACCCTCAGCCGTCCCCTAATCCTAACCCGTACGCTGACACTAACCCGCGCCCTCACACGTACGCTCCCCCTAGAGCGTTGTCGTACCCTCACCTGGACCCTAAACCGTCCCCGTCCCCTAACCCTAACCCTAGCCCGAAGCCTAACCCTAACCCTTCCCCGAAGCCTGACCCTCAGCCGTCCCCTAATCCTAACCCGTACGCTGACACTAACCCGCGCCCTCACACGTACGCTCCCCCTAGAGCGTTGTCGTACCCTCACCTGGACCCTAAACCGTCCCCGTCCCCTAACCCTAACCCTAGCCCGAACCCTAACCCTAACCCTTCCCCGAAGCCTGACCCTCAGCCGTCCCCTAATCCTAACCCGTACGCTGACACTAACCCGCGCCCTCACACGTACGCTCCCCCTAGAGCGTTGTCGTACCCTCACCTGGACCCTAAACACTCCCCGTCCCCTAACCCTAACCCTAGCCCGAACCCTAACCCTAACCCTTCCCCGAAGCCTGACCCTCAGCCGTCCCCTAATCCTAACCCGTACGCTGACACTAACCCGCGCCCTCCCACGTACGCTCCTCCTAGAGCGTTGTCGTACCCTCACCTGGACCCTAAACCGTCCCCGTCCCCTAACCCTAACCCTAGCCCGAACCCTAACCCTAACCCTTCCCCGAAGCCTGACCCTCAGCCGTCCCCTAATCCTAACCCGTACGCTGACACTAACCCGCGCCCTCACACGTACGCTCCCCCTAGAGCGTTGTCGTACCCTCACCTGGACCCTAAACCGTCCCCGTCCCCTAACCCTAACCCTAGCCCGAACCCTAACCCTAACCCTTCCCCGAAGCCTAACCCTCAGCCGTCCCCTAATCCTAACCCGTACGCTGACACTAACCCGCGCCCTCACACGTACGCTCCCCCTAGAGCGTTGTCGTACCATCACCTGGACCCTAAACCGTCCCCGTCCCCTAGCCCTAACCCTAGCCCGAAGCCTAACCCTAACCCTTCCCCGAAGCCTGACCCTCAGCCGTCCCCTAATCCTAACCCGTACGCTGACACTAACCCGCGCCCTCACACGTACGCTCCCCCTAGAGCGTTGTCGTACCCTCACCTGGACCCTAAACCGTCCCCGTCCCCTAACCCTAACCCTAGCCCGAACCCTAACCCTAACCCTTCCCCGAAGCCTGACCCTCAGCCGTCCCCTAATCCTAACCCGTACGCTGACACTAACCCGCGCCCTCACACGTACGCTCCCCCTAGAGCGTTGTCGTACCCTCACCTGGACCCTAAACCGTCCCCGTCCCCTAACCCTAACCCTAGCCCGAAGCCTAACCCCAACCCTTCCCCGAAGCCTGACCCTCAGCCGTCCCCTAATCCTAACCCGTACGCTGACACTAACCCGCGCCCTCACACGTACGCTCCCCCTAGAGCGTTGTCGTACCCTCACCTGGACCCTAAACCGTCCCCGTCCCCTAACCCTAACCCTAGCCCGAACCCTAACCCTAACCCTTCCCCGAAGCCTGACCCTCAGCCGTCCCCTAATCCTAACCCGTACGCTGACACTAACCCGCGCCCTCACACGTACGCTCCCCCTAGAGCGTTGTCGTACCCTCACCTGGACCCTAAACCGTCCCCGTCCCCTAACCCTAACCCTAGCCCGAACCCTAACCCTAACCCTTCCCCGAAGCCTGACCCTCAGCCGTCCCCTAATCCTAACCCGTACGATGACACTAACCCGCGCCCTCACACGTACGCTCCCCCTAGAGCGTCGTCGTACCCTCACCTGGACCCTAAACCGTCCCCGTCCCCTAACCCTAACCCTAGCCCGGAGCCTAAACCTAACACTTCCCCGAAGCCTGACCCTCAGTCGTCCCCTAATCCTAACCCGTACGCTGACACTAACCCACGCCCTCACACGTACGCTCCCCCTAGAGCGTTGTCGTACCCTCACCTGACCCTAAACCGTCCCCGTCCCCTAACCCTAACCCTAGCCCGAACCCTAACCCTAACCCTTCCCCGAAGCCTGACCCTCAGCCGTCCCCTAATCCTAAGCCGTACGCTGACACTAACCCGCGCCCTCACACGTACGCTCCCCCTAGAGCGTTGTCGTACCCTCACCTGGACCCTAAACCGTCCCCGTCCCCTAACCCTAACCCTAGCCCGAACCCTAACCCTAACCCTTCCCCGAAGCCTGACCCTCAGCCGTCCCCTAATCCTAACCCGTACGCTGACACTAACCCGCGCCCTCACACGTACGCTCCCCCTAGAGCGTTGTCGTACCCTCACCTGGACCCTAAACCGTCCCCGTCCCCTAACCCTAACCCTAGCCCGAACCCTAACCCTAACCCTTCCCCGAAGCCTGACCCTCAGCCGTCCCCTAATCCTAACCCGTACGCTGACACTAACCCGCGCCCTCACACGTACGCTCCCCCTAGAGCGTTGTCATACCCTCACCTGGACCCTAAACCGTCCCCGTCCCCTAACCCTAACCCTAGCCCGAACCCTAACCCTAAACCTTCCCCGAAGCCTGACCCTCAGCCGTCCCCTAATCCTAACCCGTACGCTGAAACTAACCCGCGCCCTCACACGTACGCTCCCCCTAGAGCGTTGTCGTACCCTCACCTAGACCCTAAACCGTCCCCGTCCCCTAACCCTAACCCTAGCCCGAAGCCTAACCCTAACCCTTCCCCGAAGCCTGACCCTCAGCCGTCCCCTAATCCTAAACCGTACGCTGACACTAACCCGCGCCCTCACACGTACGCTCCCCCTAGAGCGTTGTCGTACCCTCACCTGGACCCTAAACCGTCCCCGTCCCCTAACCCTAACCCTAGCCCGAACCCTAACCCTAACCCTTCCCCGAAGCCTGACCCTCAGCCGTCCCCTAATCCTAACCAGTACGCTGACACTAACCCGCGCCCTCACACGTACGCTGCCCCTAGAGCGTTGTCGTACCCTCACCTGGACCCTAAACCGTCCCCGTCCCCTAACCCTAACCCTAGCCCGAACACTAACCCTAACCCTTCCCCGAAGCCTGACCCTCAGCCGTCCCCTAATCCTAACCCGTACGCTGACACTAACCCGCGCCCTCACACGTACGCTCCCCCTAGAGCGTTGTCGTACCCTCACCTGGACCCTAAACCGTCCCCGTCCCCTAACCCTAACCCTAGCTCGAACCCTAACCCTAACCCTTCCCCGAAGCCTGACCCTCAGCCGTCCCCTTATCCTAACCCGTACGCTGACACTAACCCGCGCCCTCACACGTACGCTCCCCCTAGAGCGTTGTCGTACCCTCACCTGGACCCTAAACCGTCCCCGTCCCCTAACCCTAACCCTAGCCCGAACCCTAACCCTAACCCTTCCCCGAAGCCTGACCCTCAGCCGTCCCCTAATCCTAACCCGTACGCTGACACTAACCCGCGCCCTCACACGTACGCTCCCCCTAGAGCGTTGTCGTACCCTCACCTGGACCCTAAACCGTCCCCGTCCCCTAACCCTAACCCTAGCCCGAACCCTAACCCTAACCCTTCCCCGAAGCCTGACCCTCAGCCGTCCCCTAATCCTAACCCGTACGCTGACACTAACCCGCGCCCTCACACGTACGCTCCCCCTAGAGCGTTGTCGTACCCTCACCTGGACCCTAAACCGTCCCCGTCCCCTAACCCTAACCCTAGCCCGAACACTAACCCTAACCCTTCCCCGAAGCCTGACCCTCAGCCGTCCCCTAATCCTAACCCGTACGCTGACACTAACCCGCGCCCTCACACGTACGCTCCCCCTAGAGCGTTGTCGTACCCTCACCTGGACCCTAAACCGTCCCCGTCCCCTAACCCTAACCCTAGCCCGAACCCTAACCCTAACCCTTCCCCGAAGCCTGACCCTCAGCCGTCCCCTAATCCTAACCCGTACGCTGACACTAACCCGCGCCCTCACACGTACGCTCCCCCTAGAGCGTTGTCGTACCCTCACCTGGACCCTAAACCGTCCCCGTCCCCTAACCCTAACCCTAGCCCGAACCCTAACCCTAACCCTTCCCCGAAGCCTGACCCTCAGCCGTCCCCTAATCCTAACCCGTACGATGACACTAACCCGCGCCCTCACACGTACGCTCCCCCTAGAGCGTCGTCGTACCCTCACCTGGACCCTAAACCGTCCCCGTCCCCTAACCCTAACCCTAGCCCGGAGCCTAAACCTAACACTTCCCCGAAGCCTGACCCTCAGTCGTCCCCTAATCCTAACCCGTACGCTGACACTAACCCACGCCCTCACACGTACGCTCCCCCTAGAGCGTTGTCGTACCCTCACCTGACCCTAAACCGTCCCCGTCCCCTAACCCTAACCCTAGCCCGAACCCTAACCCTAACCCTTCCCCGAAGCCTGACCCTCAGCCGTCCCCTAATCCTAAGCCGTACGCTGACACTAACCCGCGCCCTCACACGTACGCTCCCCCTAGAGCGTTGTCGTACCCTCACCTGGACCCTAAACCGTCCCCGTCCCCTAACCCTAACCCTAGCCCGAACCCTAACCCTAACCCTTCCCCGAAGCCTGACCCTCAGCCGTCCCCTAATCCTAACCCGTACGCTGACACTAACCCGCGCCCTCACACGTACGCTCCCCCTAGAGCGTTGTCGTACCCTCACCTGGACCCTAAACCGTCCCCGTCCCCTAACCCTAACCCTAGCCCGAACCCTAACCCTAACCCTTCCCCGAAGCCTGACCCTCAGCCGTCCCCTAATCCTAACCCGTACGCTGACACTAACCCGCGCCCTCACACGTACGCTCCCCCTAGAGCGTTGTCATACCCTCACCTGGACCCTAAACCGTCCCCGTCCCCTAACCCTAACCCTAGCCCGAACCCTAACCCTAAACCTTCCCCGAAGCCTGACCCTCAGCCGTCCCCTAATCCTAACCCGTACGCTGAAACTAACCCGCGCCCTCACACGTACGCTCCCCCTAGAGCGTTGTCGTACCCTCACCTAGACCCTAAACCGTCCCCGTCCCCTAACCCTAACCCTAGCCCGAAGCCTAACCCTAACCCTTCCCCGAAGCCTGACCCTCAGCCGTCCCCTAATCCTAAACCGTACGCTGACACTAACCCGCGCCCTCACACGTACGCTCCCCCTAGAGCGTTGTCGTACCCTCACCTGGACCCTAAACCGTCCCCGTCCCCTAAACCTAACCCTAGCCCGAACCCTAACCCTAACCCTTCCCCGAAGCCTGACCCTCAGCCGTCCCCTAATCCTAACCAGTACGCTGACACTAACCCGCGCCCTCACACGTACGCTGCCCCTAGAGCGTTGTCGTACCCTCACCTGGACCCTAAACCGTCCCCGTCCCCTAACCCTAACCCTAGCCCGAACACTAACCCTAACCCTTCCCCGAAGCCTGACCCTCAGCCGTCCCCTAATCCTAACCCGTACGCTGACACTAACCCGCGCCCTCACACGTACGCTCCCCCTAGAGCGTTGTCGTACCCTCACCTGGACCCTAAACCGTCCCCGTCCCCTAACCCTAACCCTAGCTCGAACCCTAACCCTAACCCTTCCCCGAAGCCTGACCCTCAGCCGTCCCCTTATCCTAACCCGTACGCTGACACTAACCCGCGCCCTCACACGTACGCTCCCCCTAGAGCGTTGTCGTACCCTCACCTGGACCCTAAACCGTCCCCGTCCCCTAACCCTAACCCTAGCCCGAACCCTAACCCTAACCCTTCCCCGAAGCCTGACCCTCAGCCGTCCCCTAATCCTAACCCGTACGCTGACACTAACCCGCGCCCTCACACGTACGCTCCCCCTAGAGCGTTGTCGTACCCTCACCTGGACCCTAAACCGTCCCCGTCCCCTAACCCTAACCCTAGCCCGAACCCTAACCCTAACCCTTCCCCGAAGCCTGACCCTCAGCCGTCCCCTAATCCTAACCCGTACGCTGACACTAACCCGCGCCCTCACACGTACGCTCCCCCTAGAGCGTTGTCGTACCCTCACCTGGACCCTAAACCGTCCCCGTCCCCTAACCCTAACCCTAGCCCGAACCCTAACCCTAACCCTTCCCCGAAGCCTGACCCTCAGCCGTCCCCTAATCCTAACCCGTACGCTGACACTAACCCGCGCCCTCACACGTACGCTCCCCCTAGAGCGTTGTCGTACCCTCACCTGGACCCTAAACCGTCCCCGTCCCCTAACCCTAACCCTAGCCCGAACACTAACCCTAACCCTTCCCCGAAGCCTGACCCTCAGCCGTCCCCTAATCCTAACCCGTACGCTGACACTAACCCGCGCCCTCACACGTACGCTCCCCCTAGAGCGTTGTCGTACCCTCACCTGGACCCTAAACCGTCCCCGTCCCCTAACCCTAACCCTAGCCCGAACCCTAACCCTAACCCTTCCCCGAAGCCTGACCCTCAGCCGTCCCCTAATCCTAACCCGTACGCTGACACTAACCCGCGCCCTCACACGTACGCTCCCCCTAGAGCGTTGTCGTACCCTCACCTGGACCCTAAACCATCCCCGTCCCCTAACCCTAACCCTAGCCCGACCCCTAACCCTAACCCTTCCCCGAAGCCTGACCCTCAGCCGTCCCCTAATCCTAACCCGTACGCTGACACTAACCCGCGCCCTCACACTTACGCTCCCCCTAGAGCGTTGTCGTACCCTCACCTGGACCCTAAACCGTCCCCGTCCCCTAACCCTAACCCTATCCCGAACCCTAGCCCTAACCCTTCCCCGAAGCCTGACCCTCAGCCGTCCCCTAATCCTAACCCGTACGCTGACACTAACCCGCGCCCTCACACGTACGCTCCCCCTAGAGTGTTGTCGTACCCTCACCTGGACCCTGAACCGTCCCCGTCCCCTAACCCTAACCCTAGCCCGAACCCTAACCCTAACCCTTCCCCGAAGCCTGACCCTCAGCCGTCCCCTAATCCTAACCCGTACGCTGACACTAACCCGCGCCCTCACACGTACGCTCCCCCTAGAGCGTTGTCGTACCCTCACCTGGACCCTAAACCGTCCCCGTCCCCTAACCCTAACCCTAGCCCGAACCCTAACCCTAACCCTTCCCCGAAGCCTGACCCTCAGCCGTCCCCTAATCCTAACCCGTACGCTGACACTAACCCGCGCCCTCACACGTACGCTCCCCCTAGAGCGTTGTCGTACCCTCACCTGGACCCTGAACCGTCCCCGTCCCCTAACCCTAACCCTAGCCCGAACCCTAACCCTAACCCTTCCCCGAAGCCTGACCCTCAGCCGTCCCCTAATCCTAACCCGTACGCTGACACTAACCCGCGCCCTCACACGTACGCTCCCCCTAGAGCGTTGTCGTACCCTCACCTGGACCCTAAACCGTCCCCGTCCCCTAACCCTAACCCTAGCCCGAACCCTAACCCTAACCCTTCCCCGAAGCCTGACCCTCAGCCGTCCCCTAATCCTAACCCGTACGCTGACACTAACCCGCGCCCTCACACGTACGCTCCCCCTAGAGCGTTGTCGTACCCTCACCTGGACCCTAAACCGTCCCCGTCCCCTAACACTAACCCTAGCCCGAACCCTAACCCTAACCCTTCCCCGAAGCCTGACCCTCAGCCGTCCCCTAATCCTAACCCGTACGCTGACACTAACCCGCGCCCTCACACGTACGCTCCCCCTAGAGCGTCGTCGTACCCTCACCTGGACCCTAAACCGTCCCCGTCCCCTAACCCTAACCCTAGCCCGAACCCTAACCCTAACCCTTCCCCGAAGCCTGACCCTCAGCCGTCCCCTAATCCTAACCCGTACGCTGACACTAACCAGCGCCCTCACACGTACGCTCCCCCTAGAGCGTTGTCGTACCCTCACCTGGACCCTAAACCGTCCCCGTCCCCTAACCCTAACCCTAGCCCGAACCCTAACCCTAACCCTTCCCCGAAGCCTGACCCTCAGCCGTCCCATAATCCTAACCCGTACGCTGACACTAACCCGCGCCCTCACACGTACGCTCCCCCTAGAGCGTCGTCGTACCCTCACCTGGACCCTAAACCGTCCCCGTCCCGTAACCCTAACCCTAGCCCGAAGCCTAACCCTAACCCTTCCCCGAAGCCTGACACTCAGCCCTCCCCTAATCCTAACCCGTACGCTGACACTAACCCGCGCCCTCACACGTACGCTCCCCCTAGAGCGTCGTCGTACCCTCACCTGGACCCTAAACCGTCCCCGTCCCCTAACCCTAACCCTAGCCCGAACCCTAACCCTAACCCTTCCCCGAAGCCTGACCCTCAGCCGTCCCCTAATCCTAACCCGTACGCTGACACTAACCCGCGCCCTCACACGTACGCTCCCCCTAGAGCGTCGTCGTACCCTCACCTGGACCCTAAACCGTCCCCGTCCCCTAACCCTAACCCTAGCCCGAACCCTAACCCTAACCCTTCCCCGAAGCCTGACCCTCAGCCGTCCCCTAACCCTAACCCGTACGCTGACACTAACCCGCGCCCTCACACGTACGCTCCCCCTAGAGCGTCGTCGTAACCTCACCTGGACCCTAAACCGTCCCCGTCCCCTAACCCTAACCCTAGCCCGAACCCTAACCCTAACCCTTCCCCGAAGCCTGACCCTCAGCCGTCCCCTAATCCTAACCCGTACGCTGACACTAACCCGCGCCCTCACACATACGCTCCCCCTAGAGCGTCGTCGTACCCTCACCTGGACCCTAAACCGTCCCCGTCCCCTAACCCTAACCCTAGCCCGAAGCCTAACCCTAACCCTTCACCAAAGCCTGACCCTCAGCCGTCCCCTAATCCTAACCCGTACGCTGACACTAACCCGCGCCCTCACACGTACGCTCCCCCTAGAGCGTTGTCGTACCCTCACCTGGACCCTAAACCGTCCCCGTCCCCTAACCCTAACCCTAGCCCGAAGCCTAACCCTAACCCTTCCCCGAAGCCTGACCCTCAGCCGTCCCCTAATCCTAACCCGTACGCTGACACTAACCCGCGCCCTCACACGTACGCTCCCCCTAGAGCGTTGTCGTACCCTCACCTGGACCCTAAACCGTCCCCGTCCCCTAACCCTAACCCTAGCCCGAACCCTAACCCTAACCCTTCCCCGAAGCCTGACCCTCAGCCGTCCCCTAATCCTAACCCGTACGCTGACACTAACCCGCGCCCTCACACGTACGCTCCCCCTAGAGCGTTGTCGTACCCTCACCTGGACCCTAAACACTCCCCGTCCCCTAACCCTAACCCTAGCCCGAACCCTAACCCTAACCCTTCCCCGAAGCCTGACCCTCAGCCGTCCCCTAATCCTAACCCGTACGCTGACACTAACCCGCGCCCTCCCACGTACGCTCCTCCTAGAGCGTTGTCGTACCCTCACCTGGACCCTAAACCGTCCCCGTCCCCTAACCCTAACCCTAGCCCGAACCCTAACCCTAACCCTTCCCCGAAGACTGACCCTCACCCGTCCCCTAATCTTAACCCGTACGCTGACACTAACCCGTGCCCTCACACGTACGCTCCCCCTAGAGCGTTGTCGTACCCTCACCTGGACCCTAAACCGTCCCCGTCCCCTAACCCTAACCCTAGCCCGAAGCCTAACCCTAACCCTTCCCCGAAGCCTGAGCCTCAGCCGTCCCCTAATCCTAACCCGTACGCTGACACTAACCCGCGCCCTCACACGTACGCTCCCCCTAGAGCGTTGTCGTACCCTCACCTGGACCCTAAACCGTCCCCGTCCCCTAACCCTAACCCTAGCCCGAAGCCTAACCCTAACCCTTCCCCGAAGCCTGACCCTCAGCCGTCCCCTAATCCTAACCCGTACGCTGACACTAACCCGCGCCCTCACACGTACGCTCCCCCTAGAGCGTTGTCGTACCTTCACCTGGACCCTAAACCGTCCCCGTCCCCTAACCCTAACCCTAGCCCGAACCCTAACCCTAACCCTTCCCCGAAGCCTGACCCTCAGCCGTCCCCTAATCCTAACCCGTACGCTGACACTAACCCGCGCCCTCACACGTACGCTCCCCCTAGAGCGTTGTCGTACCCTCACCTGGACCCTAAACCGTCCCCGTCCCCTAACCCTAACCCTAGCCCGAACCCTAACCCTAACCCTTCCCCGAAGCCTGACCCTCAGCCGTCCCCTAATCCTAACCCGTACGCTGACACTAACCCGCGCCCTCACACGTACGCTCCCCCTAGAGCGTTGTCCTACCCTCACCTGGACCCTAAACCGTCCCCGTCCCCTAACCCTAACCCTAGCCCGAACACTAACCCTAACCCTTCCCCGAAGCCTGACCCTCAGCCGTCCCCTAATCCTAACCCGTACGCTGACACTAACCCACGCCCTCACACGTACGCTCCCCCTAGAGCGTTGTCGTACCCTCACCTGGACCCTAAACCGTCCCCGTCCCCTAACCCTAACCCTAGCCCGAACCCTAACCCTAACCCTTCCCCGAAGCCTGACCCTCAGCCGTCCCCTAATCCTAACCCGTACGCTGACACTAACCCGCGCCCTCACACGTACGCTCCCCCTAGAGCGTTGTCGTACCCTCACCTGGACCCTAAACCGTCCCCGTCCCCTAACCCTAACCCTAGCCCGAACCCTAACCCTAACCCTTCCCCGAAGCCTGACCCTCAGCCGTCCCCTAATCCTAAGCCGTACGCTGACACTAACCCGCGCCCTCACACGTACGCTCCCCCTAGAGCGTTGTCGTACCCTCACCTGGACCCTAAACCGTCCCCGTCCCCTAACCCTAACCCTAGCCCGAACCCTAACCCTAACCCTTCCCCGAAGCCTGACCCTCAGCCGTCCCCTAATCTTAACCTGTACGCTGACACTAACCCGCGCCCTCACATGTACGCTCCCCCTAGAGCGTTGTCGTACCCTCACCTGGACCCTAAACCGTCCCCGTCCCCTAACCCTAACCCTAGCCCGAACCCTAACCCTAACCCTTCCCCGAAGACTGACCCTCACCCGTCCCCTAATCTTAACCCGTACGCTGACACTAACCCGTGCCCTCACACGTACGCTCCCCCTAGAGCGTTGTCGTACCCTCACCTGGACCCTAAACCGTCCCCGTCCCCTAACCCTAACCCTAGCCCGAAGCCTAACCCTAACCCTTCCCCGAAGCCTGACCCTCAGCCGTCCCCTAATCCTAACCCGTACGCTGACACTAACCCGCGCCCTCACACGTACGCTCCCCCTAGAGCGTTGTCGTACCCTCACCTGGACCCTAAACCGTCCCCGTCCCCTAACCCTAACCCTAGCCCGAAGCCTAACCCTAACCCTTCCCCGAAGCCTGACCCTCAGCCGTCCCCTAATCCTAACCCGTACGCTGACACTAACCCTCGCCCTCACACGTACGCTCCCCCTAGAGCGTTGTCGTACCCTCACCTGGACCCTAAACCGTCCCCGTCCCCTAACCCTAACCCTAGCCCGAACCCTAACCCTAACCCTTCCCCGAAGCCTGACCCTCAGCCGTCCCCTAATCCTAACCCGTACGCTGACACTAACCCGCGCCCTCACACGTACGCTCCCCCTAGAGCGTTGTCGTACCCTCACCTGGACCCTAAACCGTCCCCGTCCCCTAACCCTAACCCTAGCCCGAAGCCTAACCCTAACCCTTCCCCGAAGCCTGACCCTCAGCCGTCCCCTAATCCTAACCCGTACGCTGACACTAACCCGCGCCCTCACACGTACGCTCCCCCTAGAGCGTTGTCGTACCCTCACCTGGACCCTAAACCGTCCCCGTCCCCTAACCCTAACCCTAGCCCGAACCCTAACCCTAACCCTTCCCCGAAGCCTGACCCTCAGCCGTCCCCTAATCCTAACCCGTACGCTGACACTAACCCGCGCCCTCACACGTACGCTCCCCCTAGAGCGTTGTCGTACCCTCACCTGGACCCTAAACCGTCCCCGTCCCTTAACCCTAACCCTAGCCCGAAGCCTAACCCTAACCCTTCCCCGAAGCCTGACCCTCAGCCGTCCCCTAATCCTAACCCGTACGCTGACACCAACCCGCGCCCTCACACATACGCTCCCCTTAGAGCGTTGTCGTACCCTCACCTGGACCCTAAACCGTCCCCGTCCCCTAACCCTAACCCTAGCCCGAACCCTAACCCTAACCCTTCCCCGAAGCCTGACCCTCAGCCGTCCCCTAATCCTAACCCGTACGCTGACACTAACCCGTGCCCTCACACGTACGCTCCCCCTAGAGCGTTGTCGTACCCTCACCTGGACCCTGAACCGTCCCCGTCCCCTAACCCTAACCCTAGCCCGAAGCCTAAGCCTAACCCTTCCCCGAAGCCTGACCCTCAGCCGTCCCCTAATCCTAACCCGTACGCTGACACTAACCCGCGCCCTCACACGTACGCTCCCCTTAGAGCGTTGACGTACCCTCACCTGGACCCTAAACCGTCCCCGTCCCCTAACCCTAACCCTAGCCCGAAGCCTAACCCTAACCCTTCCCCGAAGCCTGACCCTCAGCCGTCCCCTAATCCTTACCCGTACGCTGACACTAACACGCGCCCGCACACGTACGCTCCCCCTAGAGCATTGACGTACCCTCACCTGGACCCTAAACCGTCCCCGTCCCCTAACCCTAACCCTAGCCCGAACCCTAACCCTAACACTTCCCCGAAGCCTGACCCTCAGCCGTCCCCTTATCCTAACCCGTACGCTGACACTAACCCGCGCCCTCACACGTACGCTCCCCCTAGAGCGTTGTCGTACCCTCACCTGGACCCTAAACCGTCCCCGTCCCCTAACCCTAACCCTAGCCCGAACCCTAACCCTAACCCTTCCCCGAAGCCTGACCCTCAGCCGTCCCCTAATCCTAACCCGTACGCTGACACTAACCCGCGCCCTCACACGTACGCTCCCCCTAGAGCGTTGTCGTACCCTCACCTGGACCCTAAACCGTCCCCGTCCCCTAACCCTAACCCTAGCCCGAACCCTAACCCTAACCCTTCCCCGAAGCCTGACCCTCAGCCGTCCCCTAATCCTAACCCGTACGCTGACACTAACCCGCGCCCTCACACGTACGCTCCCCCTAGAGCATTGTCGTACCCTCACCTGGACCCTAAACCGTCCCCGTCCCCTAACCCTAACCCTAGCCCGAACCCTAACCCTAACCCTTCCCCGAAGCCTGACCCTCAGCCGTCCCCTAATCCTAACCCGTACGCTGACACTAACCCGCGCCTTCACACGTACGCTCCCCCTAGAGCGTTGTCGTACCCTCACCTGGACCCTAAACCGTCCCCGTCCCCTAACCCTAACCCTAGCCCGAAGCCTAACCCTAACCCTTCCCCGAAGCCTGACCCTCAGCCGTCCCCTAATCCTAACCCGTACGCTGACACTAACCCGCGCCCTCACACGTACGCTCCCCCTAGAGCGTTTTCGTACCCTCACCTGGACCCTAAACCGTCCCCGTCCCCTAACCCTAACCCTAGCCCGAAGCCTAACCCTAACCCTTCCCCGAAGCCTGACCCTCAGCCGTCCCCTAATCCTAACCCGTACGCTGACACTAACCCGCGCCCTCACACGTACGCTCCCCCTAGAGCGTTGTCGTACCCTCACCTGGACCCTAAACCGTCCCCGTCCCCTAACCCTAACCCTAGCCCGAAGCCTAACCCTAACCCTTCCCCGAAGCCTGACCCTCAGCCGTCCCCTAATCCTAACCCGTACGCTGACACTAACCCGCGCCCTCACACGTACGCTCCCCTTAGAGCGTTGTCGTACCCTCACCTGGACCCTAAACCGTCCCCGTCCCCTAACCCTAACCCTAGCCCGAAGCCTAACCCTAACCCTTCCCCGAAGCCTGACCCTCAGCCGTCCCCTAATCCTAACCCGTACGCTGACACTAACCCGCGCCCTCACACGTACGCTCCCCCTAGAGCGTTGTCGTACCCTCACCTGGACCCTAAACCGTCCCCGTCCCCTAACCCTAACCCTAGCCCGAACCCTAACCCTAACCCTTCCCCGAAGCCTGACCCTCAGCCGTCCCCTAATCCTAACCCGTACGCTGACACTAACCCGCGCCCTCACACGTACGCTCCCCCTAGAGCGTTGTCGTACCCTCACCTGGACCCTAAACCGTCCCCGTCCCCTAACCCTAACCCTAGCCCGAAGCCTAACCCTAACCCTTCCCCGAAGCCTGACCCTCAGCCGTCCCCTAATCCTAACCCGTACGCTGACACTAACCCGCGCCCTCACACGTACGCTCCCCTTAGAGCGTTGACGTACCCTCACCTGGACCCTAAACCGTCCCCGTCCCCTAACCCTAACCCTAGCCCGAAGCCTAACCCTAACCCTTCCCCGAAGCCTGACCCTCAGCCGTCCCCTAATCCTAACCCGTACGCTGACACTAACCCGCGCCCTCACACGTACGCTCCCCCTAGAGCGTTGTCGTACCCTCACCTGGACCCTAAACCGTCCCCGTCCCCTAACCCTAACCCTTCCCCGAAGCCTGACCCTCAGCCGTCCCCTAATCCTAACCCGTACGCTGACACTAACCCGCGCCCTCACACGTACGCTCCCCCTAGAGCTTTGTCGTACCCTCACCTGGACCCTAAACCGTCCCCGTCCCCTAACCCTAACCCTAGCCCGAACCCTAACCCTAACCCTTCCCCGAAGCCTGACCCTCAGCCGTCCCCTAATCCTAACCCGTACGCTGACACTAACCCGCGCCCTCACACGTACGCTCCCCCTAGAGCATTGTCGTACCCTCACCTGGACCCTAAACCGTCCCCGTCCCCTAACCCTAACCCTAGCCCGAACCCTAACCCTAACCCTTCCCCGAAGCCTGACCCTCAGCCGTCCCCTAATCCTAACCCGTACGCTGACACTAACCCGCGCCCTCACACGTACGCTCCCCCTAGAGCGTTGTCGTACCCTCACCTGGACCCTAAACCGTCCCCGTCCCCTAACCCTAACCCTAGCCCGAACCCTAACCCTAACCCTTCCCCGAAGCCTGACCCTCAGCCGTCCCCTAATCCTAACCCGTACGCTGACACTAACCCGCGCCCTCACACGTACGCTCCCCCTAGAGCGTTGTCGTACCCTCACCTGGACCCTAAACCGTCCCCGTCCCCTAACCCTAACCCTAGCCCGAACCCTAACCCTAACCCTTCCCCGAAGCCTGACCCTCAGCCGTCCCCTAATCCTAACCCGTACGCTGACACTAACCCGCGCCCTCACACGTACGCTCCCCCTAGAGCGTTGTCGTACCCTCACCTGGACCCTAAACCGTCCCCGTCCCCTAACCCTAACCCTAGCCCGAACCCTAATCCTAACCCTTCCCCGAAGCCTGACCCTCAGCCGTCCCCTAATCCTAACCCGTACGCTGACACTAACCCGCGCCCTCACACGTACGCTCCCCCTAGAGCGTTGTCGTACCCTCACCTGGACCCTAAACCGTCCCCGTCCCCTAACCCTAACCCTAGCCCGAAGCCTAACCCTAACCCTTCCCCGAAGCCTGACCCTCAGCCGTCCCCTAATCCTAACCCGTACGCTGACACTAACCCACGCCCTCACACGTACGCTCCCCCTAGAGCGTTGTCGTACCCTCACCTGGACCCTAAACCGTCCCCGTCCCCTAACCCTAACCCTAGCCCGAACCCTAACCCTAACCCTTCCCCGAAGCCTGACCCTCAGCCGTCCCCAATCCTAACCCGTACGCTGACACTAACCCGCGCCCTCACACGTACGCTCCCCCTAGAGCGTTGTCGTACCCTCACCTGGACCCTAAACCGTCCCCGTCCCCTAACCCTAACCCTAGCCCGAACCCTAACCCTAACCCTTCCCCGAAGCCTGACCCTCAGCCGTCCCCTAATCCTAACCCGTACGCTGACACTAACCCGCGCCCTCACACGTACGCTCCCCCTAGAGCGTTGTCGTACCCTCACCTGGACCCTAAACCGTCCCCGTCCCCTAACCCTAACCCTAGCCCGAACCCTAACCCTAACCCTTCCCCGAAGCCTGACCCTCAGCCGTCCCCTAATCCTAACCCGTACGCTGACACTAACCCGCGCCCTCACACGTACGCTCCCCCTAGAGCGTTGTCGTACCCTCACCTGGACCCTAAACCGTCCCCGTCCCCTAACCCTAACCCTAGCCCGAAGCCTAACCCTAACCCTTCCCCGAAGCCTGACCCTCAGCCGTCCCCTAATCCTAACCCGTACGCTGACACTAACCCACGCCCTCACACGTACGCTCCCCCTAGAGCGTTGTCGTACCCTCACCTGGACCCTAAACCGTCCCCGTCCCCTAACCCTAACCCTAGCCCGAACCCTAACCCTAACCCTTCCCCGAAGCCTGACCCTCAGCCGTCCCCAATCCTAACCCGTACGCTGACAATAACCCGCGCCCTCACACGTACGCTCCCCCTAGAGCGTTGTCGTACCCTCACCTGGACCCTAAACCGTCCCCGTCCCCTAACCCTAACCCTAGCCCGAACCCTAACCCTAACCCTTCCCCGAAGCCTGACCCTCAGCCGTCCCCTAATTCTAACCCGTACGCTGACACTAACCCGCGCCCTCACACGTACGCTCCCCCTAGAGCGTTGTCGTACCCTCACCTGGACCCTAAACCGTTCCCGTCCCCTAATCCTAACCCTAGCCCGAAGCCTAACCCTAACACTTCCCCGAAGCCTGACCCTCAGCCGTCCCCTAATCCTAACCCGTACGCTGACACTAACCCGCGCCCTCACATGTACGCTCCCCCTAGAGCGTTGTCGTACCCTCACCTGGACCCTAAACCGTCCCCGTCCCCTAACCCTAACCCTAGCCCGAACCCTAATCCTAACCCTTCCCCGAAGCCTGACCCTCAGCCGTCCCCTAATCCTAACCCGTACGCTGACACTAACCCGCGCCCTCACACGTACGCTCCCCCTAGAGCGTTGTCGTACCCTCACCTGGACCCTAAACCGTCCCCGTCCCCTAACCCTAACCCTAGCCCGAAGCCTAACCCTAACCCTTCCCCGAAGCCTGACCCTCAGCCGTCCCCTAATCCTAACCCGTACGCTGACACTAACCCGCGCCCTCACACGTACGCTCCCCCTAGAGCGTTGTCGTACCCTCACCTGGACCCTAAACCGTCCCCGTCCCCTAACCCTAACCCTAGCCCGAAGCCTAACCCTAACCCTTCCCCGAAGCCTGACCCTCAGCCGTCCCCTAATCCTAACCCGTACGCTGACACTAACCCACGCCCTCACACGTACGCTCCCCCTAGAGCGTTGTCGTACCCTCACCTGGACCCTAAACCGTCCCCGTCCCCTAACCCTAACCCTAGCCCGAACCCTAACCCTAACCCTTCCCCGAAGCCTGACCCTCAGCCGTCCCCAATCCTAACCCGTACGCTGACACTAACCCGCGCCCTCACACGTACGCTCCCCCTAGAGCGTTGTCGTACCCTCACCTGGACCCTAAACCGTCCCCGTCCCCTAACCCTAACCCTAGCCCGAACCCTAACCCTAACCCTTCCCCGAAGCCTGACCCTCAGCCGTCCCCTAATTCTAACCCGTACGCTGACACTAACCCGCGCCCTCACACGTACGCTCCCCCTAGAGCGTTGTCGTACCCTCACCTGGACCCTAAACCGTTCCCGTCCCCTAACCCTAACCCTAGCCCGAAGCCTAACCCTAACACTTCCCCGAAGCCTGACCCTCAGCCGTCCCCTAATCCTAACCCGTACGCTGACACTAACCCGCGCCCTCACATGTACGCTCCCCCTAGAGCGTTGTCGTACCCTCACCTGGACCCTAAACCGTCCCCGTCCCCTAACCCTAACCCTAGCCCGAACCCTAATCCTAACCCTTCCCCGAAGCCTGACCCTCAGCCGTCCCCTAATCCTAACCCGTACGCTGACACTAACCCGCGCCCTCACACGTACGCTCCCCCTAGAGCGTTGTCGTACCCTCACCTGGACCCTAAACCGTCCCCGTCCCCTAACCCTAACCCTAGCCCGAAGCCTAACCCTAACCCTTCCCCGAAGCCTGACCCTCAGCCGTCCCCTAATCCTAACCCGTACGCTGACAATAACCCGCGCCCTCACACGTACGCTCCCCCTAGAGCGTTGTCGTACCCTCACCTGGACCCTAAACCGTCCCCGTCCCCTAACCCTAACCCTAGCTCGAACCCTAACCCTAACCCTTCCCCGAAGCCTGACCCTCAGCCGTCCCATTATCCTAACCCGTACGCTGACACTAACCCGCGCCCTCACACGTACGCTCCCCCTAGAGCGTTGTCGTACCCTCACCTGGACCCTAAACCGTCCCCGTCCCCTAACCCTAACCCTAGCCCGAACCCTAACCCTAACCCTTCCCCGAAGCCTGACCCTCAGCCGTCCCCTAATCCTAACCCGTACGCTGACACTAACCCGCGCCCTCACACGTACGCTCCCCCTAGAGCGTTGTCGTACCCGCACCTGGACCCTAAACCGTCCCCGTCCCCTAACCCTAACCCTAGCCCGAACCCTAACCCTAACCCTTCCCCGAAGCCTGACCCTCAGCCGTCCCCTAATCCTAACCCGTACGCTGACACTAACCCGCGCCCTCACACGTACGCTCCCCCTAGAGCGTTGTCGTACCCTCACCTGGACCCTAAACCGTCCCCGTCCCCTAACCCTAACCCTAGCCCGAACCCTAACCCTAACCCTTCCCCGAAGCCTGACCCTCAGCCGTCCCCTAATCCTAACCCGTACGCTGACACTAACCCGCGCCCTCACACGTACGCTCCCCCTAGAGCGTTGTCGTACCCTCACCTGGACCCTAAACCGTCCCCGTCCCCTAACCCTAACCCTAGCCCGAACCCTAACCCTAACCCTTCCCCGAAGCCTGACCCTCAGCCGTCCCCTAATCCTAACCCGTACGCTGACACTAACCCGCGCCCTCACACGTACGCTCCCCCTAGAGCGTTGTCGTACCCTCACCTGGACCCTAAACCGTCCCCGTCCCCTAACCCTAACCCTAGCCCGAACCCTAACCCTAACCCTTCCCCGAAGCCTGACCCTCAGCCGTCCCCTAATCCTAACCCGTACGCTGACACTAACCCGCGCCCTCACACGTACGCTCCCCCTAGAGCGTTGTCGTACCCTCACCTGGACCCTAAACCGTCCCCGTCCCCTAACCCTAACCCTAGCCCGAACCCTAACCCTAACCCTTCCCCGAAGCCTGACCCTCAGCCGTCCCCTAATCCTAACCCGTACGCTGACACTAACCCGCGCCCTCACACGTACGCTCCCCCTAGAGCGTTGTCGTACCCTCACCTGGACCCTAAACCGTCCCCGTCCCCTAACCCTAACCCTAGCCCGAACCCTAACCCTAACCCTTCCCCGAAGCATGACCCTCAGCCGTCCCCTAATCCTAACCCGTACGCTGACACTAACCCGCGCCCTCACACGTACGCTCCCCCTAGAGCGTTGTCATACCCTCACCTGGACCCTAAACCGTCCCCGTCCCCTAACCCTAACCCTAGCCCGAACCCTAACCCTAACCCTTCCCCGAAGCCTGACCCTCAGCCGTCCCCTAATCCTAACACGTACGCTGACACTAACCCGCGCCCTCACACGTACGCTCCCCCTAGAGCGTTGTCGTACCCTCACCTGGACCCTAAACCGTCCCCGTCCCCTAACCCTAACCCTAGCCCGAAGCCTAACCCTAACACTTCCCCGAAGCCTGACCCTCAGCCGTCCCCTAATCCTAACCCGTACGCTGACACTAACCCGCGCCCTCACACGTACGCTCCCCCTAGAGCGTTGTCGTACCCTCACCTGGACCCTAAACCGTCCCCGTCCCCTAACCCTAACCCTAGCCCGACCCCTAACCCTAACCCTTCCCCGAAGCCTGACCCTCAGCCGTCCCCTAATCCTAACCCGTACGCTGACACTAACCCGCGCCCTCACACTTACGCTCCCCCTAGAGCGTTGTCGTACCCTCACCTGGACCCTAAACCGTCCCCGTCCCCTAACCCTAACCCTATCCCGAACCCTAGCCCTAACCCTTCCCCGAAGCCTGACCCTCAGCCGTCCCCTAATCCTAACCCGTACGCTGACACTAACCCGCGCCCTCACACGTACGCTCCCCCTAGAGCGTTGTCGTACCCTCACCTGGACCCTAAACCGTCCCCGTCTCCTAACCCTAACCCTAGCCCGAACCCTAACCCTAACCCTTCCCCGAAGCCTGACCCTCAGCCGTCCCCTAATCCTAACCCGTACGCTGACACTAACCCGCGCCCTCACACGTATGCTCCCCCTAGAGCGTTGTCGTACCCTCACCTGGACCCTAAACCGTCCCCGTCCCCTAACCCTAAACCTAGCCCGAACCCTAACCCTAACCCTTCCCCGAAGCCTGACCCTCAGCCGTCCCCTAATCCTAACCCGTACACTGACACTAACCCGCGCCCTCACACGTACGCTCCCCCTAGAGTGTTGTCGTACCCTCACCTGGACCCTGAACCGTCCCCGTCCCCTAACCCTAACCCTAGCCCGAACCCTAACCCTAACCCTTCCCCGAAGCCTGACCCTCAGCCGTCCCCTAATCCTAACCCGTACGCTGACACTAACCCGCGCCCTCACACGTACGCTCCCCCTAGAGCGTTGTCGTACCCTCACCTGGACCCTAAACCGTCCCCGTCCCCTAACCCTAACCCTAGCCCGAACCCTAACCCTAACCCTTCCCCGAAGCCTGACCCTCAGCCGTCCCCTAATCCTAACCCGTACGCTGACACTAACCCGCGCCCTCACACGTACGCTCCCCCTAGAGCGTTGTCGTACCCTCACCTGGACCCTGAACCGTCCCCGTCCCCTAACACTAACCCTAGCCCGAACCCTAACCCTAACCCTTCCCCGAAGCCTGACCCTCAGCCGTCCCCTAATCCTAACCCGTACGCTGACACTAACCCGCGCCCTCACACGTACGCTCCCCCTAGAGCGTTGTCGTACCCCCACCTGGACCCTAAACCGTCCCCGTCCCCTAACCCTAACCCTAGCCCGAACCCTAACCCTAACCCTTCCCCGAAGCCTGACACTCAGCCGTCCCCTAATCCTAACCCGTACGCTGACACTAACCCACGCCCTCACACGTACGCTCCCCCTAGAGCGTTGTGGTACCCTCACCTGGATCCTAAACCGTCCCCGTCCCCTAACCCTAACCCTAGCCCGAACCCTAACCCTAACCCTTCCCCGAAGCCTGACCCTCAGCCGTCCCCTAATCCTAACCCGTACGCTGACACTAACCCGCGCCCTCACACGTACGCTCCCCCTAGAGCGTCGTCGTACCCTCACCTGGACCCTAAACCGTCCCCGTCCCCTAACCCTAACCCTAGCCCGAACCCTAACCCTAACCCTTCCCCGAAGCCTGACCCTCAGCCGTCCCCTAATCCTAACCCGTACGCTGACACTAACCAGCGCCCTCACACGTACGCTCCCCCTAGAGCGTTGTCGTACCCTCACCTGGACCCTAAACCGTCCCCGTCCCCTAACCCTAACCCTAGCCCGAACCCTAACCCTAACCCTTCCCCGAAGCCTGACCCTCAGCCGTCCCATAATCCTAACCCGTACGCTGACACTAACCCGCGCCCTCACACGTACGCTCCCCCTAGAGCGTCGTCGTACCCTCACCTGGACCCTAAACCGTCCCCGTCCCGTAACCCTAACCCTAGCCCGAAGCCTAACCCTAACCCTTCCCCGAAGCCTGACACTCAGCCCTCCCCTAATCCTAACCCGTACGCTGACACTAACCCGCGCCCTCACACGTACGCTCCCCCTAGAGCGTCGTCGTACCCTCACCTGGACCCTAAACCGTCCCCGTCCCCTAACCCTAACCCTAGCCCGAACCCTAACCCTAACCCTTCCCCGAAGCCTGACCCTCAGCCGTCCCCTAATCCTAACCCGTACGCTGACACTAACCCGCGCCCTCACACGTACGCTCCCCCTAGAGCGTCGTCGTACCCTCACCTGGACCCTAAACCGTCCCCGTCCCCTAACCCTAACCCTAGCCCGAACCCTAACCCTAACCCTTCCCCGAAGCCTGACCCTCAGCCGTCCCCTAACCCTAACCCGTACGCTGACACTAACCCGCGCCCTCACACGTACGCTCCCCCTAGAGCGTCGTCGTAACCTCACCTGGACCCTAAACCGTCCCCGTCCCCTAACCCTAACCCTAGCCCGAACCCTAACCCTAACCCTTCCCCGAAGCCTGACCCTCAGCCGTCCCCTAATCCTAACCCGTACGCTGACACTAACCCGCGCCCTCACACATACGCTCCCCCTAGAGCGTCGTCGTACCCTCACCTGGACCCTAAACCGTCCCCGTCCCCTAACCCTAACCCTAGCCCGAAGCCTATCCCTAAACCTTCACCGAAGCCTGACCCTCAGCCGTCCCCTAATCCTAACCCGTACGCTGACACTAACCCGCGCCCTCACACGTACGCTCCCCCTAGAGCGTTGTCGTACCCTCACCTGGACCCTAAACCGTCCCCGTCCCCTAACCCTAACCCTAGCCCGAAGCCTAACCCTAACCCTTCCCCGAAGCCTGACCCTCAGCCGTCCCCTAATCCTAACCCGTACGCTGACACTAACCCGCGCCCTCACACGTACGCTCCCCCTAGAGCGTTGTCGTACCCTCACCTGGACCCTAAACCGTCCCCGTCCCCTAACCCTAACCCTAGCCCGAACCCTAACCCTAACCCTTCCCCGAAGCCTGACCCTCAGCCGTCCCCTAATCCTAACCCGTACGCTGACACTAACCCGCGCCCTCACACGTACGCTCCCCCTAGAGCGTTGTCGTACCCTCACCTGGACCCTAAACACTCCCCGTCCCCTAACCCTAACCCTAGCCCGAACCCTAACCCTAACCCTTCCCCGAAGCCTGACCCTCAGCCGTCCCCTAATCCTAACCCGTACGCTGACACTAACCCGCGCCCTCCCACGTACGCTCCTCCTAGAGCGTTGTCGTACCCTCACCTGGACCCTAAACCGTCCCCGTCCCCTAACCCTAACCCTAGCCCGAACCCTAACCCTAACCCTTCCCCGAAGCCTGACCCTCAGCCGTCCCCTAATCCTAACCCGTACGCTGACACTAACCCGCGCCCTCACACGTACGCTCCCCCTAGAGCGTTGTCGTACCCTCACCTGGACCCTAAACCGTCCCCGTCCCCTAACCCTAACCCTAGCCCGAACCCTAACCCTAACCCTTCCCCGAAGCCTAACCCTCAGCCGTCCCCTAATCCTAACCCGTACGCTGACACTAACCCGCGCCCTCACACGTACGCTCCCCCTAGAGCGTTGTCGTACCATCACCTGGACCCTAAACCGTCCCCGTCCCCTAGCCCTAACCCTAGCCCGAAGCCTAACCCTAACCCTTCCCCGAAGCCTGACCCTCAGCCGTCCCCTAATCCTAACCCGTACGCTGACACTAACCCGCGCCCTCACACGTACGCTCCCCCTAGAGCGTTGTCGTACCCTCACCTGGACCCTAAACCGTCCCCGTCCCCTAACCCTAACCCTAGCCCGAACCCTAACCCTAACCCTTCCCCGAAGCCTGACCCTCAGCCGTCCCCTAATCCTAACCCGTACGCTGACACTAACCCGCGCCCTCACACGTACGCTCCCCCTAGAGCGTTGTCGTACCCTCACCTGGACCCTAAACCGTCCCCGTCCCCTAACCCTAACCCTAGCCCGAAGCCTAACCCCAACCCTTCCCCGAAGCCTGACCCTCAGCCGTCCCCTAATCCTAACCCGTACGCTGACACTAACCCGCGCCCTCACACGTACGCTCCCCCTAGAGCGTTGTCGTACCCTCACCTGGACCCTAAACCGTCCCCGTCCCCTAACCCTAACCCTAGCCCGAACCCTAACCCTAACCCTTCCCCGAAGCCTGACCCTCAGCCGTCCCCTAATCCTAACCCGTACGCTGACACTAACCCGCGCCCTCACACGTACGCTCCCCCTAGAGCGTTGTCGTACCCTCACCTGGACCCTAAACCGTCCCCGTCCCCTAACCCTAACCCTAGCCCGAACCCTAACCCTAACCCTTCCCCGAAGCCTGACCCTCAGCCGTCCCCTAATCCTAACCCGTACGATGACACTAACCCGCGCCCTCACACGTACGCTCCCCCTAGAGCGTCGTCGTACCCTCACCTGGACCCTAAACCGTCCCCGTCCCCTAACCCTAACCCTAGCCCGGAGCCTAAACCTAACACTTCCCCGAAGCCTGACCCTCAGTCGTCCCCTAATCCTAACCCGTACGCTGACACTAACCCACGCCCTCACACGTACGCTCCCCCTAGAGCGTTGTCGTACCCTCACCTGACCCTAAACCGTCCCCGTCCCCTAACCCTAACCCTAGCCCGAACCCTAACCCTAACCCTTCCCCGAAGCCTGACCCTCAGCCGTCCCCTAATCCTAACCCGTACGCTGACACTAACCTGCGCCCTCACACGTACGCTCCCCCTAGAGCGTTGTCGTACCCTCACCTGGACCCTAAACCGTCCCCGTCCCCTAACCCTAACCCTAGCCCGAACCCTAACCCTAACCCTTCCCCGAAGCCTGACCCTCAGCCGTCCCCTAATCCTAACCCGTACGCTGACACTAACCCGCGCCCTCACACGTACGCTCCCCCTAGAGCGTTGTCGTACCCTCACCTGGACCCTAAACCGTCCCCGTCCCCTAACCCTAACCCTAGCCCGAACCCTAACCCTAACCCTTCCCCGAAGCCTGACCCTCAGCCGTCCCCTAATCCTAACCCGTACGCTGACACTAACCCGCGCCCTCACACGTACGCTCCCCCTAGAGCGTTGTCATACCCTCACCTGGACCCTAAACCGTCCCCGTCCCCTAACCCTAACCCTAGCCCGAACCCTAACCCTAAACCTTCCCCGAAGCCTGACCCTCAGCCGTCCCCTAATCCTAACCCGTACGCTGAAACTAACCCGCGCCCTCACACGTACGCTCCCCCTAGAGCGTTGTCGTACCCTCACCTAGACCCTAAACCGTCCCCGTCCCCTAACCCTAACCCTAGCCCGAAGCCTAACCCTAACCCTTCCCCGAAGCCTGACCCTCAGCCGTCCCCTAATCCTAACCCGTACGCTGACACTAACCCGCGCCCTCACACGTACGCTCCCCCTAGAGCGTTGTCGTACCCTCACCTGGACCCTAAACCGTCCCCGTCCCCTAACCCTAACCCTAGCCCGAACCCTAACCCTAACCCTTCCCCGAAGCCTGACCCTCAGCCGTCCCCTAATCCTAACCAGTACGCTGACACTAACCCGCGCCCTCACACGTACGCTGCCCCTAGAGCGTTGTCGTACCCTCACCTGGACCCTAAACCGTCCCCGTCCCCTAACCCTAACCCTAGCCCGAACACTAACCCTAACCCTTCCCCGAAGCCTGACCCTCAGCCGTCCCCTAATCCTAACCCGTACGCTGACACTAACCCGCGCCCTCACACGTACGCTCCCCCTAGAGCGTTGTCGTACCCTCACCTGGACCCTAAACCGTCCCCGTCCCCTAACCCTAACCCTAGCTCGAACCCTAACCCTAACCCTTCCCCGAAGCCTGACCCTCAGCCGTCCCCTTATCCTAACCCGTACGCTGACACTAACCCGCGCCCTCACACGTACGCTCCCCCTAGAGCGTTGTCGTACCCTCACCTGGACCCTAAACCGTCCCCGTCCCCTAACCCTAACCCTAGCCCGAACCCTAACCCTAACCCTTCCCCGAAGCCTGACCCTCAGCCGTCCCCTAATCCTAACCCGTACGCTGACACTAACCCGCGCCCTCACACGTACGCTCCCCCTAGAGCGTTGTCGTACCCTCACCTGGACCCTAAACCGTCCCCGTCCCCTAACCCTAACCCTAGCCCGAACCCTAACCCTAACCCTTCCCCGAAGCCTGACCCTCAGCCGTCCCCTAATCCTAACCCGTACGCTGACACTAACCCGCGCCCTCACACGTACGCTCCCCCTAGAGCGTTGTCGTACCCTCACCTGGACCCTAAACCGTCCCCGTCCCCTAACCCTAACCCTAGCCCGAACCCTAACCCTAACCCTTCCCCGAAGCCTGACCCTCAGCCGTCCCCTAATCCTAACCCGTACGCTGACACTAACCCGCGCCCTCACACGTACGCTCCCCCTAGAGCGTTGTCGTACCCTCACCTGGACCCTAAACCGTCCCCGTCCCCTAACCCTAACCCTAGCCCGAACACTAACCCTAACCCTTCCCCGAAGCCTGACCCTCAGCCGTCCCCTAATCCTAACCCGTACGCTGACACTAACCCGCGCCCTCACACGTACGCTCCCCCTAGAGCGTTGTCGTACCCTCACCTGGACCCTAAACCGTCCCCGTCCCCTAACCCTAACCCTAGCCCGAACCCTAACCCTAACCCTTCCCCGAAGCCTGACCCTCAGCCGTCCCCTAATCCTAACCCGTACGCTGACACTAACCCGCGCCCTCACACGTACGCTCCCCCTAGAGCGTTGTCGTACCCTCACCTGGACCCTAAACCGTCCCCGTCCCCTAACCCTAACCCTAGCCCGACCCCGAACCCTAACCCTTCCCCGAAGCCTGACCCTCAGCCGTCCCCTAATCCTAACCCGTACGCTGACACTAACCCGCGCCCTCACACTTACGCTCCCCCTAGAGCGTTGTCGTACCCTCACCTGGACCCTAAACCGTCCCCGTCCCCTAACCCTAACCCTATCCCGAACCCTAGCCCTAACCCTTCCCCGAAGCCTGACCCTCAGCCGTCCCCTAATCCTAACCCGTACGCTGACACTAACCCGCGCCCTCACACGTACGCTCCCCCTAGAGTGTTGTCGTACCCTCACCTGGACCCTGAACCGTCCCCGTCCCCTAACCCTAACCCTAGCCCGAACCCTAACCCTAACCCTTCCCCGAAGCCTGACCCTCAGCCGTCCCCTAATCCTAACCCGTACGCTGACACTAACCCGCGCCCTCACACGTACGCTCCCCCTAGAGCGTTGTCGTACCCTCACCTGGACCCTAAACCGTCCCCGTCCCCTAACCCTAACCCTAGCCCGAACCCTAACCCTAACCCTTCCCCGAAGCCTGACCCTCAGCCGTCCCCTAATCCTAACCCGTACGCTGACACTAACCCGCGCCCTCACACGTACGCTCCCCCTAGAGCGTTGTCGTACCCTCACCTGGACCCTGAACCGTCCCCGTCCCCTAACCCTAACCCTAGCCCGAACCCTAACCCTAACCCTTCCCCGAAGCCTGACCCTCAGCCGTCCCCTAATCCTAACCCGTACGCTGACACTAACCCGCGCCCTCACACGTACGCTCCCCCTAGAGCGTTGTCGTACCCTCACCTGGACCCTAAACCGTCCCCGTCCCCTAACCCTAACCCTAGCCCGAACCCTAACCCTAACCCTTCCCCGAAGCCTGACCCTCAGCCGTCCCCTAATCCTAACCCGTACGCTGACACTAACCCGCGCCCTCACACGTACGCTCCCCCTAGAGCGTTGTCGTACCCTCACCTGGACCCTAAACCGTCCCCGTCCCCTAACCCTAACCCTAGCCCGAACCCTAACCCTAACCCTTCCCCGAAGCCTGACCCTCAGCCGTCCCCTAATCCTAACCCGTACGCTGACACTAACCCGCGCCCTCACACGTACGCTCCCCCTAGAGCGTCGTCGTACCCTCACCTGGACCCTAAACCGTCCCCGTCCCCTAACCCTAACCCTAGCCCGAACCCTAACCCTAACCCTTCCCCGAAGCCTGACCCTCAGCCGTCCCCTAATCCTAACCCGTACGCTGACACTAACCAGCGCCCTCACACGTACGCTCCCCCTAGAGCGTTGTCGTACCCTCACCTGGACCCTAAACCGTCCCCGTCCCCTAACCCTAACCCTAGCCCGAACCCTAACCCTAACCCTTCCCCGAAGCCTGACCCTCAGCCGTCCCATAATCCTAACCCGTACGCTGACACTAACCCGCGCCCTCACACGTACGCTCCCCCTAGAGCGTCGTCGTACCCTCACCTGGACCCTAAACCGTCCCCGTCCCGTAACCCTAACCCTAGCCCGAAGCCTAACCCTAACCCTTCCCCGAAGCCTGACACTCAGCCCTCCCCTAATCCTAACCCGTACGCTGACACTAACCCGCGCCCTCACACGTACGCTCCCCCTAGAGCGTCGTCGTACCCTCACCTGGACCCTAAACCGTCCCCGTCCCCTAACCCTAACCCTAGCCCGAACCCTAACCCTAACCCTTCCCCGAAGCCTGACCCTCAGCCGTCCCCTAATCCTAACCCGTACGCTGACACTAACCCGCGCCCTCACACGTACGCTCCCCCTAGAGCGTCGTCGTACCCTCACCTGGACCCTAAACCGTCCCCGTCCCCTAACCCTAACCCTAGCCCGAACCCTAACCCTAACCCTTCCCCGAAGCCTGACCCTCAGCCGTCCCCTAACCCTAACCCGTACGCTGACACTAACCCGCGCCCTCACACGTACGCTCCCCCTAGAGCGTCGTCGTAACCTCACCTGGACCCTAAACCGTCCCCGTCCCCTAACCCTAACCCTAGCCCGAACCCTAACCCTAACCCTTCCCCGAAGCCTGACCCTCAGCCGTCCCCTAATCCTAACCCGTACGCTGACACTAACCCGCGCCCTCACACATACGCTCCCCCTAGAGCGTCGTCGTACCCTCACCTGGACCCTAAACCGTCCCCGTCCCCTAACCCTAACCCTAGCCCGAAGCCTAACCCTAACCCTTCACCGAAGCCTGACCCTCAGCCGTCCCCTAATCCTAACCCGTACGCTGACACTAACCCGCGCCCTCACACGTACGCTCCCCCTAGAGCGTTGTCGTACCCTCACCTGGACCCTAAACCGTCCCCGTCCCCTAACCCTAACCCTAGCCCGAAGCCTAACCCTAACCCTTCCCCGAAGCCTGACCCTCAGCCGTCCCCTAATCCTAACCCGTACGCTGACACTAACCCGCGCCCTCACACGTACGCTCCCCCTAGAGCGTTGTCGTACCCTCACCTGGACCCTAAACCGTCCCCGTCCCCTAACCCTAACCCTAGCCCGAACCCTAACCCTAACCCTTCCCCGAAGCCTGACCCTCAGCCGTCCCCTAATCCTAACCCGTACGCTGACACTAACCCGCGCCCTCACACGTACGCTCCCCCTAGAGCGTTGTCGTACCCTCACCTGGACCCTAAACACTCCCCGTCCCCTAACCCTAACCCTAGCCCGAACCCTAACCCTAACCCTTCCCCGAAGCCTGACCCTCAGCCGTCCCCTAATCCTAACCCGTACGCTGACACTAACCCGCGCCCTCCCACGTACGCTCCTCCTAGAGCGTTGTCGTACCCTCACCTGGACCCTAAACCGTCCCCGTCCCCTAACCCTAACCCTAGCCCGAACCCTAACCCTAACCCTTCCCCGAAGCCTGACCCTCAGCCGTCCCCTAATCCTAACCCGTACGCTGACACTAACCCGCGCCCTCACACGTACGCTCCCCCTAGAGCGTTGTCGTACCCTCACCTGGACCCTAAACCGTCCCCGTCCCCTAACCCTAACTCTAGCCCGAACCCTAACCCTAACCCTTCCCCGAAGCCTAACCCTCAGCCGTCCCCTAATCCTAACCCGTACGCTGACACTAACCCGCGCCCTCACACGTACGCTCCCCCTAGAGCGTCGTCGTACCCTCACCTGGACCCTAAACCGTCCCCGTCCCGTAACCCTAACCCTAGCCCGAAGCCTAACCCTAACCCTTCCCCGAAGCCTGACACTCAGCCCTCCCCTAATCCTAACCCGTACGCTGACACTAACCCGCGCCCTCACACGTACGCTCCCCCTAGAGCGTCGTCGTACCCTCACCTGGACCCTAAACCGTCCCCGTCCCCTAACCCTAACCCTAGCCCGAACCCTAACCCTAACCCTTCCCCGAAGCCTGACCCTCAGCCGTCCCCTAATCCTAACCCGTACGCTGACACTAACCCGCGCCCTCACACGTACGCTCCCCCGAGAGCGTCGTCGTACCCTCACCTGGACCCTAAACCGTCCCCGTCCCCTAACCCTAACCCTAGCCCGAACCCTAACCCTAACCCTTCCCCGAAGCCTGACCCTCAGCCGTCCCCTAACCCTAACCCGTACGCTGACACTAACCCGCGCCCTCACACGTACGCTCCCCCTAGAGCGTCGTCGTAACCTCACCTGGACCCTAAACCGTCCCCGTCCCCTAACCCTAACCCTAGCCCGAACCCTAACCCTAACCCTTCCCCGAAGCCTGACCCTCAGCCGTCCCCTAATCCTAACCCGTACGCTGACACTAACCCGCGCCCTCACACATACGCTCCCCCTAGAGCGTCGTCGTACCCTCACCTGGACCCTAAACCGTCCCCGTCCCCTAACCCTAACCCTAGCCCGAAGCCTAACCCTAACCCTTCACCGAAGCCTGACCCTCAGCCGTCCCCTAATCCTAACCCGTACGCTGACACTAACCCGCGCCCTCACACGTACGCTCCCCCTAGAGCGTTGTCGTACCCTCACCTGGACCCTAAACCGTCCCCGTCCCCTAACCCTAACCCTAGCCCGAAGCCTAACCCTAACCCTTCCCCGAAGCCTGACCCTCAGCCGTCCCCTAATCCTAACCCGTACGCTGACACTAACCCGCGCCCTCACACGTACGCTCCCCCTAGAGCGTTGTCGTTCCCTCACCTGGACCCTAAACCGTCCCCGTCCCCTAACCCTAACCCTAGCCCGAACCCTAACCCTAACCCTTCCCCGAAGCCTGACCCTCAGCCGTCCCCTAATCCTAACCCGTACGCTGACACTAACCCGCGCCCTCACACGTACGCTCCCCCTAGAGCGTTGTCGTACCCTCACCTGGACCCTAAACACTCCCCGTCCCCTAACCCTAACCCTAGCCCGAACCCTAACCCTAACCCTTCCCCGAAGCCTGACCCTCAGCCGTCCCCTAATCCTAACCCGTACGCTGACACTAACCCGCGCCCTCCCACGTACGCTCCTCCTAGAGCGTTGTCGTACCCTCACCTGGACCCTAAACCGTCCCCGTCCCCTAACCCTAACCCTAGCCCGAACCCTAACCCTAACCCTTCCCCGAAGCCTGACCCTCAGCCGTCCCCTAATCCTAACCCGTACGCTGACACTAACCCGCGCCCTCACACGTACGCTCCCCCTAGAGCGTTGTCGTACCCTCACCTGGACCCTAAACCGTCCCCGTCCCCTAACCCTAACTCTAGCCCGAACCCTAACCCTAACCCTTCCCCGAAGCCTAACCCTCAGCCGTCCCCTAATCCTAACCCGTACGCTGACACTAAACCGCGCCCTCACACGTACGCTCCCCCTAGAGCGTTGTCGTACCATCACCTGGACCCTAAACCGTCCCCGTCCCCTAACCCTAACCCTAGCCCGAAGCCTAACCCTAACCCTTCCCCGAAGCCTGACCCTCAGCCGTCCCCTAATCCTAACCCGTACGCTGACACTAACCCGCGCCCTCACACGTACGCTCCCCCTAGAGCGTTGTCGTACCCTCACCTGGACCCTAAACCGTCCCCGTCCCCTAACCCTAACCCTAGCCCGAAACCTAACCCTAACCCTTCCCCGAAGCCTGACCCTCAGCCGTCCCCTAATCCTAACCCGTACGCTGACACTAACCCGCGCCCTCACACGTACGCTCCCCCTAGAGCGTTGTCGTACCCTCACCTGGACCCTAAACCGTCCCCGTCCCCTAACCCTAACCCTAGCCCGAAGCCTAACCCTAACCCTTCCCCGAAGCCTGACCCTCAGCCGTCCCCTAATCCTAACCCGTACGCTGACACTAACCCGCGCCCTCACACGTACGCTCCCCCTAGAGCGTTGTCGTACCCTCACCTGGACCCTAAACCGTCCCCGTCCCCTAACCCTAACCCTAGCTCGAACCCTAACCCTAACCCTTCCCCGAAGCCTGACCCTCAGCCGTCCCATTATCCTAACCCGTACGCTGACACTAACCCGCGCCCTCACACGTACGCTCCCCCTAGAGCGTTGTCGTACCCTCACCTGGACCCTAAACCGTCCCCGTCCCCTAACCCTAACCCTAGCCCGAACCCTAACCCTAACCCTTCCCCGAAGCCTGACCCTCAGCCGTCCCCTAATCCTAACCCGTACGCTGACACTAACCCGCGCCCTCACACGTACGCTCCCCCTAGAGCGTTGTCGTACCCTCACCTGGACCCTAAACCGTCCCCGTCCCCTAACCCTAACCCTAGCCCGAACCCTAACCCTAACCCTTCCCCGAAGCCTGACCCTCAGCCGTCCCCTAATCCTAACCCGTACGCTGACACTAACCCGCGCCCTCACACGTACGCTCCCCCTAGAGCGTTGTCGTACCCTCACCTGGACCCTAAACCGTCCCCGTCCCCTAACCCTAACCCTAGCCCGAACCCTAACCCTAACCCTTCCCCGAAGCCTGACCCTCAGCCGTCCCCTAATCCTAACCCGTACGCTGACACTAACCCGCGCCCTCACACGTACGCTCCCCCTAGAGCGTTGTCGTACCCTCACCTGGACCCTAAACCGTCCCCGTCCCCTAACCCTAACCCTAGCCCGAACCCTAACCCTAACCCTTCCCCGAAGCCTGACCCTCAGCCGTCCCCTAATCCTAACCCGTACGCTGACACTAACCCGCGCCCTCACACGTACGCTCCCCCTAGAGCGTTGTCGTACCCTCACCTGGACCCTAAACCGTCCCCGTCCCCTAACCCTAACCCTAGCCCGAACCCTAACCCTAACCCTTCCCCGAAGCCTGACCCTCAGCCGTCCCCTAATCCTAACCCGTACGCTGACACTAACCCGCGCCCTCACACGTACGCTCCCCCTAGAGCGTTGTCGTACCCTCACCTGGACCCTAAACCCTCCCAGTCCCCTAACCCTAACCCTAGCCCGAACCCTAACCCTAACCCTTCCCCGAAGCCTGACCCTCAGCCGTCCCCTAATCCTAACCCGTACGCTGACACTAACCCGCGCCCTCACACGTACGCTCCCCCTAGAGCGTTGTCGTACCCTCACCTGGACCCTAAACCGTCCCCGTCCCCTAACCCTAACCCTAGCCCGAACCCTAACCCTAACCCCTCCCCGAAGCATGACCCTCAGCCGTCCCCTAATCCTAACCCGTACGCTGACACTAACCCGCGCCCTCAAACGTACGCTCCCCCTAGAGCGTTGTCATACCCTCACCTGGACCCTAAACCGTCCCCGTCCCCTAACCCTAACCCTAGCCCGAACCCTAACCCTAACCCTTCCCCGAAGCCTGACCCTCAGCCGTCCCCTAATCCTAACCCGTACGCTGACACTAACCCGCGCCCTCACACGTACGCTCCCCCTAGAGCGTTGTCGTACCCTCACCTGGACCCTAAACCGTCCCCGTCCCCTAACCCTAACCCTAGCCCGAAGCCTAACCCTAACACTTCCCCGAAGCCTGACCCTCAGCCGTCCCCTAATCCTAACCCGTACGCTGACACTAACCCGCGCCCTCACACGTACGCTCCCCCTAGAGCGTTGTCGTACCCTCACCTGGACCCTAAACCGTCCCCGTCCCCTAACCCTAACCCTAGCCCGACCCCTAACCCTAACCCATCCCCGAAGCCTGACCCTCAGCCGTCCCCTAATCCTAACCCGTACGCTGACACTAACCCGCGCCCTCACACTTACGCTCCCCCTAGAGCGTTGTCGTACCCTCACCTGGACCCTAAACCGTCCCCGTCCCCTAACCCTAACCCTATCCCGAACCCTAGCCCTAACCCTTCCCCGAAGCCTGACCCTCAGCCGTCCCCTAATCCTAACCCGTACGCTGACACTAACCCGCGCCCTCACACGTACGCTCCCCCTAGAGCGTTGTCGTACCCTCACCTGGACCCTAAACCGTCCCCGTCTCCTAACCCTAACCCTAGCCCGAACCCTAACCCTAACCCTTCCCCGAAGCCTGACCCTCAGCTGTCCCCTAATCCTAACCCGTACGCTGACACTAACCCGCGCCCTCACACGTATGCTCCCCCTAGAGCGTTGTCGTACCCTCACCTGGACCCTAAACCGTCCCCGTCCCCTAACCCTAAACCTAGCCCGAACCCTAACCCTAACCCTTCCCCGAAGCCTGACCCTCAGCCGTCCCCTAATCCTAACCCGTACGCTGACACTAACCCGCGCCCTCACACGTACGCTCCCCCTAGAGTGTTGTCGTACCCTCACCTGGACCCTGAACCGTCCCCGTCCCCTAACCCTAACCCTAGCCCGAACCCTAACCCTAACCCTTCCCCGAAGCCTGACCCTCAGCCGTCCCCTAATCCTAACCCGTACGCTGACACTAACCCGCGCCCTCACACGTACGCTCCCCCTAGAGCGTTGTCGTACCCTCACCTGGACCCTAAACCGTCCCCGTCCCCTAACCCTAACCCTAGCCCGAACCCTAACCCTAACCCTTCCCCGAAGCCTGACCCTCAGCCGTCCCCTAATCCTAACCCGTACGCTGACACTAACCCGCGCCCTCACACGTACGCTCCCCCTAGAGCGTTGTCGTACCCTCACCTGGACCCTGAACCGTCCCCGTCCCCTAACACTAACCCTAGCCCGAACCCTAACCCTAACCCTTCCCCGAAGCCTGACCCTCAGCCGTCCCCTAATCCTAACCCGTACGCTGACACTAACCCGCGCCCTCACACGTACGCTCCCCCTAGAGCGTTGTCGTACCCCCACCTGGACCCTAAACCGTCCCCGTCCCCTAACCCTAACCCTAGCCCGAACCCTAACCCTAACCCTTCCCCGAAGCCTGACCCTCAGCCGTCCCCTAATCCTAACCCGTACGCTGACACTAACCCGCGCCCTCACACGTACGCTCCCCCTAGAGCGTCGTCGTACCCTCACCTGGACCCTAAACCGTCCCCGTCCCCTAACCCTAACCCTAGCCCGAACCCTAACCCTAACCCTTCCCCGAAGCCTGACCCTCAGCCGTCCCCTAATCCTAACCCGTACGCTGACACTAACCAGCGCCCTCACACGTACGCTCCCCCTAGAGCGTTGTCGTACCCTCACCTGGACCCTAAACCGTCCCCGTCCCCTAACCCTAACCCTAGCCCGAACCCTAACCCTAACCCTTCCCCGAAGCCTGACCCTCAGCCGTCCCATAATCCTAACCCGTACGCTGACACTAACCCGCGCCCTCACACGTACGCTCCCCCTAGAGCGTCGTCGTACCCTCACCTGGACCCTAAACCGTCCCCGTCCCGTAACCCTAACCCTAGCCCGAAGCCTAACCCTAACCCTTCCCCGAAGCCTGACACTCAGCCCTCCCCTAATCCTAACCCGTACGCTGACACTAACCCGCGCCCTCACACGTACGCTCCCCCTAGAGCGTCGTCGTACCCTCACCTGGACCCTAAACCGTCCCCGTCCCCTAACCCTAACCCTAGCCCGAACCCTAACCCTAACCCTTCCCCGAAGCCTGACCCTCAGCCGTCCCCTAATCCTAACCCGTACGCTGACACTAACCCTCGCCCTCACACGTACGCTCCCCCTAGAGCGTCGTCGTACCCTCACCTGGACCCTAAACCGTCCCCGTCCCCTAACCCTAACCCTAGCCCGAACCCTAACCCTAACCCTTCCCCGAAGCCTGACCCTCAGCCGTCCCCTAACCCTAACCCGTACGCTGACACTAACCCGCGCCCTCACACGTACGCTCCCCCTAGAGCGTCGTCGTAACCTCACCTGGACCCTAAACCGTCCCCGTCCCCTAACCCTAACCCTAGCCCGAACCCTAACCCTAACCCTTCCCCGAAGCCTGACCCTCAGCCGTCCCCTAATCCTAACCCGTACGCTGACACTAACCCGCGCCCTCACACATACGCTCCCCCTAGAGCGTCGTCGTACCCTCACCTGGACCCTAAACCGTCCCCGTCCCCTAACCCTAACCCTAGCCCGAAGCCTATCCCTAACCCTTCACCGAAGCCTGACCCTCAGCCGTCCCCTAATCCTAACCCGTACGCTGACACTAACCCGCGCCCTCACACGTACGCTCCCCCTAGAGCGTTGTCGTACCCTCACCTGGACCCTAAACCGTCCCCGTCCCCTAACCCTAACCCTAGCCCGAAGCCTAACCCTAACCCTTCCCCGAAGCCTGACCCTCAGCCGTCCCCTAATCCTAACCCGTACGCTGACACTAACCCGCGCCCTCACACGTACGCTCCCCCTAGAGCGTTGTCGTACCCTCACCTGGACCCTAAACCGTCCCCGTCCCCTAACCCTAACCCTAGCCCGAACCCTAACCCTAACCCTTCCCCGAAGCCTGACCCTCAGCCGTCCCCTAATCCTAACCCGTACGCTGACACTAACCCGCGCCCTCACACGTACGCTCCCCCTAGAGCGTTGTCGTACCCTCACCTGGACCCTAAACACTCCCCGTCCCCTAACCCTAACCCTAGCCCGAACCCTAACCCTAACCCTTCCCCGAAGCCTGACCCTCAGCCGTCCCCTAATCCTAACCCGTACGCTGACACTAACCCGCGCCCTCCCACGTACGCTCCTCCTAGAGCGTTGTCGTACCCTCACCTGGACCCTAAACCGTCCCCGTCCCCTAACCCTAACCCTAGCCCGAACCCTAACCCTAACCCTTCCCCGAAGCCTGACCCTCAGCCGTCCCCTAATCCTAACCCGTACGCTGACACTAACCCGCGCCCTCACACGTACGCTCCCCCTAGAGCGTTGTCGTACCCTCACCTGGACCCTAAACCGTCCCCGTCCCCTAACCCTAACCCTAGCCCGAACCCTAACCCTAACCCTTCCCCGAAGCCTAACCCTCAGCCGTCCCCTAATCCTAACCCGTACGCTGACACTAACCCGCGCCCTCACACGTACGCTCCCCCTAGAGCGTTGTCGTACCCTCACCTGGACCCTAAACCGTCCCCGTCCCCTAACCCTAACCCTAGCCCGAACCCTAACCCTAACCCTTCCCCGAAGCCTGACCCTCAGCCGTCCCCTAATCCTAACCCGTACGCTGACACTAACCCGCGCCCTCACACGTACGCTCCCCCTAGAGCGTTGTCGTACCCTCACCTGGACCCTAAACCGTCCCCGTCCCCTAACCCTAACCCTAGCCCGAAGCCTAACCCCAACCCTTCCCCGAAGCCTGACCCTCAGCCGTCCCCTAATCCTAACTCGTACGCTGACACTAACCCGCGCCCTCACACGTACGCTCCCCCTAGAGCGTTGTCGTACCCTCACCTGGACCCTAAACCGTCCCCGTCCCCTAACCCTAACCCTAGCCCGAACCCTAACCCTAACCCTTCCCCGAAGCCTGACCCTCAGCCGTCCCCTAATCCTAACCCGTACGCTGACACTAACCCGCGCCCTCACACGTACGCTCCCCCTAGAGCGTTGTCGTACCCTCACCTGGACCCTAAACCGTCCCCGTCCCCTAACCCTAACCCTAGCCCGAACCCTAACCCTAACCCTTCCCCGAAGCCTGACCCTCAGCCGTCCCCTAATCCTAACCCGTACGATGACACTAACCCGCGCCCTCACACATACGCTCCCCCTAGAGCGTCGTCGTACCCTCACCTGGACCCTAAACCGTCCCCGTCCCCTAACCCTAACCCTAGCCCGGAGCCTAAACCTAACACTTCCCCGAAGCCTGACCCTCAGTCGTCCCCTAATCCTAACCCGTACGCTGACACTAACCCACGCCCTCACACGTACGCTCCCCCTAGAGCGTTGTCGTACCCTCACCTGACCCTAAACCGTCCCCGTCCCCTAACCCTAACCCTAGCCCGAACCCTAACCCTAACCCTTCCCCGAAGCCTGACCCTCAGCCGGCCCCTAATCCTAAGCCGTACGCTGACACTAACCCGCGCCCTCACACGTACGCTCCCCCTAGAGCGTTGTCGTACCCTCACCTGGACCCTAAACCGTCCCCGTCCCCTAACCCTAACCCTAGCCCGAACCCTAACCCTAACCCTTCCCCGAAGCCTGACCCTCAGCCGTCCCCTAATCCTAACCCGTACGCTGACACTAACCCGCGCCCTCACACGTACGCTCCCCCTAGAGCGTTGTCGTACCCTCACCTGGACCCTAAACCGTCCCCGTCCCCTAACCCTAACCCTAGCCCGAACCCTAACCCTAACCCTTCCCCGAAGCCTGACCCTCAGCCGTCCCCTAATCCTAACCCGTACGCTGACACTAACCCGCGCCCTCACACGTACGCTCCCCCTAGAGCGTTGTCATACCCTCACCTGGACCCTAAACCGTCCCCGTCCCCTAACCCTAACCCTAGCCCGAACCCTAACCCTAAACCTTCCCCGAAGCCTGACCCTCAGCCGTCCCCTAATCCTAACCCGTACGCTGAAACTAACCCGCGCCCTCACACGTACGCTCCCCCTAGAGCGTTGTCGTACCCTCACCTAGACCCTAAACCGTCCCCGTCCCCTAACCCTAACCCTAGCCCGAAGCCTAACCCTAACCCTTCCCCGAAGCCTGACCCTCAGCCGTCCCCTAATCCTAACCCGTACGCTGACACTAACCCGCGCCCTCACACGTACGCTCCCCCTAGAGCGTTGTCGTACCCTCACCTGGACCCTAAACCGTCCCCGTCCCCTAACCCTAACCCTAGCCCGAACCCTAACCCTAACCCTTCCCCGAAGCCTGACCCTCAGCCGTCCCCTAATCCTAACCCGTACGCTGACACTAACCCGCGCCCTCACACGTACGCTGCCCCTAGAGCGTTGTCGTACCCTCACCTGGACCCTAAACCGTCCCCGTCCCCTAACCCTAACCCTAGCCCGAACACTAACCCTAACCCTTCCCCGAAGCCTGACCCTCAGCCGTCCCCTAATCCTAACCCGTACGCTGACACTAACCCGCGCCCTCACACGTACGCTCCCCCTAGAGCGTTGTCGTACCCTCACCTGGACCCTAAACCGTCCCCGTCCCCTAACCCTAACCCTAGCTCGAACCCTAACCCTAACCCTTCCCCGAAGCCTGACCCTCAGCCGTCCCCTTATCCTAACCCGTACGCTGACACTAACCCGCGCCCTCACACGTACGCTCCCCCTAGAGCGTTGTCGTACCCTCACCTGGACCCTAAACCGTCCCCGTCCCCTAACCCTAACCCTAGCCCGAACCCTAACCCTAACCCTTCCCCGAAGCCTGACCCTCAGCCGTCCCCTAATCCTAACCCGTACGCTGACACTAACCCGCGCCCTCACACGTACGCTCCCCCTAGAGCGTTGTCGTACCCTCACCTGGACCCTAAACCGTCCCCGTCCCCTAACCCTAACCCTAGCCCGAACCCTAACCCTAACCCTTCCCCGAAGCCTGACCCTCAGCCGTCCCCTAATCCTAACCCGTACGCTGACACTAACCCGCGCCCTCACACGTACGCTCCCCCTAGAGCGTTGTCGTACCCTCACCTGGACCCTAAACCGTCCCCGTCCCCTAACCCTAACCCTAGCCCGAACCCTAACCCTAACCCTTCCCCGAAGCCTGACCCTCAGCCGTCCCCTAATCCTAACCCGTACGCTGACACTAACCCGCGCCCTCACACGTACGCTCCCCCTAGAGCGTTGTCGTACCCTCACCTGGACCCTAAACCGTCCCCGTCCCCTAACCCTAACCCTAGCCCGAACACTAACCCTAACCCTTCCCCGAAGCCTGACCCTCAGCCGTCCCCTAATCCTAACCCGTACGCTGACACTAACCCGCGCCCTCACACGTACGCTCCCCCTAGAGCGTTGTCGTACCCTCACCTGGACCCTAAACCGTCCCCGTCCCCTAACCCTAACCCTAGCCCGAACCCTAACCCTAACCCTTCCCCGAAGCCTGACCCTCAGCCGTCCCCTAATCCTAACCCGTACGCTGACACTAACCCGCGCCCTCACACGTACGCTCCCCCTAGAGCGTTGTCGTACCCTCACCTGGACCCTAAACCGTCCCCGTCCCCTAACCCTAACCCTAGCCCGACCCCTAACCCTAACCCTTCCCCGAAGCCTGACCCTCAGCCGTCCCCTAATCCTAACCCGTACGCTGACACTAACCCGCGCCCTCACACTTACGCTCCCCCTAGAGCGTTGTCGTACCCTCACCTGGACCCTAAACCGTCCCCGTCCCCTAACCCTAACCCTATCCCGAACCCTAGCCCTAACCCTTCCCCGAAGCCTGACCCTCAGCCGTCCCCTAATCCTAACCCGTACGCTGACACTAACCCGCGCCCTCACACGTACGCTCCCCCTAGAGTGTTGTCGTACCCTCACCTGGACCCTGAACCGTCCCCGTCCCCTAACCCTAACCCTAGCCCGAACCCTAACCCTAACCCTTCCCCGAAGCCTGACCCTCAGCCGTCCCCTAATCCTAACCCGTACGCTGACACTAACCCGCGCCCTCACACGTACGCTCCCCCTAGAGCGTTGTCGTACCCTCACCTGGACCCTAAACCGTCCCCGTCCCCTAACCCTAACCCTAGCCCGAACCCTAACCCTAACCCTTCCCCGAAGCCTGACCCTCAGCCGTCCCCTAATCCTAACCCGTACGCTGACACTAACCCGCGCCCTCACACGTACGCTCCCCCTAGAGCGTTGTCGTACCCTCACCTGGACCCTGAACCGTCCCCGTCCCCTAACCCTAACCCTAGCCCGAACCCTAATCCTAACCCTTCCCCGAAGCCTGACCCTCAGCCGTCCCCTAATCCTAACCCGTACGCTGACACTAACCCGCGCCCTCACACGTACGCTCCCCCTAGAGCGTTGTCGTACCCTCACCTGGACCCTAAACCGTCCCCGTCCCCTAACCCTAACCCTAGCCCGAAGCCTAACCCTAACCCTTCCCCGAAGCCTGACCCTCAGCCGTCCCCTAATCCTAACCCGTACGCTGACACTAACCCGCGCCCTCACACTTACGCTCCCCCTAGAGCGTTGTCGTACCCTCACCTGGACCCTAAACCGTCCCCGTCCCCTAACCCTAACCCTATCCCGAACCCTAGCCCTAACCCTTCCCCGAAGCCTGACCCTCAGCCGTCCCCTAATCCTAACCCGTACGCTGACACTAACCCGCGCCCTCACACGTACGCTCCCCCTAGAGTGTTGTCGTACCCTCACCTGGACCCTGAACCGTCCCCGTCCCCTAACCCTAACCCTAGCCCGAACCCTAACCCTAAACCTTCCCCGAAGCCTGACCCTCAGCCGTCCCCTAATCCTAACCCGTACGCTGAAACTAACCCGCGCCCTCACACGTACGCTCCCCCTAGAGCGTTGTCGTACCCTCACCTAGACCCTAAACCGTCCCCGTCCCCTAACCCTAACCCTAGCCCGAAGCCTAACCCTAACCCTTCCCCGAAGCCTGACCCTCAGCCGTCCCCTAATCCTAACCCGTACGCTGACACTAACCCGCGCCCTCACACGTACGCTCCCCCTAGAGCGTTGTCGTACCCTCACCTGGACCCTAAACCGTCCCCGTCCCCTAACCCTAACCCTAGCCCGAACCCTAACCCTAACCCTTCCCCGAAGCCTGACCCTCAGCCGTCCCCTAATCCTAACCCGTACGCTGACACTAACCCGCGCCCTCACACGTACGCTGCCCCTAGAGCGTTGTCGTACCCTCACCTGGACCCTAAACCGTCCCCGTCCCCTAACCCTAACCCTAGCCCGAACACTAACCCTAACCCTTCCCCGAAGCCTGACCCTCAGCCGTCCCCTAATCCTAACCCGTACGCTGACACTAACCCGCGCCCTCACACGTACGCTCCCCCTAGAGCGTTGTCGTACCCTCACCTGGACCCTAAACCGTCCCCGTCCCCTAACCCTAACCCTAGCTCGAACCCTAACCCTAACCCTTCCCCGAAGCCTGACCCTCAGCCGTCCCCTTATCCTAACCCGTACGCTGACACTAACCCGCGCCCTCACACGTACGCTCCCCCTAGAGCGTTGTCGTACCCTCACCTGGACCCTAAACCGTCCCCGTCCCCTAACCCTAACCCTAGCCCGAACCCTAACCCTAACCCTTCCCCGAAGCCTGACCCTCAGCCGTCCCCTAATCCTAACCCGTACGCTGACACTAACCCGCGCCCTCACACGTACGCTCCCCCTAGAGCGTTGTCGTACCCTCACCTGGACCCTAAACCGTCCCCGTCCCCTAACCCTAACCCTAGCCCGAACCCTAACCCTAACCCTTCCCCGAAGCCTGACCCTCAGCCGTCCCCTAATCCTAACCCGTACGCTGACACTAACCCGCGCCCTCACACGTACGCTCCCCCTAGAGCGTTGTCGTACCCTCACCTGGACCCTAAACCGTCCCCGTCCCCTAACCCTAACCCTAGCCCGAACCCTAACCCTAACCCTTCCCCGAAGCCTGACCCTCAGCCGTCCCCTAATCCTAACCCGTACGCTGACACTAACCCGCGCCCTCACACGTACGCTGCCCCTAGAGCGTTGTCGTACCCTCACCTGGACCCTAAACCGTCCCCGTCCCCTAACCCTAACCCTAGCCCGAACACTAACCCTAACCCTTCCCCGAAGCCTGACCCTCAGCCGTCCCCTAATCCTAACCCGTACGCTGACACTAACCCGCGCCCTCACACGTACGCTCCCCCTAGAGCGTTGTCGTACCCTCACCTGGACCCTAAACCGTCCCCGTCCCCTAACCCTAACCCTAGCCCGAACCCTAACCCTAACCCTTCCCCGAAGCCTGACCCTCAGCCGTCCCCTAATCCTAACCCGTACGCTGACACTAACCCGCGCCCTCACACGTACGCTCCCCCTAGAGCGTTGTCGTACCCTCACCTGGACCCTAAACCGTCCCCGTCCCCTAACCCTAACCCTAGCCCGACCCCTAACCCTAACCCTTCCCCGAAGCCTGACCCTCAGCCGTCCCCTAATCCTAACCCGTACGCTGACACTAACCCGCGCCCTCACACTTACGCTCCCCCTAGAGCGTTGTCGTACCCTCACCTGGACCCTAAACCGTCCCCGTCCCCTAACCCTAACCCTATCCCGAACCCTAGCCCTAACCCTTCCCCGAAGCCTGACCCTCAGCCGTCCCCTAATCCTAACCCGTACGCTGACACTAACCCGCGCCCTCACACGTACGCTCCCCCTAGAGTGTTGTCGTACCCTCACCTGGACCCTGAACCGTCCCCGTCCCCTAACCCTAACCCTAGCCCGAACCCTAACCCTAACCCTTCCCCGAAGCCTGACCCTCAGCCGTCCCCTAATCCTAACCCGTACGCTGACACTAACCCGCGCCCTCACACGTACGCTCCCCCTAGAGCGTTGTCGTACCCTCACCTGGACCCTAAACCGTCCCCGTCCCCTAACCCTAACCCTAGCCCGAACCCTAACCCTAACCCTTCCCCGAAGCCTGACCCTCAGCCGTCCCCTAATCCTAACCCGTACGCTGACACTAACCCGCGCCCTCACACGTACGCTCCCCCTAGAGCGTTGTCGTACCCTCACCTGGACCCTGAACCGTCCCCGTCCCCTAACCCTAACCCTAGCCCGAACCCTAATCCTAACCCTTCCCCGAAGCCTGACCCTCAGCCGTCCCCTAATCCTAACCCGTACGCTGACACTAACCCGCGCCCTCACACGTACGCTCCCCCTAGAGCGTTGTCGTACCCTCACCTGGACCCTAAACCGTCCCCGTCCCCTAACCCTAACCCTAGCCCGAACCCTAACCCTAACCCTTCCCCGAAGCCTGACCCTCAGCCGTCCCCTAATCCTAACCCGTACGCTGACACTAACCCGCGCCCTCACACGTACGCTCCCCCTAGAGCGTTGTCGTACCCTCACCTGGACCCTAAACCGTCCCCGTCCCCTAACCCTAACCCTAGCCCGAACCCTAACCCTAACCCTTCCCCGAAGCCTGACCCTCAGCCGTCCCCTAATCCTAACCCGTACGCTGACACTAACCCGCGCCCTCACACGTACGCTCCCCCTAGAGCGTCGTCGTACCCTCACCTGGACCCTAAACCGTCCCCGTCCCCTAACCCTAACCCTAGCCCGAACCCTAACCCTAACCCTTCCCCGAAGCCTGACCCTCAGCCGTCCCCTAATCCTAACCCGTACGCTGACACTAACCAGCGCCCTCACACGTACGCTCCCCCTAGAGCGTTGTCGTACCCTCACCTGGACCCTAAACCGTCCCCGTCCCCTAACCCTAACCCTAGCCCGAACCCTAACCCTAACCCTTCCCCGAAGCCTGACCCTCAGCCGTCCCATAATCCTAACCCGTACGCTGACACTAACCCGCGCCCTCACACGTACGCTCCCCCTAGAGCGTCGTCGTACCCTCACCTGGACCCTAAACCGTCCCCTTCCCGTAACCCTAACCCTAGCCCGAAGCCTAACCCTAACCCTTCCCCGAAGCCTGACACTCAGCCCTCCCCTAATCCTAACCCGTACGCTGACACTAACCCGCGCCCTCACACGTACGCTCCCCCTAGAGCGTCGTCGTACCCTCACCTGGACCCTAAACCGTCCCCGTCCCCTAACCCTAACCCTAGCCCGAACCCTAACCCTAACCCTTCCCCGAAGCCTGACCCTCAGCCGTCCCCTAATCCTAACCCGTACGCTGACACTAACCCGCGCCCTCACACGTACGCTCCCCCTAGAGCGTCGTCGTACCCTCACCTGGACCCTAAACCGTCCCCGTCCCCTAACCCTAACCCTAGCCCGAACCCTAACCCTAACCCTTCCCCGAAGCCTGACCCTCAGCCGTCCCCTAACCCTAACCCGTACGCTGACACTAACCCGCGCCCTCACACGTACGCTCCCCCTAGAGCGTCGTCGTAACCTCACCTGGACCCTAAACCGTCCCCGTCCCCTAACCCTAACCCTAGCCCGAACCCTAACCCTAACCCTTCCCCGAAGCCTGACCCTCAGCCGTCCCCTAATCCTAACCCGTACGCTGACACTAACCCGCGCCCTCACACATACGCTCCCCCTAGAGCGTCGTCGTACCCTCACCTGGACCCTAAACCGTCCCCGTCCCCTAACCCTAACCCTAGCCCGAAGCCTAACCCTAACCCTTCACCGAAGCCTGACCCTCAGCCGTCCCCTAATCCTAACCCGTACGCTGACACTAACCCGCGCCCTCACACGTACGCTCCCCCTAGAGCGTTGTCGTACCCTCACCTGGACCCTAAACCGTCCCCGTCCCCTAACCCTAACCCTAGCCCGAAGCCTAACCCTAACCCTTCCCCGAAGCCTGACCCTCAGCCGTCCCCTAATCCTAACCCGTACGCTGACACTAACCCGCGCCCTCACACGTACGCTCCCCCTAGAGCGTTGTCGTACCCTCACCTGGACCCTAAACCGTCCCCGTCCCCTAACCCTAACCCTAGCCCGAACCCTAACCCTAACCCTTCCCCGAAGCCTGACCCTCAGCCGTCCCCTAATCCTAACCCGTACGCTGACACTAACCCGCGCCCTCACACGTACGCTCCCCCTAGAGCGTTGTCGTACCCTCACCTGGACCCTAAACACTCCCCGTCCCCTAACCCTAACCCTAGCCCGAACCCTAACCCTAACCCTTCCCCGAAGCCTGACCCTCAGCCGTCCCCTAATCCTAACCCGTACGCTGACACTAACCCGCGCCCTCCCACGTACGCTCCTCCTAGAGCGTTGTCGTACCCTCACCTGGACCCTAAACCGTCCCCGTCCCCTAACCCTAACCCTAGCCCGAACCCTAACCCTAACCCTTCCCCGAAGCCTGACCCTCAGCCGTCCCCTAATCCTAACCCGTACGCTGACACTAACCCGCGCCCTCACACGTACGCTCCCCCTAGAGGGTTGTCGTACCCTCACCTGGACCCTAAACCGTCCCCGTCCCCTAACCCTAACTCTAGCCCGAAACCTAACCCTAACCCTTCCCCGAAGCCTAACCCTCAGCCGTCCCCTAATCCTAACCCGTACGCTGACAATAACCCGCGCCCTCACACGTACGCTCCCCCTAGAGCGTTGTCGTACCATCACCTGGACCCTAAACCGTCCCCGTCCCCTAACCCTAACCCTAGCCCGAAGCCTAACCCTAACCCTTCCCCGAAGCCTGACCCTCAGCCGTCCCCTAATCCTAACCCGTACGCTGACACTAACCCGCGCCCTCACACGTACGCTCCCCCTAGAGCGTTGTCGTACCCTCACCTGGACCCTAAACCGTCCCCGTCCCCTAACCCTAACCCTAGCCCGAAACCTAACCCTAACCCTTCCCCGAAGCCTGACCCTCAGCCGTCCCCTAATCCTAACCCGTACGCTGACACTAACCCGCGCCCTCACACGTACGCTCCCCCTAGAGCGTTGTCGTACCCTCACCTGGACCCTAAACCGTCCCCGTCCCCTAACCCTAACCCTAGCCCGAAGCCTAACCCCAACCCTTCCCCGAAGCCTGACCCTCAGCCGTCCCCTAATCCTAACCCGTACGCTGACACTAACCCGCGCCCTCACACGTACGCTCCCCCTAGAGCGTTGTCGTACCCTCACCTGGACCCTAAACCGTCCCCGTCCCCTAACCCTAACCCTAGCCCGAACCCTAACCCTAACCCTTCCCCGAAGCCTGACCCTCAGCCGTCCCCTAATCCTAACCCGTACGCTGACACTAACCCGCGCCCTCACACGTACGCTCCCCCTAGAGCGTCGTCGTACCCTCACCTGGACCCTAAACCGTCCCCGTCCCCTAACCCTAACCCTAGCCCGAACCCTAACCCTAACCCTTCCCCGAAGCCTGACCCTCAGCCGTCCCCTAATCCTAACCCGTACGCTGACACTAACCAGCGCCCTCACACGTACGCTCCCCCTAGAGCGTTGTCGTACCCTCACCTGGACCCTAAACCGTCCCCGTCCCCTAACCCTAACCCTAGCCCGAACCCTAACCCTAACCCTTCCCCGAAGCCTGACCCTCAGCCGTCCCATAATCCTAACCCGTACGCTGACACTAACCCGCGCCCTCACACGTACGCTCCCCCTAGAGCGTCGTCGTACCCTCACCTGGACCCTAAACCGTCCCCGTCCCGTAACCCTAACCCTAGCCCGAAGCCTAACCCTAACCCTTCCCCGAAGCCTGACACTCAGCCCTCCCCTAATCCTAACCCGTACGCTGACACTAACCCGCGCCCTCACACGTACGCTCCCCCTAGAGCGTCGTCGTACCCTCACCTGGACCCTAAACCGTCCCCGTCCCCTAACCCTAACCCTAGCCCGAACCCTAACCCTAACCCTTCCCCGAAGCCTGACCCTCAGCCGTCCCCTAATCCTAACCCGTACGCTGACACTAACCCGCGCCCTCACACGTACGCTCCCCCTAGAGCGTCGTCGTACCCTCACCTGGACCCTAAACCGTCCCCGTCCCCTAACCCTAACCCTAGCCCGAACCCTAACCCTAACCCTTCCCCGAAGCCTGACCCTCAGCCGTCCCCTAACCCTAACCCGTACGCTGACACTAACCCGCGCCCTCACACGTACGCTCCCCCTAGAGCGTCGTCGTAACCTCACCTGGACCCTAAACCGTCCGCGTCCCCTAACCCTAACCCTAGCCCGAACCCTAACCCTAACCCTTCCCCGAAGCCTGACCCTCAGCCGTCCCCTAATCCTAACCCGTACGCTGACACTAACCCGCGCCCTCACACATACGCTCCCCCTAGAGCGTCGTCGTACCCTCACCTGGACCCTAAACCGTCCCCGTCCCCTAACCCTAACCCTAGCCCGAAGCCTAACCCTAACCCTTCCCCGAAGCCTGACCCTCAGCCGTCCCCTAATCCTAACCCGTACGCTGACACTAACCCGCGCCCTCACACGTACGCTCCCCCTAGAGCGTTGTCGTACCCTCACCTGGACCCTAAACCGTCCCCGTCCCCTAACCCTAACCCTAGCCCGAAGCCTAACCCTAACCCTTCCCCGAAGCCTGACCCTCAGCCGTCCCCTAATCCTAACCCGTACGCTGACACTAACCCGCGCCCTCACACGTACGCTCCCCCTAGAGCGTCGTCGTACCCTCACCTGGACCCTAAACCGTCCCCGTCCCCTAACCCTAACCCTAGCCCGAACCCTAACCCTAACCCTTCCCCGAAGCCTGACCCTCAGCCGTCCCCTAACCCTAACCCGTACGCTGACACTAACCCGCGCCCTCACACTTACGCTCCCCCTAGAGCGTTGTCGTACCCTCACCTGGACCCTAAACCGTCCCCGTCCCCTAACCCTAACCCTATCCCGAACCCTAGCCCTAACCCTTCCCCGAAGCCTGACCCTCAGCCGTCCCCTAATCCTAACCCGTACGCTGACACTAACCCGCGCCCTCACACGTACGCTCCCCCTAGAGCGTTGTCGTACCCTCACCTGGACCCTAAACCGTCCCCGTCTCCTAACCCTAACCCTAGCCCGAACCCTAACCCTAACCCTTCCCCGAAGCCTGACCCTCAGCCGTCCCCTAATCCTAACCCGTACGCTGACACTAACCCGCGCCCTCACACGTATGCTCCCCCTAGAGCGTTGTCGTACCCTCACCTGGACCCTAAACCGTCCCCGTCCCCTAACCCTAAACCTAGCCCGAACCCTAACCCTAACCCTTCCCCGAAGCCTGACCCTCAGCCGTCCCCTAATCCTAACCCGTACGCTGACACTAACCCGCGCCCTCACACGTACGCTCCCCCTAGAGTGTTGTCGTACCCTCACCTGGACCCTGAACCGTCCCCGTCCCCTAACCCTAACCCTAGCCCGAACCCTAACCCTAACCCTTCCCCGAAGCCTGACCCTCAGCCGTCCCCTAATCCTAACCCGTACGCTGACACTAACCCGCGCCCTCACACGTACGCTCCCCCTAGAGCGTTGTCGTACCCTCACCTGGACCCTAAACCGTCCCCGTCCCCTAACCCTAACCCTAGCCCGAACCCTAACCCTAACCCTTCCCCGAAGCCTGACCCTCAGCCGTCCCCTAATCCTAACCCGTACGCTGAAACTAACCCGCGCCCTCACACGTACGCTCCCCCTAGAGCGTTGTCGTACCCTCACCTGGACCCTGAACCGTCCCCGTCCCCTAACCCTAACCCTAGCCCGAAGCCTAACCCTAACCCTTCCCCGAAGCCTGACCCTCAGCCGTCCCCTAATCCTAACCCGTACGCTGACACTAACCCGCGCCCTCACACGTACGCTCCCCCTAGAGCGTTGTCGTACCCTCACCTGGACCCTAAACCGTCCCCGTCCCCTAACCCTAACCCTAGCCCGAAGCCTAACCCTAACCCTTCACCGAAGCCTGACCCTCAGCCGTCCCCTAATCCTAACCCGTACGCTGACACTAACCCGCGCCCTCACACGTACGCTCCCCCTAGAGCGTCGTCGTACCCTCACCTGGACCCTAAACCGTCCCCGTCCCCTAACCCTAACCCTAGCCCGAACCCTAACCCTAACCCTTCCCCGAAGCCTGACCCTCAGCCGTCCCCTAACCCTAACCCGTACGCTGACACTAACCCGCGCCCTCACACTTACGCTCCCCCTAGAGCGTTGTCGTACCCTCACCTGGACCCTAAACCGTCCCCGTCCCCTAACCCTAACCCTATCCCGAACCCTAGCCCTAACCCTTCCCCGAAGCCTGACCCTCAGCCGTCCCCTAATCCTAACCCGTACGCTGACACTAACCCGCGCCCTCACACGTACGCTCCCCCTAGAGCGTTGTCGTACCCTCACCTGGACCCTAAACCGTCCCCGTCTCCTAACCCTAACCCTAGCCCGAACCCTAACCCTAACCCTTCCCCGAAGCCTGACCCTCAGCCGTCCCCTAATCCTAACCCGTACGCTGACACTAACCCGCGCCCTCACACGTATGCTCCCCCTAGAGCGTTGTCGTACCCTCACCTGGACCCTAAACCGTCCCCGTCCCCTAACCCTAAACCTAGCCCGAACCCTAACCCTAACCCTTCCCCGAAGCCTGACCCTCAGCCGTCCCCTAATCCTAACCCGTACGCTGACACTAACCCGCGCCCTCACACGTACGCTCCCCCTAGAGTGTTGTCGTACCCTCACCTGGACCCTGAACCGTCCCCGTCCCCTAACCCTAACCCTAGCCCGAACCCTAACCCTAACCCTTCCCCGAAGCCTGACCCTCAGCCGTCCCCTAATCCTAACCCGTACGCTGACACTAACCCGCGCCCTCACACGTACGCTCCCCCTAGAGCGTTGTCGTACCCTCACCTGGACCCTAAACCGTCCCCGTCCCCTAACCCTAACCCTAGCCCGAACCCTAACCCTAACCCTTCCCCGAAGCCTGACCCTCAGCCGTCCCCTAATCCTAACCCGTACGCTGACACTAACCCGCGCCCTCACACGTACGCTCCCCCTAGAGCGTTGTCGTACCCTCACCTGGACCCTGAACCGTCCCCGTCCCCTAACCCTAACCCTAGCCCGAACCCTAACCCTAACCCTTCCCCGAAGCCTGACCCTCAGCCGTCCCCTAATCCTAACCCGTACGCTGACACTAACCCGCGCCCTCACACGTACGCTCCCCCTAGAGCGTTGTCGTACCCTCACCTGGACCCTAAACCGTCCCCGTCCCCTAACCCTAACCCTAGCCCGAACCCTAACCCTAACCCTTCCCCGAAGCCTGACCCTCAGCCGTCCCCTAATCCTAACCCGTACGCTGACACTAACCCGCGCCCTCACACGTACGCTCCCCCTAGAGCGTTGTCGTACCCTCACCTGGACCCTAAACCGTCCCCGTCCCCTAACCCTAACCCTAGCCCGAACCCTAACCCTAACCCTTCCCCGAAGCCTGACCCTCAGCCGTCCCCTAATCCTAACCCGTACGCTGACACTAACCCGCGCCCTCACACGTACGCTCCCCCTAGAGCGTCGTCGTACACTCACCTGGACCCTAAACCGTCCCCGTCCCCTAACCCTAACCCTAGCCCGAACCCTAACCCTAACCCTTCCCCGAAGCCTGACCCTCAGCCGTCCCCTAATCCTAACCCGTACGCTGACACTAACCAGCGCCCTCACACGTACGCTCCCCCTAGAGCGTTGTCGTACCCTCACCTGGACCCTAAACCGTCCCCGTCCCCTAACCCTAACCCTAGCCCGAACCCTAACCCTAACCCTTCCCCGAAGCCTGACCCTCAGCCGTCCCATAATCCTAACCCGTACGCTGACACTAACCCGCGCCCTCACACGTACGCTCCCCCTAGAGCGTCGTCGTACCCTCACCTGGACCCTAAACCGTCCCCGTCCCGTAACCCTAACCCTAGCCCGAAGCCTAACCCTAACCCTTCCCCGAAGCCTGACACTCAGCCCTCCCCTAATCCTAACCCGTACGCTGACACTAACCCGCGCCCTCACACGTACGCTCCCCCTAGAGCGTCGTCGTACCCTCACCTGGACCCTAAACCGTCCCCGTCCCCTAACCCTAACCCTAGCCCGAACCCTAACCCTAACCCTTCCCCGAAGCCTGACCCTCAGCCGTCCCCTAATCCTAACCCGTACGCTGACACTAACCCGCGCCCTCACACGTACGCTCCCCCTAGAGCGTCGTCGTACCCTCACCTGGACCCTAAACCGTCCCCGTCCCCTAACCCTAACCCTAGCCCGAACCCTAACCCTAACCCTTCCCCGAAGCCTGACCCTCAGCCGTCCCCTAACCCTAACCCGTACGCTGACACTAACCCGCGCCCTCACACGTACGCTCCCCCTAGAGCGTCGTCGTAACCTCACCTGGACCCTAAACCGTCCCCGTCCCCTAACCCTAACCCTAGCCCGAACCCTAACCCTAACCCTTCCCCGAAGCCTGACCCTCAGCCGTCCCCTAATCCTAACCCGTACGCTGACACTAACCCGCGCCCTCACACATACGCTCCCCCTAGAGCGTCGTCGTACCCTCACCTGGACCCTAAACCGTCCCCGTCCCCTAACCCTAACCCTAGCCCGAAGCCTAACCCTAACCCTTCCCCGAAGCCTGACCCTCAGCCGTCCCCTAATCCTAACCCGTACGCTGACACTAACCCGCGCCCTCACACGTACGCTCCCCCTAGAGCGTTGTCGTACCCTCACCTGGACCCTAAACCGTCCCCGTCCCCTAACCCTAACCCTAGCCCGAAGCCTAACCCTAACCCTTCCCCGAAGCCTGACCCTCAGCCGTCCCCTAATCCTAACCCGTACGCTGACACTAACCCGCGCCCTCACACGTACGCTCCCCCTAGAGCGTTGTCGTACCCTCACCTGGACCCTAAACCGTCCCCGTCCCCTAACCCTAACCCTAGCCCGAACCCTAACCCTAACCCTTCCCCGAAGCCTGACCCTCAGCCGTCCCCTAATCCTAACCCGTACGCTGACACTAACCCGCGCCCTCACACGTACGCTCCCCCTAGAGCGTTGTCGTACCCTCACCTGGACCCTAAACACTCCCCGTCCCCTAACCCTAACCCTAGCCCGAACCCTAACCCTAACCCTTCCCCGAAGCCTGACCCTCAGCCGTCCCCTAATCCTAACCCGTACGCTGACACTAACCCGCGCCCTCCCACGTACGCTCCTCCTAGAGCGTTGTCGTACCCTCACCTGGACCCTAAACCGTCCCCGTCCCCTAACCCTAACCCTAGCCCGAACCCTAACCCTAACCCTTCCCCGAAGCCTGACCCTCAGCCGTCCCCTAATCCTAACCCGTACGCTGACACTAACCCGCGCCCTCACACGTACGCTCCCCCTAGAGCGTTGTCGTACCCTCACCTGGACCCTAAACCGTCCCCGTCCCCTAACCCTAACCCTAGCCCGAAGCCTAACCCTAACCCTTCCCCGAAGCCTAACCCTCAGCCGTCCCCTAATCCTAACCCGTACGCTGACACTAACCCGCGCCCTCACACGTACGCTCCCCCTAGAGCGTTGTCGTACCATCACCTGGACCCTAAACCGTCCCCGTCCCCTAACCCTAACCCTAGCCCGAAGCCTAACCCTAACCCTTCCCCGAAGCCTGACCCTCAGCCGTCCCCTAATCCTAACCCGTACGCTGACACTAACCCGCGCCCTCACACGTACGCTCCCCCTAGAGCGTTGTCGTACCCTCACCTGGACCCTAAACCGTCCCCGTCCCCTAACCCTAACCCTAGCCCGAAGCCTAACCCTAACCCTTCCCCGAAGCCTGACCCTCAGCCGTCCCCTAATCCTAACCCGTACGCTGACACTAACCCGCGCCCTCACACGTACGCTCCCCCTAGAGCGTTGTCGTACCCTCACCTGGACCCTAAACCGTCCCCGTCCCCTAACCCTAACCCTAGCCCGAAGCCTAACCCCAACCCTTCCCCGAAGCCTGACCCTCAGCCGTCCCCTAATCCTAACCCGTACGCTGACACTAACCCGCGCCCTCACACGTACGCTCCCCCTAGAGCGTTGTCGTACCCTCACCTGGACCCTAAACCGTCCCCGTCCCCTAACCCTAACCCTAGCCCGAACCCTAACCCTAACCCTTCCCCGAAGCCTGACCCTCAGCCGTCCCCTAATCCTAACCCGTACGCTGACACTAACCCGCGCCCTCACACGTACGCTCCCCCTAGAGCGTTGTCGTACCCTCACCTGGACCCTAAACCGTCCCCGTCCCCTAACCCTAACCCTAGCCCGAACCCTAACCCTAACCCTTCCCCGAAGCCTGACCCTCAGCCGTCCCCTAATCCTAACACGTACGATGACACTAACCCGCGCCCTCACACGTACGCTCCCCCTAGAGCGTCGTCGTACCCTCACCTGGACCCTAAACCGTCCCCGTCCCCTAACCCTAACCCTAGCCCGAACCCTAACCCTAAGCCTTCCCCGAAGCCTGACCCTCAGCCGTCCCCTAATCCTAACCCGTACGCTGACACTAACCCGCGCCCTCACACGTACGCTCCCCCTAGAGCGTTGTCGTACCCTCACCTGGACCCTAAACCGTCCCCGTCCCCTAACCCTAACCCTAGCCCGAAGCCTAACCCTAACCCTTCCCCGAAGCCTGACCCTCAGCCGTCCCCTAATCCTAACCCGTACGCTGACACTAACCCGCGCCCTCACACGTACGCTCCCCCTAGAGCGTAGTCGTACCCTCACCTGGACCCTAAACCGTCCCCGTCCCCTAACCCTAACCCTAGCCCGACCCCTAACCCTAACCCTTCCCCGAAGCCTGACCCTCAGCCGTCCCCTAATCCTAACCCGTACGCTGACACTAACCCGCGCCCTCACACTTACGCTCACCCTAGAGCGTTGTCGTACCCTCACCTGGACCCTAAACCGTCCCCGTCCCCTAACCCTAACCCTATCCCGAACCCTAACCCTAACCCTTCCCCGAAGCCTGACCCTCAGCAGTCCCCTAATCCTAACCCGTACGCTGACACTAACCCACGCCCTCACACGTACGCTCCCCCTAGAGCGTTGTCGTACCCTCACCTGGACCCTAAACCGTCCCCGTCTCCTAACCCTAACCCTAGCCCGAACCCTAACCCTAACCCTTCCCCGAAGCCTGACCCTCAGCCGTCCCCTAATCCTAACCCGTACGCTGACACTAACCCGCGCCCTCACACGTATGCTCCCCCTAGAGCGTTGTCGTACCCTCACCTGGACCCTAAACCGTCCCCGTCCCCTAACCCTAAACCTAGCCCGAACCCTAACCCTAACCCTTCCCCGAAGCCTGACCCTCAGCCGTCCCCTAATCCTAACCCGTACGCTGACACTAACCCGCGCCCTCACACGTACGCTCCCCCTAGAGCGTTGTCGTACCCTCACCTGGACCCTGAACCGTCCCCGTCCCCTAACCCTAACCCTAGCCCGAACCCTAACCCTAACCCTTCCCCGAAGCCTGACCCTCAGCCGTCCCCTAATCCTAACCCGTACGCTGACACTAACCCGCGCCCTCACACGTACGCTCCCCCTAGAGCGTTGTCGTACCCTCACCTGGACCCTAAACCGTCCCCGTCCCCTAACCCTAACCCTAGCCCGAACCCTAACCCTAACCCTTCCCCGAAGCCTGACCCTCAGCCGTCCCCTAATCCTAACCCGTACGCTGACACTAACCCGCGCCCTCACACGTACGCTCCCCCTAGAGCGTTGTCGTACCCTCACCTGGACCCTGAACCGTCCCCGTCCCCTAACCCTAACCCTAGCCCGAACCCTAACCTTAACCCTTCCCCGAAGCCTGACCCTCAGCCGTCCCCTAATCCTAACCCGTACGCTGACACTAACCCGCGCCCTCACACGTACGCTCCCCCTAGAGCGTTGTCGTACCCTCACCTGGACCCTAAACCGTCCCCGTCCCCTAACCCTAACCCTAGCCCGAACCCTAACCCTAACCCTTCCCCGAAGCCTGACCCTCAGCCGTCCCCTAATCCTAACCCGTACGCTGACACTAACCCGCGCCCTCACACGTACGCTCCCCCTAGAGCGTTGTCGTACCCTCACCTGGACCCTAAACCGTCCCCGTCCCCTAACCCTAACCCTAGCCCGAACCCTAACCCTAACCCTTCCCCGAAGCCTGACCCTCAGCCGTCCCCTAATCCTAACCCGTACGCTGACACTAACCCGCGCCCTCACACGTACGCTCCCCCTAGAGCGTCGTCGTACCCTCACCTGGACCCTAAACCGTCCCCGTCCCCTAACCCTAACCCTAGCCCGAACCCTAACCCTAACCCTTCCCCGAAGCCTGACCCTCAGCCGTCCCCTAATCCTAACCCGTACGCTGACACTAACCAGCGCCCTCACACGTACGCTCCCCCTAGAGCGTTGTCGTACCCTCACCTGGACCCTAAACCGTCCCCGTCCCCTAACCCTAACCCTAGCCCGAACCCTAACCCTAACCCTTCCCCGAAGCCTGACCCTCAGCCGTCCCATAATCCTAACCCGTACGCTGACACTAACCCGCGCCCTCACACGTACGCTCCCCCTAGAGCGTCGTCGTACCCTCACCTGGACCCTAAACCGTCCCCGTCCCGTAACCCTAACCCTAGCCCGAAGCCTAACCCTAACCCTTCCCCGAAGCCTGACACTCAGCCCTCCCCTAATCCTTACCCGTACGCTGACACTAACCCGCGCCCTCACACGTACGCTCCCCCTAGAGCGTCGTCGTACCCTCACCTGGACCCTAAACCGTCCCCGTCCCCTAACCCTAACCCTAGCCCGAACCCTAACCCTAACCCTTCCCCGAAGCCTGACCCTCAGCCGTCCCCTAATCCTAACCCGTACGCTGACACTAACCCGCGCCCTCACACGTACGCTCCCCCTAGAGCGTCGTCGTACCCTCACCTGGACCCTAAACCGTCCCCGTCCCCTAACCCTAACCCTAGCCCGAACCCTAACCCTAACCCTTCCCCGAAGCCTGACCCTCAGCCGTCCCCTAACCCTAACCCGTACGCTGACACTAACCCGCGCCCTCACACGTACGCTCCCCCTAGAGCGTCGTCGTAACCTCACCTGGACCCTAAACCGTCCCCGTCCCCTAACCCTAACCCTAGCCCGAACCCTAACCCTAACCCTTCCCCGAAGCCTGACCCTCAGCCGTCCCCTAATCCTAACCCGTACGCTGACACTAACCCGCGCCCTCACACATACGCTCCCCCTAGAGCGTCGTCGTACCCTCACCTGGACCCTAAACCGTCCCCGTCCCCTAACCCTAACCCTAGCCCGAAGCCTAACCCTAACCCTTCACCGAAGCCTGACCCTCAGCCGTCCCCTAATCCTAACCCGTACGCTGACACTAACCCGCGCCCTCACACGTACGCTCCCCCTAGAGCGTTGTCGTACCCTCACCTGGACCCTAAACCGTCCCCGTCCCCTAACCCTAACCCTAGCCCGAAGCCTAACCCTAACCCTTCCCCGAAGCCTGACCCTCAGCCGTCCCCTAATCCTAACCCGTACGCTGACACTAACCCGCGCCCTCACACGTACGCTCCCCCTAGAGCGTTGTCGTACCCTCACCTGGACCCTAAACCGTCCCCGTCCCCTAACCCTAACCCTAGCCCGAACCCTAACCCTAACCCTTCCCCGAAGCCTGACCCTCAGCCGTCCCCTAATCCTAACCCGTATGCTGACACTAACCCGCGCCCTCACACGTACGCTCCCCCTAGAGCGTTGTCGTACCCTCACCTGGACCCTAAACCGTCCCCGTCCCCTAACCCTAACCCTAGCCCGAACCCTAACCCTAACCCTTCCCCGAAGCCTGACCCTCAGCCGTCCCCTAATCCTAACCCGTACGCTGACACTAACCCGCGCCCTCCCACGTACGCTCCTCCTAGAGCGTTGTCGTACCCTCACCTGGACCCTAAACCGTCCCCGTCCCCTAACCCTAACCCTAGCCCGAACCCTAACCCTAACCCTTCCCCGAAGCCTGACCCTCAGCCGTCCCCTAATCCTAACCCGTACGCTGACACTAACCCGCGTCCTCACACGTACGCGCCCCCTAGAGCGTTGTCGTACCCTCACCTGGACCCTAAACCGTCCCCGTCCCCTAACCCTAACCCTAGCCCGAACCCTAACCCTAACCCTTCCCCGAAGCCTAACCCTCAGCCGTCCCCTAATCCTAACCCGTACGCTGACACTAACCCGCGCCCTCACACGTACGCTCCCCCTAGAGCGTTGTCGTACCCTCACCTGGACCCTAAACCGTCCCCGTCCCCTAACCCTAACCCTAGCCCGAAGCCTAACCCTAACCCTTCCCCGAAGCCTGACCCTCAGCCGTCCCCTAATCCTAACCCGTACGCTGACACTAACCCGCGCCCTCACACGTACGCTCCCCCTAGAGCGTTGTCGTACCCTCACCTGGACCCTAAACCGTCCCCGTCCCCTAACCCTAACCCTAGCCCGAAGCCTAACCCCAACCCTTCCCCGAAGCCTGACCCTCAGCCGTCCCCTAATCCTAACCCGTACGCTGACACTAACCCGCGCCCTCACACGTACGCTCCCCCTAGAGCGTTGTCGTACCCTCACCTGGACCCTAAACCGTCCCCGTCCCCTAAACCTAACCCTAGCCCGAACCCTAACCCTAACCCTTCCCCGAAGCCTGACCCTCAGCCGTCCCCTAATCCTAACCCGTACGCTGACACTAACCCGCGCCCTCACACGTACGCTCCCCCTAGAGCGTTGTCGTACCCTCACCTGGACCCTCAACCGTCCCCGTCCCCTAACCCTAACCCTAGCCCGAACCCTAACCCTAACCCTTCCCCGAAGCCTGACCCTCAGCCGTCCCCTAATCCTAACCCGTACGATGACACTAACCCGCGCCCTCACACGTACGCTCCCCCTAGAGCGTCGTCGTACCCTCACCTGGACCCTAAACCGTCCCCGTCCCCTAACCCTAACCCTAGCCCGAACCCTAACCCTAACCCTTCCCCGAAGCCTGACCCTCAGCCGTCCCCTAATCCTAACCCGTACGCTGACACTAACCCGCGCCCTCACACGTACGCTCCCCCTAGAGCGTTGTCGTACCCTCACCTGGACCCTAAACCGTCCCCGTCCCCTAACCCTAACCCTAGCCCGAACCCTAACCCTAACCCTTCCCCGAAGCCTGACCCTCAGCCGTCCCCTAATCCTAACCCGTACGCTGACACTAACCCGCGCCCTCACACGTACGCTCCCCCTAGAGCGTTTTCGTACCCTCACCTGGACCCTAAACCGTCCCCGTCCCCTAACCCTAACCCTAGCCCGAAGCCTAACCCTAACCCTTCCCCGAAGCCTGACCCTCAGCCGTCCCCTAATCCTAACCCGTACGCTGACACTAACCCGCGCCCTCACACGTACGCTCCCCCTAGAGCGTTGTCGTACCCTCACCTGGACCCTAAACCGTCCCCGTCCCCTAACCCTAACCCTAGCCCGAAGCCTAACCCTAACCCTTCCCCGAAGCCTGACCCTCAGCCGTCCCCTAATCCTAACCCGTACGCTGACACTAACCCGCGCCCTCACACGTACGCTCCCCCTAGAGCGTTGTCGTACCCTCACCTGGACCCTAAACCGTCCCCGTCCCCTAACCCTAACCCTAGCCCGAAGCCTAACCCTAACCCTTCCCCGAAGCCTGACCCTCAGCCGTCCCCTAATCCTAACCCGTACGCTGACACTAACCCGCGCCCTCACACGTACGCTCCCCCTAGAGCGTTGTCGTACCCTCACCTGGACCCTAAACCGTCCCCGTCCCCTAACCCTAACCCTAGCCCGAACCCTAACCCTAACCCTTCCCCGAAGCCTGACCCTCAGCCGTCCCCTAATCCTAACCCGTACGCTGACACTAACCCGCGCCCTCACACGTACGCTCCCCCTAGAGCGTTGTCGTACCCTCACCTGGACCCTAAACCGTCCCCGTCCCCTAACCCTAACCCTAGCCCGAAGCCTAACCCTAACCCTTCCCCGAAGCCTGACCCTCAGCCGTCCCCTAATCCTAACCCGTACGCTGACACTAACCCGCGCCCTCACACGTACTCTCCCCCTAGAGCGTTGTCGTACCCTCACCTGGACCCTAAACCGTCCCCGTCCCCTAACCCTAACCCTAGCCCGAAGCCTAACCCTAACCCTTCCCCGAAGCCTGACCCTCAGCCGTCCCCTAATCCTAACCCGTACGCTGACACTAACCCGCGCCCTCACACGTACGCTCCCCCTAGAGCGTTGTCGTACCCTCACCTGGACCCTAAACCATCCCCGTCCCCTAACCCTAACCCTAGCCCGAACCCTAACCCTAACCCTTCCCCGAAGCCTGACCCTCAGCCGTCCACTAATCCTAACCCGTACGCTGACACTAACCCGCGCCCTCACACGTACGCTCCCCCTAGAGCGTTGTCGTACCCTCACCTGGACCCTAAACCGTCCCCGTCCCCTAACCCTAACCCTAGCCCGAACCCTAACCCTAACCCTTCCCCGAAGCCTGACCCTCAGCCGTCCCCTAATCCTATCCCGTACGCTGACACTAACCCGCGCCCTCACACGTACGCTCCCCCTAGAGCGTTGTCGTACCCTCACCTGGACCCTAAACCGTCCCCGTCCCCTAACCCTAACCCTAGCCCGCACCCTAACCCTAACCCTTCCCCGAAGCCTGACCCTCAGCCGTCCCCTAATCCTAACCCGTACGCTGACACTGACCCGCGCCCTCACACGTACGCTCCCCCTAGAGCGTTGTCGTACCCTCACCTGGACCCTAAACCGTCCCCGTCCCCTAACCCTAACCCTAGCCCGAAGCCTAACCCTAACCCTTCCCCGAAGCCTGACCCTCAGCCGTCCCCTAATCCTAACCCGTACGCTGACACTAACCCGCGCCCTCACACGTACGCTCCCCCTAGAGCGTTGTCGTACCCTCACCTGGACCCTAAACCGTCCCCGTCCCCTAACCCTAACCCTAGCCCGAAGCCTAACCCTAACCCTTCCCCGAAGCCTGACCCTCAGCCGTCCCCTAATCCTAACCCGTACGCTGACACTAACCCGCGCCCTCACACGTACGCTCCCCCTAGAGCGTTGTCGTACCCTCACCTGGACCCTAAACCGTCCCCGTCCCCTAACCCTAACCCTAGCCCGAAGCCTAACCCTAACCCTTCCCCGAAGCCTGACCCTCAGCCGTCCCCTAATCCTAACCCGTACCCTGACACTAACCCGCGCCCTCACACGTACGCTCCCCCTAGAGCGTTGTCGTACACTCACCTGGACCCTAAACCGTCCCCGTCCCCTAACCCTAACCCTAGCCCGAAGCCTAACCCTAACCCTTCCCCGAAGCCTGACCCTCAGCCGTCCCCTAATCCTAACCCGTACGCTGACACTAACCCACGCCCTCACACGTACGCTCCCCCTAGAGCGTTGTCGTACCCTCACCTGGACCCTAAACCTTCCCCGTCCCCTAACCCTAACCCTAGCCCGAAGCCTAACCCTAACCCTTCCCCGAAGCCTGACCCTCAGCCGTCCCCTAATCCTAACCCGTACGCTGACACTAACCCGCGCCCTCACACGTACGCTCCCCCTAGAGCGTTGTCGTACCCTCACCTGGACCCTAAACCGTCCCCGTCCCCTAACCCTAACCCTAGCCCGAACCCTAACCCTAACCCTTCCCCGAAGCCTGACCCTCAGCCGTCCCCTAATCCTAACCCGTACGCTGACACTAACCCGCGCCCTCACACGTACGCTCCCCCTAGAGCGTTGTCGTACCCTCACCTGGACCCTAAACCGTCCCCGTCCCCTAACCCTAACCCTAGCCCGAAGCCTAACCCTAACCCTTCCCCGAAGCCTGACCCTCAGCCGTCCCCTAATCCTAACCCGTACGCTGACACTAACCCGCGCCCTCACACGTACGCTCCCCCTAGAGCGTTGTCGTACCCTCACCTGGACCCTAAACCGTCCCCGTCCCCTAACCCTAACCCTAGCCCGAAGCCTAACCCTAACCCTTCCCCGAAGCCTGACCCTCAGCCGTCCCCTAATCCTAACCCGTACGCTGACACTAACCCGCGCCCTCACACGTACGCTCCCCCTAGAGCGTTGTCGTACCCTCACCTGGACCCTAAACCGTCCCCGTCCCCTAACCCTAACCCTAGCCCGAAGCCTAACCCTAACCCTTCCCCGAAGCCTGACCCTCAGCCGTCCCCTAATCCTAACCCGTACGCTGACACTAACCCGCGCCCTCACACGTACGCTCCCCCTAGAGCGTTGTCGTACCCTCACCTGGACCCTAAACCGTCCCCGTCCCCTAACCCTAACCCTAGCCCGAACCCTAACCCTAACCCTTCCCCGAAGCCTGACCCTCAGCCGTCCCCTAATCCTAACCCGTACGCTGACACTAACCCGCGCCCTCACACGTACGCTCCCCCTAGAGCGTTGTCGTACCCTCACCTGGACCCTAAACCGTCCCCGTCCCCTAACCCTAACCCTAGCCCGAACCCTAACCCTAACCCTTCCCCGAAGCCTGACCCTCAGCCGTCCCCTAATCCTAACCCGTATGCTGACACTAACCCGCGCCCTCACACGTACGCTCCCCCTAGAGCGTTGTCGTACCCTCACCTGGACCCTAAACCGTCCCCGTCCCCTAACCCTAACCCTAGCCCGAAGCCTAACCCTAACCCTTCCCCGAAGCCTGACCCTCAGCCGTCACCTAATCCTAACCCGTATGCTGACACTAACCCGCGCCCTCACACGTACGCTCCCCCTAGAGCGTTGTCGTACCCTCACCTGGACCCTAAACCGTCCCCGTCCCCTAACCCTAACCCTTGCCCGAACCCTAACCCTAACCCTTCCCCGAAGCCTGACCCTCAGCCGTCCCCTAATCCTAACCCGTACGCTGACACTAACCCGCGCCCTCACACGTACGCTCCCCCTAGAGCGTTGTCGTACCCTCACCTGGACCCTAAACCGTCCCCGTCCCCTAACCCTAACCCTAGCCCGAAGCCTAACCCTAACCCTTCCCCGAAGCCTGACCCTCAGCCGTCCCCTAATCCTAACCCGTACGCTGACACTAACCCGCGCCCTCACACGTACGCTCCCCCTAGAGCGTTGTCGTACCCTCACCTGGACCCTAAACCGTCCCCGTCCCCTAACCCTAACCCTAGCCCGAAGCCTAACCCTAACCCTTCCCCGAAGCCTGACCCTCAGCCGTCCCCTAATCCTAACCCGTACGCTGACACTAACCCGCGCCCTCACACGTACGCTCCCCCTAGAGCGTTGTCGTACCCTCACCTGGACCCTAAACCGTCCCCGTCCCCTAACCCTAACCCTAGCCCGAACCCTAACCCTAACCCTTCCCCGAAGCCTGACCCTCAGCCGTCCCCTAATCCTAACCCGTACGCTGACACTAACCCGCGCCCTCACACGTACGCTCCCCCTAGAGCGTTGTCGTACCCTCACCTGGACCCTAAACCGTCCCCGTCCCCTAACCCTAACCCTAGCCCGAAGCCTAACCCTAACCCTTCCCCGAAGCCTGACCCTCAGCCGTCCCCTAATCCTAACCCGTACGCTGACACTAACCCACGCCCTCACACGTACGCTCCCCTTAGAGCGTTGTCGTACCCTCACCTGGACCCTAAACCGTCCCCGTCCCCTAACCCTAACCCTAGCCCGAAGCCTAACCCTAACCCTTCCCCGAAGCCTGACCCTCAGCCGTCCCCTAATCCTAACCCGTACGCTGACACTAACCCGCGCCCTCACACGTACGCTCCCCCTAGAGCGTTGTCGTACCCTCACCTGGACCCTAAACCTTCCCCGTCCCCTAACCCTAACCCTAGCCCGAAGCCTAACCCTAACCCTTCCCCGAAGCCTGACCCTCAGCCGTCCCCTAATCCTAACCCGTACGCTGACACTAACCCGCGCCCTCACACGTACGCTCCCCCTAGAGCGTTGTCGTACCCTCACCTGGACCCTAAACCGTCCCCGTCCCCTAACCCTAACCCTAGCCCGAACCCTAACCCTAACCCTTCCCCGAAGCCTGACCCTCAGCCGTCCCCTAATCCTAACCCGTACGCTGACACTAACCCGCGCCCTCACACGTACGCTCCCCCTAGAGCGTTGTCGTACCCTCACCTGGACCCTAAACCGTCCCCGTCCCCTAACCCTAACCCTAGCCCGAAGCCTAACCCTAACCCTTCCCCGAAGCCTGACCCTCAGCCGTCCCCTAATCCTAACCCGTACGCTGACACTAACCCGCGCCCTCACACGTACGCTCCCCCTAGAGCGTTGTCGTACCCTCACCTGGACCCTAAACCGTCCCCGTCCCCTAACCCTAACCCTAGCCCGAAGCCTAACCCTAACCCTTCCCCGAAGCCTGACCCTCAGCCGTCCCCTTATCCTAACCCGTACGCTGACACTAACCCGCGCCCTCACACGTACGCTCCCCCTAGAGCATTGTCGTACCCTCACCTGGACCCTAAACCGTCCCCGTCCCCTAACCCTAACCCTAGCCCGAACCCTAACCCTAACCCTTCCCCGAAGCCTAACCCTCAGCCGTCCCCTAATCCTAACCCGTACGCTGACACTAACCCGCGCCCTCACACGTACGCTCCCCCTAGAGCGTTGTCGTACCCTCACCTGGACCCTAAACCGTCCCCGTCCCCTAACCCTAACCCTAGCCCGAAGCCTAACCCTAACCCTTCCCCGAAGCCTGACCCTCAGCCGTCCCCTAATCCTAACCCGTACACTGACACTAACCCGCGCCCTCACACGTACGCTCCCCCTAGAGCGTTGTCGTACCCTCACCTGGACCCTAAACCGTCCCCGTCCCCTAACCCTAACCCTAGCCCGAACCCTAACCCTAACCCTTCCCCGAAGCCTGACCCTCAGCCGTCCCCTAATCCTAACCCGTACGCTGACACTAACCCGCGCCCTCACACGTACGCTCCCCCTAGAGCGTTGTCGTACCCTCACCTGCACCCTAAACCGTCCCCATCCCCTAACCCTAACCCTAGCCCGAAGCCTAACCCTAACCCTTCCCCGAAGCCTGACCCTCAGCCGTCCCCTAATCCTAACCCGTACGCTGACACTAACCCGCGCCCTCACACGTACGCTCCCCCTAGAGCGTTGTCGTACCCTCACCTGGACCCTAAACCGTCCCCGTCCCCTAACCCTAACCCTAGCCCGAAGCCTAACCCTAACCCTTCCCCGAAGCCTGACCCTCAGCCGTCCCCTTATCCTAACACGTACGCTGACACTAACCCGCGCCCTCACACGTACGCTCCCCCTAGAGCGTTGTCGTACCGTCACCTGGACCCTAAACCGTCCCCGTCCCCTAACCCTAACCCTAGCCCGAAGCCTAACCCTAACCCTTCCCCGAAGCCTGACCCTCAGCCGTCCCCTAATCCTAACCCGTACGCTGACACTAACCCGCGCCCTCACACGTAAGTTCCCCCTAGAGCGTTGTCGTACCCTCACCTGGACCCTAAACCGTCCCCGTCCCCTAACCCTAACCCTAGCCCGAACCCTAACCCTAACCCTTCCCCGAAGCCTGATCCTCAGCCGTCCCCTAATCCTAACCCGTACGCTGACACTAACCCGCGCCCTCACACGTACGCTCCCCCTAGAGCGTTGTCGTACCCTCACCTGGACCCTAAACCGTCCCCGTCCCCTAACCCTAACCCTAGCCCGAACCCTAACCCTAACCCTTCCCGGAAGCCTGACCCTCAGCCGTCCCCTAATCCTAACCCGTACGCTGACACTAACCCGCGCCTTCACACGTACGCTCCCCCTAGAGCGTTGTCGTACCCTCACCTGGACCCTAAACCGTCCCCGTCCCCTAACCCTAACCCTAGCCCGAAGCCTAACCCTAACCCTTCCCCGAAGCCTGACCCTCAGCCGTCCCCTAATCCTAACCCGTACGCTGACACTAACCCGCGCCCTCACACGTACGCTCCCCCTAGAGCGTTGTCGTACCCTCACCTGGACCCTAAACCGTCCCCGTCCCCTAACCCTAACCCTAGCCCGAAGCCTAACCCTAACCCTTCCCCGAAGCCTGACCCTCAGCCGTCCCCTAATCCTAACCCGTACGCTGACACTAACCCGCGCCCTCACACGTACGCTCCCCCTAGAGCGTTGTCGTACCCTCACCTGGACCCTAAACCGTCCCCGTCCCCTAACCCTAACCCTAGCCCGAAGCCTAACCCTAACCCTTCCCCGAAGCCTGACCCTCAGCCGTCCCCTAATCCTAACCCGTACGCTGACACTAACCCGCGCCCTCACACGTACGCTCCCCCTAGAGCGTTGTCGTACCCTCACCTGGACCCTAAACCGTCCCCGTCCCCTAACCCTAACCCTAGCCCGAAGCCTAACCCTAACCCTTCCCCGAAGCCTGACCCTCAGCCGTCCCCTAATCCTAACCCGTACGCTGACACTAACCCGCGCCCTCACACGTACGCTCCCCTTAGAGCGTTGTCGTACCCTCACCTGGACCCTAAACCGTCCCCGTCCCCTAACCCTAACCCTAGCCCGAAGCCTAACCCTAACCCTTCCCCGAAGCCTGACCCTCAGCAGTCCCCTAATCCTAACCCGTACGCTGACACTAACCCGCGCCCTCACACGTACGCTCCCCCTAGAGCGTTGTCGTACCCTCACCTGGACCCTAAACCGTCCCCGTCCCCTAACCCTAACCCTAGCCCGAAGCCTAACCCTAACCCTTCCCCGAAGCCTGACCCTCAGCCGTCCCCTAATCCTAACCCGTACGCTGACACTAACCCGCGCCCTCACACGTACGCTCCCCCTAGAGCGTTGTCGTACCCTCACCTGGACCCTAAACCGTCCCCGTCCCCTAACCCTAACCCTAGCCCGAAGCCTAACCCTAACCCTTCCCCGAAGCCTGACCCTCAGCCGTCCCCTAATCCTAACCCGTACGCTGACACTAACCCGCGCCCTCACACGTACGCTCCCCTTAGAGCGTTGACGTACCCTCACCTGGACCCTAAACCGTCCCCGTCCCCTAACCCTAACCCTAGCCCGAAGCCTAACCCTAACCCTTCCCCGAAGCCTGACCCTCAGCCGTCCCCTAATCCTAACCCGTACGCTGACACTAACCCGCGCCCTCACACGTACGCTCCCACTAGAGCGTTGTCGTACCCTCACCTGGACCCTAAACCGTCCCCGTCCCCTAACCCTAACCCTAGCCCGAACCCTAACCCTAACCCTTCCCCGAAGCCTGACCCTCAGCCGTCCCCTAATCCTAACCCGTACGCTGACACTAACCCGCTCCCTCACACGTACGCTCCCCCTAGAGCGTTGTCGTACCCTCACCTGGACCCTAAACCGTCCCCGTCCCCTAACCCTAACCCTAGCCCGAACCCTAACCCTAACCCTTCCCCGAAGCCTGACCCTCAGCCGTCCCCTAATCCTAACCCGTACGCTGACACTAACCCGCGCCCTCACACGTACGCTCCCCCTAGAGCGTTGTCGTACCCTCACCTGGACCCTAAACCGTCCCCGTCCCCTAACCCTAACCCTAGCCCGAAGCCTAACCCTAACCCTTCCCCGAAGCCTGACCCTCAGCCGTCCCCTAATCCTAACCCGTACGCTGACACTAACCCGCGCCCTCACACGTACGCTCCCCCTAGAGCGTTGTCGTACCCTCACCTGGACCCTAAACCGTCCCCGTCCCCTAACCCTAACCCTAGCCCGAAGCCTAACCCTAACCCTTCCCCGAAGCCTGACCCTCAGCCGTCCCCTAATCCTAACCCGTACGCTGACACTAACCCGCGCCCTCACACGTACGCTCCCCCTAGAGCGTTGTCGTACCCTCACCTGGACCCTAAACCGTCCCCGTCCCCTAACCCTAACCCTAGCCCGAAGCCTAACCCTAACCCTTCCCCGAAGCCTGACCCTCAGCCGTCCCCTAATCCTAACCCGTACGCTGACACTAACCCGCGCCCTCACACGTACGCTCCCCTTAGAGCGTTGTCGTACCCTCACCTGGACCCTAAACCGTCCCCGTCCCCTAACCCTAACCCTAGCCCGAAGCCTAACCCTAACCCTTCCCCGAAGCCTGACCCTCAGCCGTCCCCTAATCCTAACCCGTACGCTGACACTAACCCGCGCCCTCACACGTACGCTCCCCCTAGAGCGTTGTCGTACCCTCACCTGGACCCTAAACCGTCCCCGTCCCCTAACCCTAACCCTAGCCCGAAGCCTAACCCTAACCCTTCCCCGAAGCCTGACCCTCAGCCGTCCCCTAATCCTAACCCGTACGCTGACACTAACCCGCGCCCTCACACGTACGCTCCCCCTAGAGCGTTGTCGTACCCTCACCTGGACCCTAAACCGTCCCCGTCCCCTAACCCTAACCCTAGCCCGAAGCCTAACCCTAACCCTTCCCCGAAGCCTGACCCTCAGCCGTCCCCTAATCCTAACCCGTACGCTGACACTAACCCGCGCCCTCACACGTACGCTCCCCTTAGAGCGTTGACGTACCCTCACCTGGACCCTAAACCGTCCCCGTCCCCTAACCCTAACCCTAGCCCGAAGCCTAACCCTAACCCTTCCCCGAAGCCTGACCCTCAGCCGTCCCCTAATCCTAACCCGTACGCTGACACTAACCCGCGCCCTCACACGTACGCTCCCCCTAGAGCGTTGTCGTACCCTCACCTGGACCCTAAACCGTCCCCGTCCCCTAACCCTAACCCTAGCCCGAACCCTAACCCTAACCCTTCCCCGAAGCCTGACCCTCAGCCGTCCCCTAATCCTAACCCGTACGCTGACACTAACCCGCTCCCTCACACGTACGCTCCCCCTAGAGCGTTGTCGTACCCTCACCTGGACCCTAAACCGTCCCCGTCCCCTAACCCTAACCCTAGCCCGAACCCTAACCCTAACCCTTCCCCGAAGCCTGACCCTCAGCCGTCCCCTAATCCTAACCCGTACGCTGACACTAACCCGCGCCCTCACACGTACGCTCCCCCTAGAGCGTTGTCGTACCCTCACCTGGACCCTAAACCGTCCCCGTCCCCTAACCCTAACCCTAGCCCGAAGCCTAACCCTAACCCTTCCCCGAAGCCTGACCCTCAGCCGTCCCCTAATCCTAACCGGTACGCTGACACTAACCCGCGTCCTCACACGTACGCTCCCCCTAGAGCGTTGTCGTACCCTCACCTGGACCCTGAACCGTCCCCGTCCCCTAACCCTAACCCTAGCCCGAAGCCTAACCCTAACCCTTCCCCGAAGCCTGACCCTCAGCCGTCCCCTAATCCTAACCCGTACGCTGACACTAACCCGCGCCCTCACACGTACGCTCCCCCTAGAGCGTTGTCGTACCCTCACCTGGACCCTAAACACTCCCCGTCCCCTAACCCTAACCCTAGCCCGAACCCTAACCCTAACCCTTCCCCGAAGCCTGACCCTCAGCCGTCCCCTAATCCTAACCCGTACGCTGACACTAACCCGCGCCCTCCCACGTACGCTCCTCCTAGAGCGTTGTCGTACCCTCACCTGGACCCTAAACCGTCCCCGTCCCCTAACCCTAACCCTAGCCCGAACCCTAACCCTAACCCTTCCCCGAAGCCTGACCCTCAGCCGTCCCCTAATCCTAACCCGTACGCTGACACTAACCCGCGCCCTCACACGTACGCTCCCCCTAGAGCGTTGTCGTACCCTCACCTGGACCCTAAACCGTCCCCGTCCCCTAACCCTAACCCTAGCCCGAACCCTAACCCTAACCCTTCCCCGAAGCCTGACCCTCAGCCGTCCCCTAATCCTAACCCGTACGCTGACACTAACCCGCGCCCTCACACGTACGCTCCCCCTAGAGCGTTGTCGTACCATCACCTGGACCCTAAACCGTCCCCGTCCCCTAACCCTAACCCTAGCCCGAAGCCTAACCCTAACCCTTCCCCGAAGCCTGACCCTCAGCCGTCCCCTAATCCTAACCCGTACGCTGACACTAACCCGCGCCCTCACACGTACGCTCCCCCTAGAGCGTTGTCGTACCCTCACCTGGACCCTAAACCGTCCCCGTCCCCTAACCCTAAGCCTAGCCCGAACCCTAACCCTAACACTTCCCCGAAGCCTGACCCTCAGCCGTCCCCTAATCCTAACCCGTACGCTGACACTAACCCGCGCCCTCACACGTACCCTCCCCCTAGAGCGTTGTCGTACCCTCACCTGGACCCTAAACCGTCCCCGTCCCCTAACCCTAACCCTAGCCCGAAGCCTAACCCTAACCCTTCCCCGAAGCCTGACCCTCAGCCGTCCCCTAATCCTAACCCGTACGCTGACACTAACCCGCGCCCTCACACGTACGCTCCAGCTAGAGCGTTTTCGTACCCTCACCTGGACCCTAAACCGTCCCCGTCCCCTAACCCTAACCCTAGCCCGAAGCCTAACCCTAACCCTTCCCCGAAGCCTGACCCTCAGCCGTCCCCTAATCCTAACCCGTACGCTGACACTAACCCGCGCCCTCACACGTACGCTCCCACTAGAGCGTTGTCGTACCCTCACCTGGACCCTAAACCGTCCCCGTCCCCTAACCCTAACCCTAGCCCGAACCCTAACCCTAACCCTTCCCCGAAGCCTGACCCTCAGCCGTCCCCTAATCCTAACCCGTACGCTGACACTAACCCGCGCCCTCACACGTACGCTCCCCCTAGAGAGTTGTCGTACCCTCACCTGGACCCTAAACCGTCCCCGTCCCCTAACCCTAACCCTAGCCCGAAGCCTAAGCCTAACCCTTCCCCGAAGCCTGACCCTCAGCCGTCCCCTAATCCTAACCCGTACGCTGACACTAACCCGCGCCCTCACACGTACGCTCCCCCTAGAGCGTTGTCGTACCCTCACCTGGACCCTAAACCGTCCCCGTCCCCTAACCCTAACCCTAGCCCGAAGCCTAACCCTAACCCTTCCCCGAAGCCTGACCCTCAGCCGTCCCCTAATCCTAACCCGTACGCTGACACTAACCCGCGCCCTCACACGTACGCTCCCCCTAGAGCGTTGTCGTACCCTCACCTGGACCCTAAACCGTCCCCGTCCCCTAACCCTAACCCTAGCCCGAACCCTAACCCTAACCCTTCCCCGAAGCCTGACCCTCAGCCGTCCCCTAATCCTAACCCGTACGCTGACACTAACCCGCGCCCTCACACGTACGCTCCCTCTAGAGCGTTGTCGTACCCTCACCTGGACCCTAAACCATCCCCGTCCCCTAACCCTAACCCTAGCCCGAACCCTAACCCTAACCCTTCCCCGAAGCCTGACCCTCAGCCGTCCCCTAATCCTAACCCGTACGCTGACACTAACCCGCGCCCTCACACGTACGCTCCCCGTAGAGCGTTGTCGTACCCTCACCTGGACCCTAAACCGTCCCCGTCCCCTAACCCTAACCCTAGCCCGAAGCCTAACCCTAACCCTTCCCCGAAGCCTGACCCTCAGCCGTCCCCTAATCCTAACCCGTACGCTGACACTAACCCGTGCCCTCACACGTACGCTCCCCCTAGAGCGTTGTCGTACCCTCACCTGGACCCTAAACCGTCCCCGTCCCCTAACCCTAACCCTAGCCCGAAGCCTAACCCTAACCCTTCCCCGAAACCTGACCCTCAGCCGTCCCCTAATCCTAACCCGTACGCTGACACTAACCCGCGCCCTCACACGTACGCTCCCCCTAGAGCGTTGTCGTACCCTCACCTGGACCCTAAACCGTCCCCGTCCCCTAACCCTAACCCTAGCCCGAACCCTAACCCTAACCCTTCCCCGAAGCCTGACCCTCAGCCGTCCCCTAATCCTAACCCGTACGCTGACACTAACCCGCGCCCTCACACGTACGCTCCCCCTAGAGCGTTGTCGTACCCTCACCTGGACCCTAAACCGTCCCCGTCCCCTAACCCTAACCCTAGCCCGAACCCTAACCCTAACCCTTCCCCGAAGCCTGACCCTCAGCCGTCCCCTAATCCTAACCCGTATGCTGACACTAACCCGCGCCCTCACACGTACGCTCCCCCTAGAGCGTTGTCGTACCCTCACCTGGACCCTAAACCGTCCCCGTCCCCTAACCCTAACCCTAGCCCGAAGCCTAACCCTAACCCTTCCCCGAAGCCTGACCCTCAGCCGTCACCTAATCCTAACCCGTACGCTGACACTAACCCGCGCCCTCACACGTACGCTCCCCCTAGAGCGTTGTCGTACCCTCACCTGGACCCTAAACCGTCCCCGTCCCCTAACCCTAACCCTAGCCCGAACCCTAACCCTAACCCTTCCCCGAAGCCTGACCCTCAGCCGTCCCCTAATCCTAACCCGTACGCTGACACTAACCCGCGCCCTCACACGTACGCTCCCACTAGAGCGTTGTCGTACCCTCACCTGGACCCTAAACCGTCCCCGTCCCCTAACCCTAACCCTAGCCCGAACCCTAACCCTAACCCTTCCCCGAAGCCTGACCCTCAGCCGTCCCCTAATCCTAACCCGTACGCTGACACTAACCCGCGCCCTCACACGTACGCTCCCCCTAGAGAGTTGTCGTACCCTCACCTGGACCCTAAACCGTCCCCGTCCCCTAACCCTAACCCTAGCCCGAAGCCTAAGCCTAACCCTTCCCCGAAGCCTGACCCTCAGCCGTCCCCTAATCCTAACCCGTACGCTGACACTAACCCGCGCCCTCACACGTACGCTCCCCCTAGAGCGTTGTCGTACCCTCACCTGGACCCTAAACCGTCCCCGTCCCCTAACCCTAACCCTAGCCCGAAGCCTAACCCTAACCCTTCCCCGAAGCCTGACCCTCAGCCGTCCCCTAATCCTAACCCGTACGCTGACACTAACCCGCGCCCTCACACGTACGCTCCCCCTAGAGCGTTGTCGTACCCTCACCTGGACCCTAAACCGTCCCCGTCCCCTAACCCTAACCCTAGCCCGAACCCTAACCCTAACCCTTCCCCGAAGCCTGACCCTCAGCCGTCCCCTAATCCTAACCCGTACGCTGACACTAACCCGCGCCCTCACACGTACGCTCCCCCTAGAGCGTTGTCGTACCCTCACCTGGACCCTAAACCATCCCCGTCCCCTAACCCTAACCCTAGCCCGAACCCTAACCCTAACCCTTCCCCGAAGCCTGACCCTCAGCCGTCCCCTAATCCTAACCCGTACGCTGACACTAACCCGCGCCCTCACACGTACGCTCCCCGTAGAGCGTTGTCGTACCCTCACCTGGACCCTAAACCGTCCCCGTCCCCTAACCCTAACCCTAGCCCGAAGCCTAACCCTAACCCTTCCCCGAAGCCTGACCCTCAGCCGTCCCCTAATCCTAACCCGTACGCTGACACTAACCCGCGCCCTCACACGTACGCTCCCCCTAGAGCGTTGTCGTACCCTCACCTGGACCCTAAACCGTCCCCGTCCCCTAACCCTAACCCTAGCCCGAAGCCTAACCCTAACCCTTCCCCGAAACCTGACCCTCAGCCGTCCCCTAATCCTAACCCGTACGCTGACACTAACCCGCGCCCTCACACGTACGCTCCCCCTAGAGCGTTGTCGTACCCTCACCTGGACCCTAAACCGTCCCCGTCCCCTAACCCTAACCCTAGCCCGAACCCTAACCCTAACCCTTCCCCGAAGCCTGACCCTCAGCCGTCCCCTAATCCTAACCCGTACGCTGACACTAACTCGCGCCCTCACACGTACGCTCCCCCTAGAGCGTTGTCGTACCCTCACCTGGACCCTAAACCGTCCCCGTCCCCTAACCCTAACCCTAGCCCGAACCCTAACCCTAACCCTTCCCCGAAGCCTGACCCTCAGCCGTCCCCTAATCCTAACCCGTATGCTGACACTAACCCGCGCCCTCACACGTACGCTCCCCCTAGAGCGTTGTCGTACCCTCACCTGGACCCTAAACCGTCCCCGTCCCCTAACCCTAACCCTAGCCCGAAGCCTAACCCTAACCCTTCCCCGAAGCCTGACCCTCAGCCGTCACCTAATCCTAACCCGTACGCTGACACTAACCCGCGCCCTCACACGTACGCTCCCCCTAGAGCGTTGTCGTACCCTCACCTGGACCCTAAACCGTCCCCGTCCCCTAACCCTAACCCTAGCCCGAACCCTAACCCTAACCCTTCCCCGAAGCCTGACCCTCAGCCGTCCCCTAATCCTAACCCGTACGCTGACACTAACCCGCGCCCTCACACGTACGCTCCCCCTAGAGCGTTGTCGTACCCTCACCTGGACCCTAATCCGTCCCCGTCCCCTAACCCTAACCCTAGCCCGAAGCCTAACCCTAACCCTTCCCCGAAGCCTGACCCTCAGCCGTCCCCTAATCCTAACCCGTACGCTGACACTAACCCGCGCCCTCACACGTACGCTCCCCCTAGAGCGTTGTCGTACCCTCACCTGGACCCTAAACCGTCCCCGTCCCCTAACCCTAACCCTAGCCCGAAGCCTAACCCTAACCCTTCCCCGAAGCCTGACCCTCAGCCGTCCCCTAATCCTAACCCGTACGCTGACACTAACCCGCGCCCTCACACGTACGCTCCCCCTAGAGCGTTGTCGTACCCTCACCTGGACCCTAAACCGTCCCCGTCCCCTAACCCTAACCCTAGCCCGAACCCTAACCCTAACCCTTCCCCGAAGCCTGACCCTCAGCCGTCCCCTAATCCTAACCCGTACGCTGACACTAACCCGCGCCCTCACACGTACGCTCCCCCTAGAGCGTTGTCGTACCCTCACCTGGACCCTAAACCGTCCCCGTCCCCTAACCCTAACCCTAGCCCGAAGCCTAACCCTAACCCTTCCCCGAAGCCTGACCCTCAGCCGTCCCCTAATCCTAACCCGTACGCTGACACTAACCCGCGCCCTCACACGTACGCTCCCCTTAGAGCGTTGTCGTACCCTCACCTGGACCCTAAACCGTCCCCGTCCCCTAACCCTAACCCTAGCCCGAAGCCTAACCCTAACCCTTCCCCGAACCCTGACCCTCACCCGTCCCCTAATCCTAACCCGTACGCTGACACTAACCCGCGCCCTCACACGTACGCTCCCCCTAGAGCGTTGTCGTACCCTCACCTGGACCCTAAACCGTCCCCGTCCCCTAACCCTAACCCTAGCCCGAACCCTAACCCTAACCCTTCCCCGAAGCCTGACCCTCAGCCGTCCCCTAATCCTAACCGGTACGCTGACACTAACCCGCGCCCTCACACGTACGCTCCCCCTAGAGCGTTGTCGTACCCTCACCTGGACCCTAAACCGTCCCCGTGCCCTAACCCTAACCCTAGCCCGAACCCTAACCCTAACCCTTCCCCGAAGCCTGACCCTCAGCCGTCCCCTAATCCTAACCCGTACGCTGACACTAACCCGCGCCCTCACACGTACGCTCCCCCTAGAGCGTTGTCGTACCCTCACCTGGACCCTAAACCGTCCCCGTCCCCTAACCCTAACCCTAGCCCGAAGCCTAACCCTAACCCTTCCCCGAAGCCTGACCCTCAGCCGTCCCCTAATCCTAACCCGTACACTGACACTAACCCGCGCCCTCACACGTACGCTCCCCCTAGAGCGTTGTCGTACCCTCACCTGGACCCTAAACCGTCCCCGTCCCCTAACCCTAACCCTAGCCCGAACCCTAACCCTAACCCTTCCCCGAAGCCTGACCCTCAGCCGTCCCCTAATCCTAACCCGTACGCTGACACTAACCCGCGCCCTCACACGTACGCTCCCCCTAGAGCGTTGTCGTACCCTCACCTGGACCCTAAACCGTCCCCGTCCCCTAACCCTAACCCTAGCCCGAAGCCTAACCCTAACCCTTCCCCGAAGCCTGACCCTCACCCGTCCCCTAATCTTAACCCGTACGCTGACACTAACCCGCGCCCTCACACGTACGCTCCCCCTAGAGCGTTGTCGTACCCTCACCTGGACCCTAAACCGTCCCCGTCCCCTAACCCTAACCCTAGCCCGAAGCCTAACCCTAACCCTTCCCCGAAGCCTGACCCTCAGCCGTCCCCTAATCCTAACCCGTACGCTGACACTAACCCGCGCCCTCACACGTACGCTCCCCCTAGAGCGTTGTCGTACCCTCACCTGGACCCTAAACCGTCCCCGTCCCCTAACCCTAACCCTAGCCCGAAGCCTAACCCTAACCCTTCCCCGAAGCCTGACCCTCAGCCGTCCCCTAATCCTAACCCGTACGCTGACACTAACCCGCGCCCTCACACGTACGCTCCCCCTAGAGCGTTGTCGTACCCTCACCTGCACCCTAAACCGTCCCCATCCCCTAACCCTAACCCTAGCCCGAAGCTTAACCCTAACCCTTCCCCGAAGCCTGACCCTCAGCCGTCCCCTAATCCTAACCCGTACGCTGACACTAACCCGCGCCCTCACACGTACGCTCCCCCTAGAGCGTTGTCGTACCCTCACCTGGACCCTAAACCGTCCCCGTCCCCTAACCCTAACCCTAGCCCGAAGCCTAACCCTAACCCTTCCCCGAAGCCTGACCCTCAGCCGTCCCCTTATCCTAACCCGTACGCTGACACTAACCCGCGCCCTCACACGTACGCTCCCCCTAGAGCGTTGTCGTACCGTCACCTGGACCCTAAACCGTCCCCGTCCCCTAACCCTAACCCTAGCCCGAAGCCTAACCCTAACCCTTCCCCGAAGCCTGACCCTCAGCCGTCCCCTAATCCTAACCCGTACGCTGACACTAACCCGCGCCCTCACACGTAAGTTCCCACTAGAGCGTTGTCGTACCCTCACCTGGACCCTAAACCGTCCCCGTCCCCTAACCCTAAACCTAGCCCGAACCCTAACCCTAACCCTTCCCCGAAGCCTGATCCTCAGCCGTCCCCTAATCCTAACCCGTACGCTGACACTAACCCGCGCCCTCACACGTACGCTCCCCCTAGAGCGTTGTCGTACCCTCACCTGGACCCTAAACCGTCCCCGTCCCCTAACCCTAACCCTAGCCCGAAGCCTAACCCTAACCCTTCCCCGAAGCCTGACCCTCACCCGTCCCCTAATCTTAACCCGTACGCTGACACTAACCCGCGCCCTCACACGTACGCTCCCCCTAGAGCGTTGTCGTACCCTCACCTGGACCCTAAACCGTCCCCGTCCCCTAACCCTAACCCTAGCCCGAAGCCTAACCCTAACCCTTCCCCGAAGCCTGACCCTCAGCCGTCCCCTAATCCTAACCCGTACGCTGACACTAACCCGCGCCCTCACACGTACGCTCCCCCTAGAGCGTTGTCGTACCCTCACCTGGACCCTAAAACGTCCCCGTCCCCTAACCCTAACCCTAGCCCGAAGCCTAACCCTAACCCTTCCCCGAAGCCTGACCCTCAGCCGTCCCCTAATCCTAACCCGTACGCTGACACTAACCCGCGCCCTCACACGTACGCTCCCCCTAGAGCGTTGTCGTACCCTCACCTGCACCCTAAACCGTCCCCATCCCCTAACCCTAACCCTAGCCCGAAGCTTAACCCTAACCCTTCCCCGAAGCCTGACCCTCAGCCGTCCCCTAATCCTAACCCGTACGCTGACACTAACCCGCGCCCTCACACGTACGCTCCCCCTAGAGCGTTGTCGTACCCTCACCTGGACCCTAAACCGTCCCCGTCCCCTAACCCTAACCCTAGCCCGAAGCCTAACCCTAACCCTTCCCCGAAGCCTGACCCTCAGCCGTCCCCTTATCCTAACCCGTACGCTGACACTAACCCGCGCCCTCACACGTACGCTCCCCCTAGAGCGTTGTCGTACCGTCACCTGGACCCTAAACCGTCCCCGTCCCCTAACCCTAACCCTAGCCCGAAGCCTAACCCTAACCCTTCCCCGAAGCCTGACCCTCAGCCGTCCCCTAATCCTAACCCGTACGCTGACACTAACCCGCGCCCTCACACGTACGCTCCCCCTAGAGCGTTGTCGTACCCTCACCTGGACCCTAAACCGTCCCCGTCCCCTAACCCTAACCCTAGCCCGAAGCCTAACCCTAACCCTTCCCCGAAGCCTGACCCTCAGCCGTCCCCTAATCCTAACCCGTACGCTGACACTAACCCGCGCCCTCACACGTACGCTCCCCCTAGAGCGTTGTCGTACCCTCACCTGGACCCTAAACCGTCCCCGTCCCCTAACCCTAACCCTAGCCCGAACCCTAACCCTAACCCTTCCCCGAAGCCTGACCCTCAGCCGTCCCCTAATCCTAACCCGTACGCTGACACTAACCCGCGCCCTCACACGTACGCTCCCCCTAGAGCGTTGTCGTACCCTCACCTGAACCCTAAACCGTCCCCGTCCCCTAACCCTAACCCTAGCCCGTAGCCTAACCCTAACCCTTCCCCGAAGCCTGACCCTCAGCCGTCCCCTAATCCTAACCCGTACGCTGACACTAACCCGCGCCCTCACACGTACGCTCCCCTTAGAGTGTTGTCGTACCCTCACCTGGACCCTAAACCGTCCCCGTCCCCTAACCCTAACCCTAGCCCGAAGCCTAACCCTAACCCTTCCCCGAAGCCTGACCCTCACCCGTCCCCTAATCCTAACCCGTACGCTGACACTAACCCGCGCCCTCACACGTACGCTCCCCCTAGAGCGTTGTCGTACCCTCACCTGGACCCTAAACCATCCCCGTCCCCTAACCCTAACCCTAGCCCGAACCCTAACCCTAACCCTTCCCCGAAGCCTGACCCTCACCCGTCCCCTAATCCTAACCCGTACGCTGACACTAACCCGCGCCCTCACACGTACGCTCCCCCTAGAGCGTTGTCGTACCCTCACCTGGACCCTAAACCGTCCCCGTCCCCTAACCCTAACCCTAGCCCGAAGCCTAACCCTAACCCTTCCCCGAAGCCTGACCCTCAGCCGTCCCCTAATCCTAACCCGTACGCTGACACTAACCCGCGCCCTCACACGTACGCTCCCCCTAGAGCGTTGTCGTACCCTCACCTGGACCCTAAACCGTCCCCGTCCCCTAACCATAACCCTAGCCCGAAGCCTAACCCTAACCCTTCCCCGAAGCCTGACCCTCAGCCGTCCCCTAATCCTAACCCGTACGCTGACACTAACCCGCGCCCTCACACGTACGCTCCCCCTAGAGCGTTGTCGTACCCTCACCTGCACCCTAAACCGTCCCCATCCCCTAACCCTAACCCTAGCCCGAAGCTTAACCCTAACCCTTCCCCGAAGCCTGACCCTCAGCCGTCCCCTAATCCTAACCCGTACGCTGACACTAACCCGCGCCCTCACACGTACGCTCCCCCTAGAGCGTTGTCGTACCCTCACCTGGACCCTAAACCGTCCCCGTCCCCTAACCCTAACCCTAGCCCGAAGCCTAACCCTAACCCTTCCCCGAAGCCTGACCCTCAGCCGTCCCCTTATCCTAACCCGTACGCTGACACTAACCCGCGCCCTCACACGTACGCTCCCCCTAGAGCGTTGTCGTACCGTCACCTGGACCCTAAACCGTCCCCGTCCCCTAACCCTAACCCTAGCCCGAAGCCTAACCCTAACCCTTCCCCGAAGCCTGACCCTCAGCCGTCCCCTAATCCTAACCCGTACGCTGACACTAACCCGCGCCCTCACACGTAAGTTCCCACTAGAGCGTTGTCGTACCCTCACCTGGACCCTAAACCGTCCCCGTCCCCTAACCCTAAACCTAGCCCGAACCCTAAACCTAACCCTTCCCCGAAGCCTGATCCTCAGCCGTCCCCTAATCCTAACCCGTACGCTGACACTAACCCGCGCCCTCACACGTACGCTCCCCCTAGAGCGTTGTCGTACCCTCACCTGGACCCTAAACCGTCCCCGTCCCCTAACCCTAACCCTAGCCCGAACCCTAACCCTAACCCTTCCCGGAAGCCTGACCCTCAGCCGTCCCCTAATCCTAACCCGTACGCTGACACTAACCCGCGCCTTCACACGTACGCTCCCCCTAGAGCGTTGTCGTACCCTCACCTGGACCCTAAACCGTCCCCGTCCCCTAACCCTAACCCTAGCCCGAAGCCTAACCCTAACCCTTCCCCGAAGCCTGACCCTCAGCCGTCCCCTAATCCTAACCCGTACGCTGACACTAACCCGCGCCCTCACACGTACGCTCCCCCTAGAGCGTTGTCGTACCCTCACCTGGACCCTAAACCGTCCCCGTCCCCTAACCCTAACCCTAGCCCGAAGCCTAACCCTAACCCTTCCCCGAAGCCTGACCCTCAGCCGTCCCCTAATCCTAACCCGTACGCTGACACTAACCCGCGCCCTCACACGTACGCTCCCCCTAGAGCGTTGTCGTACCCTCACCTGGACCCTAAACCGTCCCCGTCCCCTAACCCTAACCCTAGCCCGAAGCCTAACCCTAACCCTTCCCCGAAGCCTGACCCTCAGCCGTGCCCTAATCCTAACCCGTACGCTGACACTAACCCGCGCCCTCACACGTACGCTCCCCTTAGAGCGTTGTCGTACCCTCACCTGGACCCTAAACCGTCCCCGTCCCCTAACCCTAACCCTAGCCCGAAGCCTAACCCTAACCCTTCCCCGAAGCCTGACCCTCAGCCGTCCCCTAATCCTAACCCGTACGCTGACACTAACCCGCGCCCTCACACGTACGCTCCCCCTAGAGCGTTGTCGTACCCTCACCTGGACCCTAAACCGTCCCCGTCCCCTAACCCTAACCCTAGCCCGAAGCCTAACCCTAACCCTTCCCCGAAGCCTGACCCTCAGCCGTCCCCTAATCCTAACCCGTACGCTGACACTAACCCGCGCCCTCACACGTACGCTCCCCCTAGAGCGTTGTCGTACCCTCACCTGGACCCTAAACCGTCCCCGTCCCCTAACCCTAACCCTAGCCCGAAGCCTAACCCTAACTCTTCCCCGAAGCCTGACCCTCAGCCGTCCCCTTATCCTAACCCGTACGCTGACACTAAGCCGCGCCCTCACACGTACGCTCCCCCTAGAGCGTTGTCGTACCCTCACCTGGACCCTAAACCGTCCCCGTCCCCTAACCCTAACCCTAGCCCGAAGCCTAACCCTAACCCTTCCCCGAAGCCTGACCCTCAGCCGTCCCCTAATCCTAACCCGTACGCTGACACTAACCCGCGCCCTCACACGTACGCTCCCCCTAGAGCGTTGTCGTACCCTCACCTGGACCCTAAACCGTCCCCGTCCCCTAACCCTAACCCTAGCCCGAAGCCTAACCCTAACCCTTCCCCGAAGCCTGACCCTCAGCCGTCCCCTAATCCTAACCCGTACGCTGACACTAACCCGCGCCCTCACACGTACGCTCCCCCTAGAGCGTTGTCGTACCCTCACCTGCACCCTAAACCGTCCCCATCCCCTAACCCAAACCCTAGCCCGAAGCTTAACCCTAACCCTTCCCCGAAGCCTGACCCTCAGCCGTCCCCTAATCCTAACCCGTACGCTGACACTAACCCGCGCCCTCACACGTACGCTCCCCCTAGAGCGTTGTCGTACCCTCACCTGGACCCTAAACCGTCCCCGTCCCCTAACCCTAACCCTAGCCCGAAGCCTAACCCTAACCCTTCCCCGAAGCCTGACCCTCAGCCGTCCCCTTATCCTAACCCGTACGCTGACACTAACCCGCGCCCTCACACGTACGCTCCCCCTAGAGCGTTGTCGTACCGTCACCTGGACCCTAAACCGTCCCCGTCCCCTAACCCTAACCCTAGCCCGAAGCCTAACCCTAACCCTTCCCCGAAGCCTGACCCTCAGCCGTCCCCTAATCCTAACCCGTACGCTGACACTAACCCGCGCCCTCACACGTAAGTTCCCACTAGAGCGTTGTCGTACCCTCACCTGGACCCTAAACCGTCCCCGTCCCCTAACCCTAAACCTAGCCCGAACCCTAACCCTAACCCTTCCCCGAAGCCTGATCCTCAGCCGTCCCCTAATCCTAACCCGTACGCTGACACTAACCCGCGCCCTCACACGTACGCTCCCCCTAGAGCGTTGTCGTACCCTCACCTGGACCCTAAACCGTCCCCGTCCCCTAACCCTAACCCTAGCCCGAACCCTAACCCTAACCCTTCCCGGAAGCCTGACCCTCAGCCGTCCCCTAATCCTAACCCGTACGCTGACACTAACCCGCGCCTTCACACGTACGCTCCCCCTAGAGCGTTGTCGTACCCTCACCTGGACCCTAAACCGTCCCCGTCCCCTAACCCTAACCCTAGCCCGAAGCCTAACCCTAACCCTTCCCCGAAGCCTGACCCTCAGCCGTCCCCTAATCCTAACCCGTACGCTGACACTAACCCGCGCCCTCACACGTACGCTCCCCCTAGAGCGTTGTCGTACCCTCACCTGGACCCTAAACCGTCCCCGTCCCCTAACCCTAACCCTAGCCCGAAGCCTAACCCTAACCCTTCCCCGAAGCCTGACCCTCAGCCGTCCCCTAATCCTAACCCGTACGCTGACACTAACCCGCGCCCTCACACGTACGCTCCCCCTAGAGCGTTGTCGTACCCTCACCTGGACCCTAAACCGTCCCCGTCCCCTAACCCTAACCCTAGCCCGAAGCCTAACCCTAACCCTTCCCCGAAGCCTGACCCTCAGCCGTCCCCTAATCCTAACCCGTACGCTGACACTAACCCGCGCCCTCACACGTACGCTCCCCTTAGAGCGTTGTCGTACCCTCACCTGGACCCTAAACCGTCCCCGTCCCCTAACCCTAACCCTAGCCCGAAGCCTAACCCTAACCCTTCCCCGAAGCCTGACCCTCAGCCGTCCCCTAATCCTAACCCGTACGCTGACACTAACCCGCGCCCTCACACGTACGCTCCCCCTAGAGCGTTGTCGTACCCTCACCTGGACCCTAAACCGTCCCCGTCCCCTAACCCTAACCCTAGCCCGAAGCCTAACCCTAACCCTTCCCCGAAGCCTGACCCTCAGCCGTCCCCTAATCCTAACCCGTACGCTGACACTAACCCGCGCCCTCACACGTACGCTCCCCCTAGAGCGTTGTCATACCCTCACCTGGACCCTAAACCGTCCCCGTCCCCTAACCCTAACCCTAGCCCGAAGCCTAACCCTAACCCTTCCCCGAAGCCTGACCCTCAGCCGTCCCCTTATCCTAACCCGTACGCTGACACTAAGCCGCGCCCTCACACGTACGCTCCCCCTAGAGCGTTGTCGTACCCTCACCTGGACCCTAAACCGTCCCCGTCCTCTAACCCTAACCCTAGCCCGAAGCCTAACCCTAACCCTTCCCCGAAGCCTGACCCTCAGCCGTCCCCTAATCCTAACCCGTACGCTGACACTAACCCGCGCCCTCACACGTACGCTCCCCCTAGAGCGTTGTCGTACCCTCACCTGGACCCTAAACCGTCCCCGTCCCCTAACCCTAACCCTAGCCCGAAGCCTAACCCTAACCCTTCCCCGAAGCCTGACCCTCAGCCGTCCCCTAATCCTAACCCGTATGCTGACACTAACCCGCGCCCTCACACGTACGCTCCCCCTAGAGCGTTGTCGTACCCTCACCTGGACCCTAAACCGTCCCCGTCCCCTAACCCTAACCCTAGCCCGAACCCTAACCCTAACCCTTCCCCGAAGCCTGACCCTCAGCCGTCCCCTAATCTTAACTCGTACGCTGACACTAACCCGCGCCCTCACACGTACGCTCCCCCTAGAGCGTTGTCGTACCCTCACCTGGACCCTAAACCGTCCCCGTCCCCTAACCCTAACCCTAGCCCGAACCCTAACCCTAACCCTTCCCCGAAGCCTGACCCTCAGCCGTCCCCTAATCTTAACCCGTACGCTGACACTAACCCGCGCCCTCACATGTACGCTCCCCCTAGAGCGTTGTCGTACCCTCACCTGGACCCTAAACCGTCCCCGTCCCCTAACCCTAACCCTAGCCCGAACCCTAACCCTAACCCTTCCCCGAAGACTGACCCTCACCCGTCCCCTAATCTTAACCCGTACGCTGACACTAACCCGCGCCCTCACACGTACGCTCCCCCTAGAGCGTTGTCGTACCCTCACCTGGACCCTAAACCGTCCCCGTCCCCTAACCCTAACCCTAGCCCGAAGCCTAACCCTAACCCTTCCCCGAAACCTGACCCTCAGCCGTCCCCTAATCCTAACCCGTACGCTGACACTAACCCGCGCCCTCACACGTACGCTCCCCCTAGAGCGTTGTCGTACCCTCACCTGGACCCTAAACCGTCCCCGTCCTCTAACCCTAACCCTAGCCCTAAGCCTAACCCTAACCCTTCCCCGAAGCCTGACCCTCAGCCGTCCCCTAATCCTAACCCGTACGCTGACACTAACCCGCGCCCTCACACGTACGCTCCCCCTAGAGCGTTGTCGTACCCTCACCTGGACCCTAAACCGTCCCCGTCCTCTAACCCTAACCCTAGCCCTAAGCCTAACCCTAACCCTTCCCCGAAGCCTGACCCTCAGCCGTCCCCTAATCCTAACCCGTACGCTGACACTAACCCGCGCCCTCACACGTACGCTCCCCCTAGAGCGTTGTCGTACCCTCACCTGGACCCTAAACCGTCCCCGTCCCCTAACCCTAACCCTAGCCCGAAGCCTAACCCTAACCCTTCCCCGAAGCCTGACCCTCAGCCGTCCCCTAATCCTAACCCGTACGCTGACACTAACCCGCGCCCTCACACGTACGCTCCCCCTAGAGCGTTGTCGTACCCTCACCTGGACCCTAAACCGTCCCCGTCCCCTAACCCTAACCCTAGCCCGAAGCCTAACCCTAACACTTGCCCGAAGCCTGACCCTCAGCCGTCCCCTAATCCTAACCCGTACGCTGACACTAACCCGCGCCCTCACACGTACGCTCCCCCTAGAGCGTTGTCGTACCCTCACCTGGACCCTAAACCGTCCCCGTCCCCTAACCCTAACCCTAGCCCGAAGCCTAACCCTAACCCTTCCCCGAAGCCTGACCCTCAGCCGTCCCCTAATCCTAACCCGTACGCTGAAACTAACCCGCGCCCTCACACGTACGCTCCCCCTAGAGCGTTGTCGTACCCTCACCTGGACCCTAAACCGTCCCCGTCCCCTAACCCTAACCCTAGCCCGAAGCCTAACCCTAACCCTTCCCCGAAGCCTGACCCTCAGCCGTCCCCTAATCCTAACCCGTACGCTGACACTAACCCGCGCCCTCACACGTACGCTCCCCCTAGAGCGTTGTCGTACCCTCACCTGGACCCTAAACCTTCCCCGTCCCCTAACCCTAACCCTAGCCCGAAGCCTAAACCTAACCCTTCCCCGAAGCCTGACCCTCAGCCGTCCCCTAATCCTAACCCGTACGCTGACAATAACCCGCGCCCTCACACGTACGCTCCCCCTAGAGCGTTGTCGTACCCTCACCTGGACCCTAAACCGTCCCCGTCCCCTAACCCTAACCCTAGCCCGAACCCTAACCCTAACCCTTCCCCGAAGCCTGACCCTCAGCCGTCCCCTAATCCTAACCCGTACGCTGACACTAACCCGCGCCCTCACACGTACGCTCCCCTTAGAGCGTTGTCGTACCCTCACCTGGACCCTAAACCGTCCCCGTCCCCTAACCCTAACCCTAGCCCGAACCCTAACCCTAACCCTTCCCCGAAGCCTGACCCTCATCCGTCCCCTAATCCTAACCCGTACGCTGACACTAACCCGCGCCCTCACACGTACGCTCCCCCTAGAGCGTTGTCGTACCCTCACCTGGACCCTAAATCGTCCCCGTCCCTTAACCCTAACCCTAGCCCGAAGCCTAACCCTAACCCTTCCCCGAAGCCTGACCCTCAGCCGTCCCCTAATCCTAACCCGTACGCTGACACCAACCCGCGCCCTCACACATACGCTCCCCTTAGAGCGTTGTCGTACCCTCACCTGGACCCTAAACCGTCCCCGTGCCCTAACCCTAACCCTAGCCCGAAGCCTAACCCTAACCCTTCCCCGAAGCCTGACCCTCAGCCGTCCCCTAATCCTAACCCGTACGCTGACACTAACCCGCGCCCTCACACGTACGCTCCCCCTAGAGCGTTGTCGTACCCTCACCTGGACCCTGAACCGTCCCCGTCCCCTAACCCTAACCCTAGCCCGAAGCCTAACCCTAACCCTTCCCCGAAGCCTGACCCTCAGCCGTCCCCTAATCCTAACCCGTACGCTGACACTAACCCGCGCCCTCACACGTACGATCCCACTAGAGCGTTGTCGTACCCTCACCTGGACCCTAAACCGTCCCCGTCCCCTAACCCTAACCCTAGCCCGAAGCCTAACCCTAACCCTTCCCCGAAGCCTGACCCTCAGCCGTCCCCTAATCCTAACCCGTACGCTGACACTAACCCGCGCCCTCACACGTACGCTCCCCCTAGAGCGTTGTCGTACCCTCACCTGGACCCTAAACCGTCCCCGTCCCCTAACCCTAACCCTAGCCCGAACCCTAACCCTAACCCTTCCCCGAAGCCTGACCCTCAGCCGTCCCCTAATCCTAACCCGTACGCTGACACTAACCCGCGCCCTCACACGTACACTCCCCCTAGAGCGTTGTCGTACCCTCACCTGGACCCTAAACCGTCCCCGTCCCCTAACCCTAACCCTAGCCCGAAGCCTAAACCTAACCCTTGCCCGAAGCCTGACCCTCAGCCGTCCCCTAATCCTAACCCGTACGCTGACACTAACCCGCGCCCTCACATGTACGCTCCCCCTAGAGCGTTGTCGTACCCTCACCTGGACCCTAAACCGTCCCCGTCCCCTAACCCTAACCCTAGCCCGAACCCTATCCCTAACCCTTCCCCGAAGCCTGACCCTCAGCCGTCCCCTAATCCTAACCCGTACGCTGACACTAACCCGCGCCCTCACACGTACGCTCCCCCTAGAGCGTTGTCGTACCCTCACCTGGACCCTAAACCGTCCCCGTCCCCTAACGCTAACCCTAGCCCGAAGCCTAACCCTAACCCTTCCCCGAAGCCTGACCCTCAGCCGTCCCCTAATCCTAACCCGTACGCTGACACTAACCCGCGCCCTCACACGTACGCTCCCCTTAGAGCGTTGTCGTACCCTCACCTGGACCCTAAACCGTCCCCGTCCCCTAACCCTAACCCTAGCCCGAAGCCTAACCCTAACCCTTCCCCGAAGCCTGACCCTCAGCCGTCCCCTAATCCTAACCCGTACGCTGACACTAACCCACGCCCTCACACGTACGCTCCCCCTAGAGCGTTGTCGTACCCTCACCTGGACCCTAAACCGTCCCCGTCCCCTAACCCTAACCCTAGCCCGAACCCTAACCCTAACCCTTCCCCGAAGCCTGACCCTCAGCCGTCCCCTAATCCTAACCCGTACGCTGACACTAACCCGCGCCCTCACACGTACGCTCCCCCTAGAGCGTTGTCGTACCCTCACCTGGACCCTAAACCGTCCCCGTCCCCTAACCCTAACCCTAGCCCGAAGCCTAAACCTAAACCTTCCCCGAAGCCTGACCCTCAGCCGTCCCCTAATCCTAACCCGTACGCTGACACTAACCCGCGCCCTCACACGTACGCTCCCCCTAGAGCGTTGTCGTACCCTCACCTGGACCCTAAACCGTCCCCGTCCCCTAACCCTAACCCTAGCCCGAACCCTAACCCTAACCCTTCCCCGAAGCCTGACCCTCAGCCGTCCCCTAATCCTAACCCGTACGCTGACACTAACCCGCGCCCTCACACGTACGCTCCCCCTAGAGCGTTGTCGTACCCTCACCTGGACCCTAAACCGTCCCCGTCCCCTAACCCTAACCCTAGCCCGAACACTAACCCTAACCCTTCCCCGAAGCCTGACCCTCAGCCGTCCCCTAATCCTAACCCGTACGCTGACACTAACCCGCGCCCTCACACGTACGCTCCCCCTAGAGCGTTGTCGTACCCTCACCTGGACCCTAAACCGTCCCCGTCCCCTAACCCTAACCCTAGCCCGAACCCTAACCCTAACCCTTCCCCGAAGCCTGACCCTCAGCCGTCCCCTAATCCTAACCCGTACGCTGACACTAACCCGCGCCCTCACACGTACGCTCCCCCTAGAGCGTTGTCGTACCCTCACCTGGACCCTAAACCGTCCCCGTCCCCTAACCCTAACCCTAGCCCGAACCCTAACCCTAACCCTTCCCCGAAGCCTGACCCTCAGCCGTCCCCTAATCCTAACCCGTACGCTGACACTAACCCGCGCCCTCACACGTACGCTCCCCCTAGAGCGTTGTCGTACCCTCACCTGGACCCTAAACCGTCCCCGTCCCCTAACCCTAACCCTAGCCCGAACCCTAACCCTAACCCTTCCCCGAAGCCTGACCCTCAGCCGTCCCCTAATCTTAACCTGTACGCTGACACTAACCCGCGCCCTCACATGTACGCTCCCCCTAGAGCGTTGTCGTACCCTCACCTGGACCCTAAACCGTCCCCGTCCCCTAACCCTAACCCTAGCCCGAACCCTAACCCTAACCCTTCCCCGAAGCCTGACCCTCAGCCGTCCCCTAATCTTAACCCGTACGCTGACACTAACCCGCGCCCTCACATGTACGCTCCCCCTAGAGCGTTGTCGTACCCTCACCTGGACCCTAAACCGTCCCCGTCCCCTAACCCTAACCCTAGCCCGAACCCTAACCCTAACCCTTCCCCGAAGACTGACCCTCACCCGTCCCCTAATCTTAACCCGTACGCTGACACTAACCCGTGCCCTCACACGTACGCTCCCCCTAGAACGTTGTCGTACCCTCACCTGGACCCTAAACCGTCCCCGTCCCCTAACCCTAACCCTAGCCCGAACCCTAACCCTAACCCTTCCCCGAAGCCTGACCCTCAGCCGTCCCCTAATCCTAACCCGTACGCTGACACTAACCCGCGCCCTCACACGTACGCTCCCCCTAGAGCGTTGTCGTACCCTCACCTGGACCCTAAACCGTCCCCGTCCCCTAACCCTAACCCTAGCCCGAACCCTAACCCTAATCCTTCCCCGAAGCCTGACCCTCAGCCGTCCCCTAATCCTAACCCGTACGCTGACACTAACCCGCGCCCTCACACGTACGCTCCCCCTAGAGCGTTGTCGTACCCTCACCTGGACCCTAAACCGTCCCCGTCCCCTAACCCTAACCCTAGCCCGAACCCTAACCCTAACCCTTCCCCGAAGCCTGACCCTCAGCCGTCCCCTAATCCTAACCCGTACGCTGACACTAACCCGCGCCCTCACACGTACGCTCCCACTAGAGCGTTGTCGTACCCTCACCTGGACCCTAAACCGTCCCCGTCCCCTAACCCTAACCCTAGCCCGAAGCCTAACCCTAACCCTTCCCCGAAGCCTGACCCTCAGCCGTCCCCTAATCCTAACCCGTACGCTGACACTAACCCGCGCCCTCACACGTACGCTCCCCCTAGAGCGTTGTCGTACCCTCACCTGAACCCTAAACCGTCCCCGTCCCCTAACCCTAACCCTAGCCCGAACCCTAACCCTAACCCTTCCCCGAAGCCTGACCCTCAGCCGTCCCCTAATCCTAACCCGTACGCTGACACTAACCCGCGCCCTCACACGTACGCTCCCCCTAGAGCGTTGTCGTACCCTCACCTGGACCCTAAACCGTCCCCGTCCCCTAACCCTAACCCTAGCCCGAAGCCTAAACCTAAACCTTCCCCGAAGCCTGACCCTCAGCCGTCCCCTAATCCTAACCCGTACGCTGACACTAACCCGCGCCCTCACACGTACGCTCCCCCTAGAGCGTTGTCGTACCCTCACCTGGACCCTAAACCGTCCCCGTCCCCTAACCCTAACCCTAGCCCGAACCCTAACCCTAACCCTTCCCCGAAGCCTGACCCTCAGCCGTCCCCTAATCCTAACCCGTACGCTGACACTAACCCGCGCCCTCACACGTACGCTCCCCCTAGAGCGTTGTCGTACCCTCACCTGGACCCTAAACCGTCCCCGTCCCCTAACCCTAACCCTAGCCCGAACACTAACCCTAACCCTTCCCCGAAGCCTGACCCTCAGCCGTCCCCTAATCCTAACCCGTACGCTGACACTAACCCGCGCCCTCACACGTACGCTCCCCCTAGAGCGTTGTCGTACCCTCACCTGGACCCTAAACCGTCCCCGTCCCCTAACCCTAACCCTAGCCCGAACCCTAACCCTAACCCTTCCCCGAAGCCTGACCCTCAGCCGTCCCCTAATCCTAACCCGTACGCTGACACTAACCCGCGCCCTCACACGTACGCTCCCCCTAGAGCGTTGTCGTACCCTCACCTGGACCCTAAACCGTCCCCGTCCCCTAACCCTAACCCTAGCCCGAACCCTAACCCTAACCCTTCCCCGAAGCCTGACCCTCAGCCGTCCCCTAATCCTAACCCGTACGCTGACACTAACCCGCGCCCTCACACGTACGCTCCCCCTAGAGCGTTGTCGTACCCTCACCTGGACCCTAAACCGTCCCCGTCCCCTAACCCTAACCCTAGCCCGAACCCTAACCCTAACCCTTCCCCGAAGCCTGACCCTCAGCCGTCCCCTAATCTTAACCTGTACGCTGACACTAACCCGCGCCCTCACATGTACGCTCCCCCTAGAGCGTTGTCGTACCCTCACCTGGACCCTAAACCGTCCCCGTCCCCTAACCCTAACCCTAGCCCGAACCCTAACCCTAACCCTTCCCCGAAGCCTGACCCTCAGCCGTCCCCTAATCTTAACCCGTACGCTGACACTAACCCGCGCCCTCACATGTACGCTCCCCCTAGAGCGTTGTCGTACCCTCACCTGGACCCTAAACCGTCCCCGTCCCCTAACCCTAACCCTAGCCCGAACCCTAACCCTAACCCTTCCCCGAAGACTGACCCTCACCCGTCCCCTAATCTTAACCCGTACGCTGACACTAACCCGTGCCCTCACACGTACGCTCCCCCTAGAACGTTGTCGTACCCTCACCTGGACCCTAAACCGTCCCCGTCCCCTAACCCTAACCCTAGCCCGAACCCTAACCCTAACCCTTCCCCGAAGCCTGACCCTCAGCCGTCCCCTAATCCTAACCCGTACGCTGACACTAACCCGCGCCCTCACACGTACGCTCCCCCTAGAGCGTTGTCGTACCCTCACCTGGACCCTAAACCGTCCCCGTCCCCTAACCCTAACCCTAGCCCGAACCCTAACCCTAATCCTTCCCCGAAGCCTGACCCTCAGCCGTCCCCTAATCCTAACCCGTACGCTGACACTAACCCGCGCCCTCACACGTACGCTCCCCCTAGAGCGTTGTCGTACCCTCACCTGGACCCTAAACCGTCCCCGTCCCCTAACCCTAACCCTAGCCCGAACCCTAACCCTAACCCTTCCCCGAAGCCTGACCCTCAGCCGTCCCCTAATCCTAACCCGTACGCTGACACTAACCCGCGCCCTCACACGTACGCTCCCACTAGAGCGTTGTCGTACCCTCACCTGGACCCTAAACCGTCCCCGTCCCCTAACCCTAACCCTAGCCCGAAGCCTAACCCTAACCCTTCCCCGAAGCCTGACCCTCAGCCGTCCCCTAATCCTAACCCGTACGCTGACACTAACCCGCGCCCTCACACGTACGCTCCCCCTAGAGCGTTGTCGTACCCTCACCTGAACCCTAAACCGTCCCCGTCCCCTAACCCTAACCCTAGCCCGAACCCTAACCCTAACCCTTCCCCGAAGCCTGACCCTCAGCCGTCCCCTAATCCTAACCCGTACGCTGACACTAACCCGCGCCCTCACACGTACGCTCCCCCTAGAGCGTTGTCGTACCCTCACCTGGACCCTAAACCGTCCCCGTCCCCTAACCCTAACCCTAGCCCGAAGCCTAACCCTAACCCTTCCCCGAAGCCTGACCCTCAGCCGTCCCCTAATCCTAACCCGTACGCTGACACTAACCCGCGCCCTCACATGTACGCTCCCCCTAGAGCGTTGTCGTACCCTCACCTGGACCCTAAACCGTCCCCGTCCCCTAACCCTAACCCTAGCCCGAACCCTATCCCTAACCCTTCCCCGAAGCCTGACCCTCAGCCGTCCCCTAATCCTAACCCGTACGCTGACACTAACCCGCGCCCTCACACGTACGCTCCCCCTAGAGCGTTGTCGTACCCTCACCTGGACCCTAAACCGTCCCCGTCCCCTAACCCTAACCCTAGCCCGAAGCCTAACCCTAACCCTTCCCCGAAGCCTGACCCTCAGCCGTCCCCTAATCCTAACCCGTACGCTGACACTAACCCGCGCCCTCACACGTACGCTCCCCTTAGAGCGTTGTCGTACCCTCACCTGGACCCTAAACCGTCCCCGTCCCCTAACCCTAACCCTAGCCCGAAGCCTAACCCTAACCCTTCCCCGAAGCCTGACCCTCAGCCGTCCCCTAATCCTAACCCGTACGCTGACACTAACCCACGCCCTCACACGTACGCTCCCCCTAGAGCGTTGTCGTACCCTCACCTGGACCCTAAACCGTCCCCGTCCCCTAACCCTAACCCTAGCCCGAACCCTAACCCTAACCCTTCCCCGAAGCCTGACCCTCAGCCGTCCCCTAATCCTAACCCGTACGCTGACACTAACCCGCGCCCTCACACGTACGCTCCCCCTAGAGCGCTGTCGTACCCTCACCTGGACCCTAAACCGTCCCCGTCCCCTAACCCTAACCCTAGCCCGAAGCCTAACCCTAACCCTTCCCCGAAGCCTGACCCTCAGCCGTCCCCTAATCCTAACCCGTACGCTGACACTAACCCGCGCCCTCACACGTACGCTCCCCCTAGAGCGTTGTCGTACCCTCACCTGGACCCTAAACCGTCCCCGTCCCCTAACCCTAACCCTAGCCCGAACCCTAACCCTAACCCTTCCCCGAAGCCTGACCCTCAGCCGTCCCCTAATCCTAACCCGTACGCTGACACTAACCCGCGCCCTCACACGTACGCTCCCCCTAGAGCGTTGTCGTACCCTCACCTGGACCCTAAACCGTCCCCGTCCCCTAACCCTAACCCTAGCCCGAACACTAACCCTAACCCTTCCCCGAAGCCTGACCCTCAGCCGTCCCCTAATCCTAACCCGTACGCTGACACTAACCCGCGCCCTCACACGTACGCTCCCCCTAGAGCGTTGTCGTACCCTCACCTGGACCCTAAACCGTCCCCGTCCCCTAACCCTAACCCTAGCCCGAACCCTAACCCTAACCCTTCCCCGAAGCCTGACCCTCAGCCGTCCCCTAATCCTAACCCGTACGCTGACACTAACCCGCGCCCTCACACGTACGCTCCCCCTAGAGCGTTGTCGTACCCTCACCTGGACCCTAAACCGTCCCCGTCCCCTAACCCTAACCCTAGCCCGAACCCTAACCCTAACCCTTCCCCGAAGCCTGACCCTCAGCCGTCCCCTAATCCTAACCCGTACGCTGACACTAACCCGCGCCCTCACACGTACGCTCCCCCTAGAGCGTTGTCGTACCCTCACCTGGACCCTAAACCGTCCCCGTCCCCTAACCCTAACCCTAGCCCGAACCCTAACCCTAACCCTTCCCCGAAGCCTGACCCTCAGCCGTCCCCTAATCTTAACCTGTACGCTGACACTAACCCGCGCCCTCACATGTACGCTCCCCCTAGAGCGTTGTCGTACCCTCACCTGGACCCTAAACCGTCCCCGTCCCCTAACCCTAACCCTAGACCGAACCCTAACCCTAACCCTTCCCCGAAGCCTGACCCTCAGCCGTCCCCTAATCTTAACCCGTACCCTGACGCTAACCCGCGCCCTCACATGTATGCTCCCCCTAGAGCGTTGTCGTACCCTCACCTGGACCCTAAACCGTCCCCGTCCCCTAACCCTAACCCTAGCCCGAACCCTAACCCTAACCCTTCCCCGAAGACTGACCCTCACCCGTCCCCTAATCTTAACCCGTACGCTGACACTAACCCGTGCCCTCACACGTACGCTCCCCCTAGAGCGTTGTCGTACCCTCACCTGGACCCTAAACCGTCCCCGTCCCCTAACCCTAACCCTAGCCCGAACCCTAACCCTAACCCTTCCCCGAAGCCTGACCCTCAGCCGTCCCCTAATCCTAACCCGTACGCTGACACTAACCCGCGCCCTCACACGTACGCTCCCCCTAGAGCGTTGTCGTACCCTCACCTGGACCCTAAACCGTCCCCGTCCCCTAACCCTAACACTAGCCCGAAGCCTAACCCTAACCCTTCCCCGAAGCCTGACCCTCAGCCGTCCCCTAATCCTAACCCGTACGCTGACACTAACCCGCGCCCTCACACGTACGCTCCCCCTAGAGCGTTGTCGTACCCTCACCTGGACCCTGAACCGTCCCCGTCCCCTAACCCTAACCCTAGCCCGAAGCCTAACCCTAACCCTTCCCCGAAGCCTGACCCTCAGCCGTCCCCTAATCCTAACCCGTACGCTGACACTAACCCGCGCCCTCACACGTACGCTCCCCTTAGAGCGTTGACGTACCCTCACCTGGACCCTAAACCGTCCCCGTCCCCTAACCCTAACCCTAGCCCGAAGCCTAACCCTAACCCTTCCCCGAAGCCTGACCCTCAGCCGTCCCCTAATCCTAACCCGTACGCTGACACTAACACGCGCCCTCACACGTACGCTCCCCCTAGAGCATTGTCGTACCCTCACCTGGACCCTAAACTGTCCCCGTCCCCTAACCCTAACCCTAGCCCGAACCCTAACCCTAACACTTCCCCGAAGCCTGACCCTCAGCCGTCCCCTTATCCTAACCCGTACGCTGACACTAACCCGCGCCCTCACACGTACGCTCCCCCTAGAGCGTTGTCGTACCCTCACCTGGACCCTAAACCGTCCCCGTCCCCTAACCCTAACCCTAGCCCGAACCCTAACCCTAACCCTTCCCCGAAGCCTGACCCTCAGCCGTCCCCTAATCCTAACCCGTACGCTGACACTAACCCGCGCCCTCACACGTACGCTCCCCCTAGAGCGTTGTCGTACCCTCACCTGGACCCTAAACCGTCCCCGTCCCCTAACCCTAACCCTAGCCCGAACCCTAACCCTAACCCTTCCCCGAAGCCTGACCCTCAGCCGTCCCCTAATCCTAACCCGTACGCTGACACTAACCCGCGCCCTCACACGTACGCTCCCCCTAGAGCATTGTCGTACCCTCACCTGGACCCTAAACCGTCCCCGTCCCCTAACCCTAACCCTAGCCCGAAGCCTAACCCTAACCCTTCCCCGAAGCCTGACCCTCAGCCGTCCCCTAATCCTAACCCGTACGCTGACACTAACCCGCGCCCTCACACGTACGCTCCCCTTAGAGCGTTGTCGTACCCTCACCTGGACCCTAAACCGTCCCCGTCCCCTAACCCTAACCCTAGCCCGAAGCCTAACCCTAACCCTTCCCCGAAGCCTGACCCTCAGCCGTCCCCAAATCCTAACCCGTACGCTGACACTAACCCGCGCCCTCACACGTACGCTCCCCCTAGAGCGTTGTCGTACCCTCACCTGGACCCTAAACCGTCCCCGTCCCCTAACCCTAACCCTAGCCCGAAGCCTAACCCTAACCCTTCCCCGAAGCCTGACCCTCAGCCGTCCCCTAATCCTAACCCGTACGCTGACACTAACCCGCGCCCTCACACGTACGCTCCCCCTAGAGCGTTGTCGTACCCTCACCTGGACCCTAAACCGTCCCCGTCCCCTAACCCTAACCCTAGCCCGAACCCTAACCCTAACCCTTCCCCGAAGCCTGACCCTCAGCCGTCCCCTAATCCTAACCCGTACGCTGACACTAACCCGCGCCCTCACACGTACGTTCCCCCTAGAGCGTTGTCGTACCCTCACCTGGACCCTAAACCGTCCCCGTCCCCTAACCCTAACCCTAGCCCGAACCCTAACCCTAACCCTTCCCCGAAGCCTGACCCTCAGCCGTCCCCTAATCCTAACCCGTACGCTGACACCAACCCGCGCCCTCACACGTACGCTCCCCTTAGAGCGTTGTCGTACCCTCACCTGGACCCTAAACCGTCCCCGTCCCCTAACCCTAACCCTAGCCCGAAGCCTAACCCTAACCCTTCCCCGAAGCCTGACCCTCAGCCGTCCCCTAATCCTAACCCGTACGCTGACACTAACCCGCGCCCTCACACGTACGCTCCCCCTAGAGCGTTGTCGTACCCTCACCTGGACCCTGAACCGTCCCCGTCCCCTAACCCTAACCCTAGCCCGAAGCCTAAACCTAACCCTTCCCCGAAGCCTGACCCTCAGCCGTCCCCTAATCCTAACCCGTACGCTGACACTAACCCGCGCCCTCACACGTACACTCCCACTAGAGCGTTGTCGTACCCTCACCTGGACCCTAAACCGTCCCCGTCCCCTAACCCTAACCCTAGCCCGAAGCCTAACCCTAACCCTTCCTCGAAGCCTGACCCTCAGCCGTCCCCTAATCCTAACCCGTACGCTGACACTAACCCGCGCCCTCACACGTACGCTCCCCCTAGAGCGTTGTCGTACCCTCACCTGGACCCTAAACCGTCCCCGTCCCCTAACCCTAACCCTAGCCCGAACCCTAACCCTAACCCTTCCCCGAAGGCTGACCCTCAGCCGTCCCCTAATCCTAACCCGTACGCTGACACTAACCCGCGCCCTCACACGTACGCTCCCCCTAGAGCGTTGTCGTACCCTCACCTGGACCCTAAACCGTCCCCGTCCCCTAACCCTAACCCTAGCCCGAAGCCTAACCCTAACCCTTCCCCGAAGCCTGACCCTCAGCCGTCCCCTAATCCTAACCCGTACGCTGACACTAACCCGCGCCCTCACACGTAGGCTCCCCCTAGAGCGTTGTCGTACCCTCACCTGGACCCTGAACCGTCCCCGTCCCCTAACCCTAACCCTAGCCCGAAGCCTAACCCTAACCCTTCCCCGAAGCCTGACCCTCAGCCGTCCCCTAATCCTAACCCGTACGCTGACACTAACCCGCGCCCTCACACGTACGATCCCACTAGAGCGTTGTCGTACCCTCACCTGGACCCTAAACCGTCCCCGTCCCCTAACCCTAACCCTAGCCCGAAGCCTAACCCTAACCCTTCCCCGAAGCCTGACCCTCAGCCGTCCCCTAATCCTAACCCGTACGCTGACACTAACCCGCGCCCTCACACGTACGCTCCCCCTAGAGCGTTGTCGTACCCTCACCTGGACCCTAAACCGTCCCCGTCCCCTAACCCTAACCCTAGCCCGAACCCTAACCCTAACCCTTCCCCGAAGCCTGACCCTCAGCCGTCCCCTAATCCTAACCCGTACGCTGACACTAACCCGCGCCCTCACACGTACGCTCCCCCTAGAGCGTTGTCGTACCCTCACCTGGACCCTAAACCGTCCCCGTCCCCTAACCCTAACCCTAGCCCGAAGCCTAACCCTAACCCTTCCCCGAAGCCTGACCCTCAGCCGTCCCCTAATCCTAACCCGTACGCTGACACTAACCCGCGCCCTCACATGTACGCTCCCCCTAGAGCGTTGTCGTACCCTCACCTGGACCCTAAACCGTCCCCGTCCCCTAACCCTAACCCTAGCCCGAACCCTATCCCTAACCCTTCCCCGAAGCCTGACCCTCAGCCGTCCCCTAATCCTAACCCGTACGCTGACACTAACCCGCGCCCTCACACGTACGCTCCCCCTAGAGCGTTGTCGTACCCTCACCTGGACCCTAAACCGTCCCCGTCCCCTAACGCTAACCCTAGCCCGAAGCCTAACCCTAACCCTTCCCCGAAGCCTGACCCTCAGCCGTCCCCTAATCCTAACCCGTACGCTGACACTAACACGCGCCCTCACACGTACGCTCCCCGTAGAGCGTTGTCGTACCCTCACCTGGACCCTAAACCGTCCCCGTCCCCTAACCCTAACCCTAGCCCGAAGCCTAACCCTAACCCTTCCCCGAAGCCTGACCCTCAGCCGTCCCCTAATCCTAACCCGTACGCTGACACTAACCCGCGCCCTCACACGTACGCTCCCCCTAGAGCGTTGTCGTACCCTCACCTGGACCCTAAACCGTCCCCGTCCCCTAACCCTAACCCTAGCCCGAACCCTAACCCTAACCCTTCCCCGAAGCCTGACCCTCAGCCGTCCCCTAATCCTAACCCGTTCGCTGACACTAACCCGCGCCCTCACACGTACGCTCCCCCTAGAGCGTTGTCGTACCCTCACCTGGACCCTAAACCGTCCCCGTCCCCTAACCCTAACCCTAGCCCGAAGCCTAACCCTAAACCTTCCCCGAAGCCTGACCCTCAGCCGTCCCCTAATCCTAACCCGTACGCTGACACTAACCCGCGCCCTCACACGTACGCTCCCCCTAGAGCGTTGTCGTACCCTCACCTGGACCCTAAACCGTCCCCGTCCCCTAACCCTAACCCTAGCCCGAACCCTAACCCTAACCCTTCCCCGAAGCCTGACCCTCAGCCGTCCCCTAATCCTAACCCGTACGCTGACACTAACCCGCGCCCTCACACGTACGCTCCCCCTAGAGCGTTGTCGTACCCTCACCTGGACCCTAAACCGTCCCCGTCCCCTAACCCTAACCCTAGCCCGAACACTAACCCTAACCCTTCCCCGAAGCCTGACCCTCAGCCGTCCCCTAATCCTAACCCGTACGCTGACACTAACCCACGCCCTCACACGTACGCTCCCCCTAGAGCGTTGTCGTACCCTCACCTGGACCCTAAACCGTCCCCGTCCCCTAACCCTAACCCTAGCCCGAACCCTAACCCTAACCCTTCCCCGAAGCCTGACCCTCAGCCGTCCCCTAATCCTAACCCGTACGCTGACACTAACCCGCGCCCTCACACGTACGCTCCCCCTAGAGCGTTGTCGTACCCTCACCTGGACCCTAAACCGTCCCCGTCCCCTAACCCTAACCCTAGCCCGAAGCCTAACCCTAACCCTTCCCCGAAGCCTGACCCTCAGCCGTCCCCTAATCCTAACCCGTACGCTGACACTAACCCGCGCCCTCACACGTACGCTCCCCCTAGAGCGTTGTCGTACCCTCACCTGGACCCTAAACCGTCCCCGTCCCCTAACCCTAACCCTAGCCCGAACCCTAACCCTAACCCTTCCCCGAAGCCTGACCCTCAGCCGTCCCCTAATCTTAACCTGTACGCTGACACTAACCCGCGCCCTCACATGTACGCTCCCCCTAGAGCGTTGTCGTACCCTCACCTGGACCCTAAACCGTCCCCGTCCCCTAACCCTAACCCTAGCCCGAAGCCTAACCCTAACCCTTCCCCGAAGCCTGACCCTCAGCCGTCCCCTAATCTTAACCCGTACGCTGACACTAACCCGCGCCCTCACATGTACGCTCCCCCTAGAGCGTTGTCGTACCCTCACCTGGACCCTAAACCGTCCCCGTCCCCTAACCCTAACCCTAGCCCGAACCCTAACCCTAACCCTTCCCCGAAGACTGACCCTCACCCGTCCCCTAATCTTAACCCGTACGCTGACACTAACCCGTGCCCTCACACGTACGCTCCCCCTAGAGCGTTGTCGTACCCTCACCTGGACCCTAAACCGTCCCCGTCCCCTAACCCTAACCCTAGCCCGAACCCTAACCCTAACCCTTCCCCGAAGCCTGACCCTCAGCCGTCCC